>NC_092858.1:20834627-20940278 GCF_032062135.1 Pyxicephalus adspersus
TTTTTTCATGAACAACAATCGATATTTATTCTTGAACAAAAAAAATCAACATGTATTCAAATATAGTCATGTCATCACATTCTTTAACATCATCATAACACTTCAAAACCTGATTTCCTTCTTGAATTTTTTTGTGACTCCATTTCCTTTAGAACCATTGCTCTCGATTTCTCATGTCTAGCAATAGCGCTTTCCTTAAATGAGCACCTCTTGTCCACGAATTTATATATATTGTAGCTTATTTTCAGGGTAGGGCTTTTAGTTCAAGCATTCTCAAAAATCTGGAAAAATCGTGCTAGGGCTTATTTTGGGGGAAATAGGGTATCTCTATCCTGATACACTGATATACTGATATCCTTTCAGTTCCTAATAAAACAATGACTCCTTTTTCCATCCAGTGGCCAATTGAAAAAAGTGCACATCTATCACAATATGAAATAAATGTAGAAGTCAAGAACATTGACACGAGGATAATTAATGAATAAAACTCTATGTATTTGATTGTAAAACAAAACTTTCTTTCTCAGTTCTGTACTTTTGTTTTCTGTAAATGAAATCTCCCTAATGGTCTACAGCAAAACAGTAACGTCTTGGTTCCTCCACCATTATATTAATTTGAATAAATAAGAGGACTTTCTTTAGTTCACGATTATCAGAGGGGACCTGTATCATTCACTGTTCTCCCCAGCCCTTTTTAGCTGAGTGCACCACCCAGCACTTTTCAGTAACCACCCGGCTGTTTTAGGGTTGCTACTGAAGAGCTGGATCACAAATACAGGGACAGCCACCCACCTACAGCTTCTTCCCACCCAGCTTAAAATATTTTCTGGGTTGAACACTGTTATTGTGTGTATGTATTAGGGAGACACCACCAGATTCATGGTTTTGCCTTGGTAATACCACCAGCTCCTTAGGCTTTGCTCAATGCTAGCAAACTAGGAAATACTCTTGAACAAACAGGGAAATGTCTGTGTTATGTCATGTTAAGGTAGCACTTTATTCTTATTCCAACGCAGGAATAATGCATTTACTGAACATATGAAAACAATTTTTTATTTTCTAATTTCTTGATCTGAGTACTTGTTCCAAGAAGGTGTTGAGGATAATGGACCAGCATGGCAGCCAGATAGCTTTGGAATTTGGCAAATTTATCATTATGACATTATGTCTTTCATAACCGTTCCATCATGCTTTCTGTTCGTTCCCGCAATAAATGTTCCCTCCTTCTTTTCCAGGGAAGGAATATGGGAAAGCAGATGAACGCTGGCTGCACTCCGACCCCACCATTGTATCTCTGGAAATGCTGACTGTAGTTCTGGATGGTTTGTTGGCCTTAGCCTTGATTTATGCCATTGTAAAGGATAAGTATTACAGGTAAGTGATGCTAGGTAAACCATAGATTGCATTTCTCTGTCGCTTTTTCTAGTCACAGTGTTTGAGTCTTGCCTGGTGTTGATGGGTGAAACGCGATACATAGCAATTTTGATATG
Organism: Pyxicephalus adspersus; assembly: GCF_032062135.1. NCBI lineage: Eukaryota > Metazoa > Chordata > Amphibia > Anura > Pyxicephalidae > Pyxicephalus > Pyxicephalus adspersus. Next base: position 20,836,118 of record NC_092858.1, read on the forward strand.
CAGGGGTCCAGTGCAGGTCTGAGCAAAAATTATGCTTTGAGAGTCACAGGATGAGCAAAGATCTGGATGGATGTCTAAAACCCAGGCAACATTAACTAAAAAACAAATGTGAATCAAACAACCAAAATGAATAAAAGCTCCAGGAGGATTAGTTTTTTGATATTTTTTTTAATATAAAAAAAAAAAATAGCCCCAGTAAGTAAAGTTGTTCATTCCCTCCAAGTTGCATAACTTTAACCCATGATGGCTGTACACACAACTGCGTTTCGATTTGAGACATGCAGAATAGAGGATTTCTGGACAAATTTCATTGAACGGCCTTAAAAAGAACAACAATTATAGCAACATTGTTTAAAATCAATGGATAGAGAACAGTTTTTATCAGTTCTGTCTGCATCCTTTCTTGTTACTTCAGCTTGCATATGGAGGTAACCTTGCCAACCAAATCTGTACCCCCCCCCCCCCCCCAAGGGTCACATTTCCATTTTGCAAAACTGTGCCCCAGAGTCCTGCAACATTAGCCCCTGCATTACTTCAAAAATCAGAATTTAAAATCCCTAACCATTTCTGTCCCCTTGTAGCATTCAACCTCTGCTATACCCTGTTCAGATCCTCATTGCCTCTAATATTAAAGCGCAACAGAAGAACAAAATAAATAGGGAAAAAATGTATTGTCATAACACACACACACACTGTAAAGACTGACCTGACTGACTGCTGACTGCATTTGCATGGCATTTACTGTCATTGTCCTTTAATGTCTCACATCCTTTCTGTTTCAGGCACTTCCTACAAATTGCACTGTGTGTATGTGAATTGTATGGAGGATGGATGACATTTTGCCCAGATTGGCTCATTGGCAGCCCCAACCTCAACACCTCCAACTGGCTCTATCTGTGGGTCTACTTGGTATTCTTCAATGGGCTCTGGGTGCTTATCCCTGGCCTATTACTCTGGCAGTCCTGGCTGGAGCTAAAGAAACTTCATACCGGTAAAAGAAACCCAGGAAAGAAGTCACGATAAAAATACAACCTACCAAAAATTTTACAATTTTAATGGGTTATCATTAATTTCCTTTTAATATTTTATTTTCAGTAATTGAAGTAATTTTTATATTTTTTATAAACTATTTGCAAATGTCACAGTATTCAGTGGTATTATTTTGTTTTCTCTAAGGACAATCTACAGCATGCATCAAGGTAAGAAAGTGATATGAGTCTAGGTAGAAATAGAGCTTCAAGTTGCAAGTGAAAGAAAAGTCCCAATTAAATACTAAATTTAAAGTCAAATTGTCACTTCTGTCTCCAGCTTTAAAGTGTACTTAAACTCAGAATTTTCACTTTACATAAAAGGGTAGACAACCCTTTTATGTAAGGTAAAAATTGTATTTGTTTAGGTTTTTTGTGCAATCCCTGTTTATAGTGCAACATCCTTTTTATAGAAAGAAAAAGGGTGTAGCGCCGCCCCCTAATTTTCAATCGCCTAGGCGGTCGAGAATGAATGGGAGCGCAAAGCCTCCTGGGATACCTACGTCACACATCCTGGCAGGCTCTTTGATGCTCCTTCTGCCCATGCCCGAGCATTTCGGGCATGGGCAGAAGGAGCCCTTTCACCAAAAGGGAAAGAAATTGCCAAACTTGCGCATGCGCCGTGAGATTGGTAAATTTTTCCCCATATAAGTCACCCTCTCACGCCTGCGTCAGGTGACGTAGGAAGAAAAACCCGGAAGAAGAAGAGAGGATGGCATTGCCTGGAGCACCGGCCCGAAGACAGATGCCAGGAAGACGTTGGAACCAATGGCAGAAACCTCCGGATCGATCGACTGCTCTGCGGGATTGAAGGTGTGTTTTTTAAACTGTGTTTACAAGGAGCGCTACCCTATGTTGGCACAACCTTTGGATGTTTGGCAACTTGTTAATTTTTCATATCTATGTTGTTCTGCCCACCCACAACTGCTTTCCACACTGGAAGCCCTTCACCTTCTATCAGTTGTCAGCCCATAAACTGAATTGCACTAAATGGCAGTTGCTGAGGAGAGATACAGCAATAGGTTTCTGATACATTATACGTAGCTTTTGTAAAGCAAGGTGTGTTGGTCTGGACCCATCTAAATAGGTTGATTGGCAAGTTCGATGACTCTGTAGATGCTATATCAACCAGCAAGTAAAATTGGCTGATACCTATACAAAACACACCTTTCATTAAACAAAGCAGGCTGTAGCAAGGTAGTGAAAAACGCATGCTGAAATGGCTACAAGTAGCAGATTTGGCACCATAGCTAATAACCTGTCAACATTAGCAACAAATTCTATATTTTACACTGCTAGCCTGACTTCTTCCCATAATGCTTCCTGCTGCTATCCATTCTCTAATAAACGATGCACAGGCACCCAGTCATCCACATGACCTAAAAAGAAAACGTTCTCTCATAGCTGCCTCTTCTCTCTTTGATTTAGATCTGATGCTCACATTTTCAGGAGTTGTCATGGGGTCAGCATGGTTTCTATGGGGTAGCTGTAGCAAGCTGCTAAATCCTTTGTTTTATGGCTTATGTTTTATGTTTCCTCTAGCTGTTTGTAGTAAATGGGATTGGATCAGATGGGCTAACCTCTGTACACCTCTGCATATTGCTGGTTTACTTTGATAGGTACTAATCATTGCATACCTGGACCCCACAAATTGTTCTGGAGGTGCTCACTTGTCAAGCTATTACAATTTAGTCTTTGTCAGAGTACTTATGCTTGCTCATTTTTTCCTCATTTCACGGTACCCTTAAGAACTAACTGCTCACGTCATTCCAAATAACTTTAAAAGCTGCTGGTCTAAGTAGAAAATCAGTGGCATCTGTCATTGGTTTTAACATTCGGTATAATTGGTGCATGATATGACAATTAATCAAGGTTTAAGGTAGGGTTTCTCAATCAGGGATCCCCCAGAGGTTGCTAGGGGTACCTTGAGCAATTTTTGGCTCTCAGGTCAGTTTACCAGATATTGATGATCTTTTTGGATAACTATAAGGGGGACATTCTTGCCCCTTGCCAGCAATGTAAGGCATTCTTCTTACGGACACAGTTATTGTCCCACTTACATTTCTGACTTGGTAAAAAAATACTCCCCCTGCCGCTCTCTCCGCTCCTCCAATGACCTACTAATGACGTCCTCACTCATAACCTCATCACACGCATGGATACAAGACTTCTCTAGAGCTGCTCCGACTCTCTGGAATGGTCTTCCTTGTCCTATTCGGCTTGCTCCTACTTTCTGCTCATTTAAAAGAGCACTCAAAACCCATTTTTTCAAACTTGCCTACCCGTCTTCTTCTGTCTTTTGAAACCATCACTACTTCCGACCACTACATATATTAATTAAACACTGTATTCCCCAGGACCTGAAAGTTATTTGAAGGGTTCCCCCATGTTACCAAGGTGGAGAAACACTGGACTAAGGACTAGTTCAGGGGTGCCCAACAAGTGGATCAACATCTACCGGTAGATCGCAAAGGCAATGCGAGTAGATTGCGGAGCCCTGCCTTTCAAAATAAACTACTGCGCACAGGAGTTATTAAGTCCAAATTTTTATTGTTGGTAGATCATTTTGACTTGGTCATTTTAAAAGTAGCTGGCAAGCCAGAAAAGTGTGGGCATCCCTGGACTAGTTGAATAGTTACTTGATATATTGATTGATGTAGTTGTCCACTAGATGGCATCATAACTAGTAGGACTGCTTGGCTAAATTATTCCATGTCTTTCTATAGGGCTGACACGTTATGCAGTACTCTAAAGATTACAGTCATGTCACTAAAAAAAAAGCTAAAAATAAAATGTTCAGTTCTTGAAAATGCCCTGGCAACAGAGTCCATCAACCAATCCCTTCAAAATGCAAATAAACATGTTATTTACTATATTTGTGACTATTGCATCTTACTACTGTATACAAGGATCAAGAACTTCAGTCACTCTTATACACAACTGCTTGAAATAAATGCCATGGCAAAAAAAATAAAATAAAACATGCAGTACATCTTTGTCCTTAAAGACAGCACAGTAAGGGAGTGGTGTCATGGAGTGGTGTCAGCCCTGCCTCGTTTTCTTTTTTGTAAACTGATCCATGTGGTGGACCATTTGTCTAAAAAAGCACAGGCACTAAATGACTTGTAGTCTCAACTTGACAGTAGCATGGTGAACCATTTGTGACCAGGCAAGGTCCAGAAGCTACTTATTAGCATCTCATGTGGATGTTGAAGTTTAGGAATTTTTCTGTACTTGTAGATACTTCTGTTGAAATAAAAACTAATACATTTGCCACATCTAAGGACCGGTAAGCTGCTCTATTTATTGGATTCAGCTATATGTAAATGTATTTTAATGCAACCAATGTAAGCAAAGTACCCGAATTGGCTCTATTATTATCTAGCTTATTTTGGCTTAGTCTACACAGACTGTTTCCCCAGCGTTTAACCTGAGGCTTTTAAAGCCCTTGTTTGAAAACCTCATGCTTTACAATGAGTTAATCTACACCAGGACATTTCCTTGAGGCACCTTTATGACATTTATCTTAAATGTTGCAAATTAAAACACTGGGTAACGCCCAAAAACGCGGCTAAATGCTTCCTTTGAATTTAGTGGGACGTTTTCCCGTGTTTTAGAGCACTTGATATGCAAATTAGTTAAAACGTGATTAAACGCGGCATAGGCGTTTTCCAGCATTTTTTTTTTATAAACTTTATTTATAGACACAGAAAAGACAATGTACAAAGATATAACCAAGATATCATCAGAACAGTACAAAACCAGAGTAAAAGAAAACAAACAATAACAGGCTCAGTGTTACAAAGATCGAGCCGTAGAAAACATCAGCAATATGCAAAAATCATGGCAAGTATCAACAGTTCGACATAGTACATTAGTATACCATCATTTGTGCCCGTTCCTTGTTGTATGAGAATTAAACAGACTAACAAAATCACGTCATGTCTGACTGTGTCCTCCATTTTCCAAAATTTTCCTTTTGCCAAACAATACTTGAAATTAAAAACAAAAAAAAAGAACATTGGTTCATAAACCATTGAACCAAAATAAAAACAACCAAAACTCGGGGTGGGGGAGGGAGGAAGGAAAACTTTTCTGTTCCGGTAAATTAGCACCCTATTTCTTTTATTTTTTTTTCTATTTCCATGTCATCTCTATGTCATGGTGTGTCCTGTCACTCGAAGCATAAAGTAGATCCCATTTAATGGCTTATCACACTACCCATAGGGGGTCCTGATCTTATGGGAAATGTAAATTGTGCCACGTGGAATAGCGATACCAGTGCAAGACTTGGCACAATTCAGCTGGCTCTAGGGAATTTTCCATATAAGCATACCATTTATCAAAAAATTTTGTCACAGCTTTGTCATCTGCGTCTGCCACCTCTAACAAATCCCTACGGTATAACATACCCATTGAGGATTCTATCAGTTTCAGTCGGGGTGGATCTGCGTGAATCCACTGTAGCGTTATTGCCCTATGGGCGGCCAGTAAACACAAGGATATCCAGTTTTTTGTCCCCCTAGCTAGTTTACATACCTGTACATCCCAGTTCCCAAACACACATAGAAGAGGTTCCATTATCAACTGTAGGTTCGTTACTTTCCTAATGTAGGATAGGACCTTGGTCCACAATAATTGGATTGTGGTACATTCCCAAAGGTTATGTTTGAGCGTCACTTTTTCGCAAACACATCTCAGGCATTTAGTTTGCCTGGTCGGGGCATTGAGGTGTTCCTCAGTAAGCGGGCGGAATACCTTATAGGCTCTGTGGACAATCCAGCATTTTAAAGGTAAGCTTTAAAACGCTAATGAAAGTGCATAAAACCTGCATATAAATGCAATAGGAACGTTTACATGCGTTTTTTAAAAACGTCCATGTAGACCCAGCCTTACAGAGTTTAGGCTGAGAGAGAGGAAGAAGCAAAACAAAGAGCCAATCAGCTGTGCTGCAGTGCAAGGATCATGCTAAGAAAGCAAAGTAAGACAGTGAGATGAGCTCATCAGAGTTCCCCTTGTCTTTTGGTTGTCCAATCACAGGCTTGAGGGAGGGAGAAGACCTGTAAGTGTTACTGTTACTATCAGGTCTTCTAATGGACAGGAATGTTCTGGCTGGCAAAGGTATTTATATCTCAGAACCTAATAGATAATTTCATACAATAAATATATGAATAAAAATACTTTAGCATGTTTAACAGTTACCATATAGGGATTTCATCCGTATATTTAGCTCTTTGCCTGCCCTAAACTCAGATTCCAAATAAATTAGATTTACTGCATATAGAAAATGGAAAATTTCAACATATAGGCCTCTTTTTATAAAAAGTGACATTTTCTGGTGGAAATCAGGTACTGCCATCGAAACACACACTTCCATCTATTTTGTAAATAGACTCGATGTCATAACGTGTTTGGTTAGTGCTTTTTTATGATTTTTTACAATAAATACATGTATAACTAGTCACATTGTCATACAGAGCTGACTGACAGTCATTGTGCGGATATTATAAGCTATGGATAGAATTATGCTTGGTTAAACAATATTTATAATTGGTTCTCTTTATGGCTCCACCAGCACCTATAATACACCTGCAAACTCTGCTATGTACCTGCATGCTGATAGATAAGGAGGACTGACTGTCTCACCAAAACCACCACATAGCCTGAGAGACCCTCCAGCATTTGAAAGGAATATTGTGAACCTGGGTTGATCAACCTTGGATAGGTGGAGATCTGTATATATATATATAGCATGTTTTAATATTGCTATCATTCACATCATTCATCATATTGTAAATTATTACCTGCACACTGTTATTCACTGTTTATAAATGCTTGAAAAATGCTGAGCTTGATATGACTAATGTCTGATACAAGGCAGGCTACCGTATATAATTAGAGCTATATAAACACATTCATGCTGCATTCATCTCAGTGTAATTTAAAACACCTAATTATGTCATTTATAGGCCTTATTCAGTATATAACAATGACCGACAGACTGCAATAAAAACAGAAACAGAACCTCTAACCCTTCCCTATACTATTGAAACAAAACAAAATATTTTGGGAAGTTTGTAAGTAGAACTATAGTCAGGAAATGAACATTCAATTGTTTACATCTTAACAAGCAATAGAATCAGCAATAGAATCAGCAATAGGACAACGTATCGCTGACCTCTCTAGCTGCAGATATTGTGTACTTGTGTAAGTTATTATCACTTATTTTTATTTTCTCTCGGGGTATGATTTTAAAAATCCCCTCACCCTGATCCCTGTACCATTCCACAATACAACACAGAAAGCTGATTTCAAGCTTTCATCTGGCATTTAGATGAAAACTGAACCTTGAAAGTACCCCTTATTGGCAGCCACCTTCTTGGGCAAGCTCAGCCTCACAGGCTGCCTTAGTCTCCAGGCTGCCATGGCTCTTCAGATGCCTCCTCTACAAGGTCAGCCCTAAATATTTATTCATTTCCCCAAAAAGTAAATCACTGAGCACCACCCCGGTAATTAGATGAGGCAGACAAATGTCTTTCCCTATCTGCCTGGAAACACCAACAGTATGTGAGATAAATCAATTCCTTACCTTTTTTTTTCCTTTCCCCAAATATTTTTTTCCCCAAAAATCAAAAAACATCACTGAGCAACACCCTGGTGATCAGATGAGGCAGACAAACATCCCTCCTTATGTACCTTGAATCACTTACCAACAGCAATCAAGATAAATAAAAAAAAATCCTTTTCTTCTTTTTCCTTTCCCTTTCTCTTTCCTTTCTTTTTTATTTCCTTTTTCTTTTCCTCACCTCTCCTTGGAATTTTCCAAAAATGGTAAGTTTTCTCTTGGCCCGAACAAGTAGTTTGAAAATGGTAGGTAAATTAAGCAGACTGGACTCTAATGATATTATAAATATCAATCACCCTCCCTGGAAACTTTCTGGTTCCCATTTTCTAAGCCATGCACTAGTTTATTCTTATCCAAAGTATTGTATATGTATTTTATATTTATTATTTCATTTACAATTCAACTTTTCAAGCATACAGAGCTAATTTACCAATATGGGTCATTTTACATCATCATATGAACAAATACAGAAAGTACAACCTATGAAAATAGCTGACACCTTCAATTTATATGAAACAGCACACATTAGATCTTTATTCAAACAATTACCTTACAGATAAAGGTGATATATTTGAAGAAAAAACACAGAGGAACATTTCTTTAATTTATTAATCAAAAATGTCAATAGATGTAATGAAGTAGTGTGGAAAAAGTAGGTTGGCCTCAGAAACTGATAAAGCTGGTAAACATTAGCAGAACTGCCATGTCAAAGGTATTTTAAATAACTGGCTAGCACTCCTTGACACCAACATGATGATATTTTTGACCACTCCTTCATGCAAAATTTGCTTATTTGCAAAAAGTTTTTTATTTTTTTTATGAGCCATTGCATGGTGGATTTTCTAGTGTGCTGCTAGTCATTGAAAGATCCATTTCCAGTTCAATTAAAATTTTCAGTTAGGTTCACATTCGGTATCAACATACTGTGATCAAATGCAGATTGCAAGCTGCCCAAATCTAGCTGATTTTTTTTCTTTACAGTTAAATAATTGTTGTAAAATAATTTGGCAATATTTTTTAATACTTTGCCATGCTCATCTGCTTCTACAACCTTATTACTGAAAGCTTTAAAGTTGGTCAGGATAACACAAGATAGGGCTTTAGCAAAGTGAACACCAGACCCTAGATATCAAAGGTTTAAGTAAGCCACGTTGCACCATAAGAAGGTTCTAATTTGTCTGGATCACCTAATTCTAATTACTTGAGTATGAAGTGGTGGTTTATGTGGGGCTGTACCTGCTTTCTCCATATGACAAATCTGCATTTTTGTTCAGTAAAATATTATAGTAATGAATATCCCATGCCAATTTTCCACTGTATACTCATGTATATCACCTTTATCCGTTGGCATTTGTTTAAATGAAGATCTAATGTTTGCCTGATCAAATATGTAAAAAAACTCTTAACAATTTCCATATAACCTTTTTTACATGACCGTTGTATCTTTGTGTCTTTGTGGGATCCTCACTATTTGAGATTATTGGGTGACACAGTCACACATTTCATCATTTTTTGGCACCTGGTGCTAACAAATAAATTAGGTAGGTTGTCATTAATAATTAACTGCTTCTGCAAGTGACTCACATATAATAGATAAAAAACCAGGATGGTTAGTGTACTTTTACAAGGATATAACAAACCTACTGTATTTGGGTTTGTTAGAAGAATTATATGACTTATATGTTTATGTTGTCACTAATTGCACTCTTGTCTTACAGGACTGGGGTCTTAAAGTATGAACAGTACCAAGCTTTGCACCAGCCATCAGACATGTACCAGAATTTCAGTTTACAGCCATCTGCTGTAATAATAGCAGCTTGCATACACATTAATACCAGGTAAGTGTCATGAGGAGTCCCTTCCAAAGTATTCCCCTGGTATTGGATATTATTAGAAACCAGCTTCTGCACCTCTGGTATCCAGTAGGTTGTGCAAGCCTGGCAAATGGGGCGAGTTGCGACTATACAGCCACCTCTGGAAAAAATATCCATTTTTTTTCTTTTAGGACCAGTGAAAGCAAAATGTATTGAAACTTTTTTATGTGCAGAAAGTTTCAATACATTTTGCTTTCACTGGTCCTAAAAGAAAGACATTACCCAGGCATTCCTGGCACTTCAATATGTATGTTTGCCATGCAAAATACTGACGTGGAGAACATTTTTTTGGCTAAAACAATGGGCCTGATGATACATTTTCATCAGTGAAGCTGGGTGATCCAGCAAACCTGGAATGGATTTCTTCAAAATCCTTTGCTATTTGCTAGCAAATGTTTTGAATCCTGAACCAGACCTATTACAGGTTTGCTGGATCACCCAGCTTCACTGATGAAAGTGTATCCTCTCCAGCCTTTGGCGAGCTTTATAAAAATATGCCCCATTATACTAATTAGTTTTCAACATTCACTAATATAAAGCAAACTGATGCTAATACCTCCTTTCTTCACACACCTTTTCTTCATTTTCTTACCACTGAATTCAGTTGATGAAAAGTTAAAAAATAAAAGGTACGAGAAAAGGGAAGCATTTGACTTATGTCATATGATATCACTGGACAAATTACCAAGCTTCAGTCCTGGCCCATGGTTTTAGTCTATAGGCCTGTATAAGTCATGACTTGAACAACTCATAGTTCACATGACAGTTTTTACTGCTCTAAGCTCCAAGTCTATTTTGAAGTTCAGCATTTACACTGAAGGTACCTTAAAATGGCCACACAATAGTTATTTTTTAAGAGGCTGTGGTGCTGATTCTAATACAGATATTATTAATACGTCAAAGATTAGCTGTAGTACTCTACAAACACTGCAGGGTTGTTATGCTGACACAAGTATTTTTGGTATGGCTGGTCTATGTCCAATAAACTAGAAGTATGCATTAAGCACTAATGAGTTTGGTACGTCATGCTTGTGACACCCAAACAAGTTCGACATGCAGACTCTCTCCCATGTATGCCTACATGTTGGGAATATTCTTTAGACACATATACAGTTAGACAAGTAGTATACACAATGATCAGGTCAGATCAAACAGCTTTTTTTTAACTTTTGTTTGTTGCTCTTTGATTAAAGTTCTATCTAAAAAAGAAAATTTTTAATTAAATATATTAATTAAAATTATCTTAATATTGTTATCATCATTACCTAATTTAATCACCGTGGTCCTTTTATCTGATGCCAATACCGACATTGCCAATTTTAATTGCTTGCAAGTCTCTTTTTTTTTTTTTTTTTTTTTTTTTTTTTACAGGCCTGGAGTCCTTCTTCCTTGGGAATTGTCAGCCCCCTCATATGTGGGAGTTAAATCATCCCAGGACCCTGCTCATTTTCTTGTACCATACAGTTGCAGAGAGCTATCTGCCTATGCACAAGCAGTGTCCAAAATGTTGGGAAGAAGGTGACCGGTAAGGACAAATCTTTTTTGGCACTCTAGCCAATGGGGTTGGAGTAACTGAAGTAGAAGATTATTGCAAGGGAATATTACCCTTATATAAATAAACAAGGTAAAGCTCTGTTTGATCATCAAATCATTTGTAAGCAAAAATTCTGGCTTTGTTTTATATTCCTTGCACATTGAATTTTCCCCACATTCACCCAGCTACATGAAAAAAGCATTGCAAAGTGAAAATAAAGGTTACAAAGTAGACATTCTCCATTTCCTTCCATCTTTCCCATCATATATGAAAAGAGGTCAAACTTTCTCCTCATATGTATTCCCAGAGCATTTTCCTTTATTTATTCATATACTGATATGGTGGGAAAGTTTCCTTGATGTTCTAAATATGCAAAAATTAAGTTCCAACCCTGTAAATCATTCTAAAAAAAATAATGTCACCTAATAAATAACCAACATCTGTCCATGGGTGTCTTTTTCTGTCTGATGAAATGTTAATGATTAATAAGTTAAATAAAATAAGTGGAATAGGCTGACATGTAAACAACAGTTGAATAGTTGGTGCATTTTGAAAGCCAATTTTCATACAATCTTTGAAGAAATACCAATATTCACTTATGGGTCGCGAGTTGTTTTTAAAAGACGTAAAAGTGTATTCACTGCCTCCATCAAGCCCTCTCCACTGTACGCACTACAACCTTGTATTTCCCAGGGTCGATCGTCATAATTTTCCAATTTAAGTACATTCTCAAGCTCTTTAGTGGACATGGCATCAGGTACATCCTGTTTGTTGGCTAAAACCAAGAAAGGAACTCCAGACATATTAATATTGTTCAAAACAGACAACAATTCTGCTGTGGCGTCCGGAATCCTGGACTTGTCCGAACTATCCACCACATAGATAAGAGCATCCGTGTCTTCCAGATACTCTTTCCAGTTGGGACGCAGCTTGTCTTGACCTCCTACGTCCCATACAGTGATAAAAACATTTTTAGCTACTTCCAGGGACTCCACGTTGAATCCAACAGTTGGAAAGGTCTCTACTGTCTGATTTAGTTTAAGTTTATATAAAATTGTGGATTTTCCTGAGAAGTCAAGTCCCATCATAACCACCCTTGATTGCTTCTTGTGTACAGGCTTAGAATTCTGTGCTCCCATAGTGAGTCCTGAAAGATAAAATATATATAATAGAATATATTGCACATTACATATTACTTCCTGTTTTGGATTCTGTTACAGGAGGGTGACCTGTAAAATGTGACTGGTACACAGGTAGAGGGGCATGAAAAAATGTTTAGCAATAGGATTATTCAGAACATCAGTTTAGTTCCATCATGGTGGCTCAGAGACATGGCTTGTCCAGGACACTATCTGCATGGAATTTGCAGGTTCTCCCCATGAGTTTCATCCGGGTACTCTTTTTTTTTTTTTCCCCACATTCCAAATACATGGAGTTAGTTTTCATTTGCCCCCCAACAAAATTGACCTTAGACTGTATTATAGGCATATGACCATGGTAGGGACATTAGATTGTGAGACCCTTTGAGGGAGAGTTAGTGACATAACTATGGACTGCGTAAAATGCTGTGTAATATGTTGGCGCTATATAAATACTGTGTATTAATAATAATAATAATAATATATATTATGTATCAATTTAGCCTCCACGTAAACATACATACAACTACATATTTACAGAAAACAAAAGGGGCTTTTACAAGTAACATCATAAAGTAGCCACTTCCTCTATGCAAAGTCATTATCTTTATCTAAAAACAGTAAAACCAACTTTGGAGTACTTATTGCATAATACCTATTACTTCCTGTTGTGGATTCTGTTAGAGGAGGGTGCCCTGTAAAATTTGACTGGTACACAGGGAAACAGAAATGTAAAAATGTTTAGTAATAAGATGATTCAGAACATCAGTATTGTTCCATTGTAATAACAAGTAACCTGGAGAGCTCTTTTTTTCTAGAGGGCCTTACAAAGCAGGTTTAACTAGTGCACACATCTTGCAAAGAAAATGGATCTTTGACCGAGACATAAATAAGAAAAAAAACTGTATTACTAAAATATACTATTACATTACAAATATTTAGTAAAACTTACCAAAATTTCATTGTTCACATATTACTATTGTACTATACAATGTTGATAAATGTTAACTCAAGCCCAAAATATTGTCCCAACAGATTTTTCTCTTGTTCATCATGTGCCTTTTCTAAAATAATGTAGATTTCCCATCACTTTCTGTCATGTGACCAGACTAATGGAGAGTGTAAATTACTCCAACAGGGAAACAGCAATAGTAAATTGACAGAACAAAAGTTAAAAAAGGACCTAATTGCCCATTACCTTGTGCATCTTCCCATTTCTTTAGCATAATAATATTGATTTTTATATGACTGAATACTTACCATTTTGTCAGTTTGTTACATTCAGATCAACTCCAGTCCTCAAGTGCCATGACTTATACACATCATTATTTCTCAAACACACAGCAGTAAATGTAGTAAGGTGTGGTTTATAAAAGGTCAGAATAAAACTATATAGGAAAATCCTGGCCTGTATGTGGCAGTCCTGGAAAGGGGTTGGACATCATTATCACAGGCAGGACTTGGGGAAATCTTTGTATTTGACATATACAGTTAATAAAGCCCAACATAGGGCTGATTTATGAAAGCTCTCCAAGACTGGAGAAGACCCACTTTTATCAGTGATGCAGGGTGATCCAGCTAACCTGCAATAGATTTCTTAAAAGTCATTCGCTATTTGTTAGCAAATGGTTTTCATCCTGGACCAGATCCATTACAGATTTTCTGGATCACCCAGAGAGTGATTTTAGTAAATCAGGCCCATACTGTGCACATTACCAATTATTTTAACCTATTTTGAATAATATTCATCTTTATTAGGGTGATCCTAGTTTTACAGATGCCTGAAACCTCTTTTTGCCAAGGGAAACCTATATTCGACAAACTTGGCAAACCAAAGTTATTGGCAGTATGTCAGGTGTGAATTTCCCATCTTTGAAGGACAAAAGATATAATACAAACAGTGGCCTTGATTTATTAAAGTTCTCCAAGGCTGGAGAGAATACACTTTCTTCAGTGAAGCCGGGTGATCCAGCAAACCATTCCAGGTTTGCTCAATTACCCAGGTTCACTGATAAAAGTGTATTCTCTCCAGCCTTGGAGAACTTTAATAAATCAGGGCCAATATATCAGACAAGTTAGGGGAGGTGATGGCTGGCCAGTTGGTAGATTATTAGGAAGGCACCTGTACATATATGCAGACAAGGTTTTAATTCTGTCTGCCACCTATGTACCAGCATTGGCTGCAATGCATATAAAGGAGCATTCACATATGGGCACACCTAATTATGATTAATCATCATCACTGAGGATAAATGGATACGTCTTCTCTAAACAGACTGAGAATGATTGAATCTCTGTCACATGATAATATTATTATTCATATAGAAAAATCTGTGTGTGCTATAAAATATACTTTCAGCTGTTCGAAGGCCTTATAATTACCTTCTTTTACAGAGTTTAGATATCATGCTTGAATCTGTCAGCTGACTTATAAACATCAGGCTGTGTATAACTACCAAAGGATATTATGAAATATTTTGTTTCATCTCCTGATTAAAACTCACTAATAAAAAGAGCTTTCGTAGAATTTGCAATTTATATGGCTCCAATTTGCACTACAGTACTTGCCGATTTCTAAACGGGCCTTCAGCATGCCTAAGTAAAAGCATGGGGTTAATAAAATAAACTAGACTTTACATTTTTGGTAGATGATAGAGCATTTATTATCCTGCCAGTGTTTTTTCTTTGTGGACTTTTGGTGAGTAATTTGTTACCTGTGTAACTATGAGTAGCAAGTGTGGTGCATGATGAGTATTTTTGCAGTGCCAACAACTAGATAGATAGTAGCATGCCCTGTTTAAAAATGTATTGACAACTGAAAATCTGGTAAGATTAGGACTTGTTGAAGCACACGTTCAGGGTCTAATTCAGAAATAATTTTCCGCTCCTGGTGAAATTCTAGTTTTGTAAAAAAAATTGTAATTTAGCAAACTTGCAGAGTTTTATCTCCATTTATTCTGTGAATGTCATGAATATTATTATTAATAATAATAATATTTTTTTTTATTATTATTATTATTATAAATAATAATAATAATAAAATTAAACAGTATTTATATAGCGCCAACATATTACGCAGCATTGTATATATTTAATAGGGGTTACAAATGACAGACAGACTGACACAGGAGGAGGAGGAGAGGACCCTGCCCTGAAGCTTACAATCTAGGAGGTCTGGAAAGCAGCATACAACAGGAGGGGAGATATGAAATGGTGGGCGAGTAAAGACGGTTTAAAAGGCAGAAGATGGGTAGGCAAGTTTGAAAAGATAGGTTTAATGGGCTCTTTTAAATGAGCAGAAAGTAGGAGCAAGTTGAATAGGACGAGGAAGACCATATTAGAGAGTTGGGGCAGCTCTAGAAAAGTCTTGGAGTCGTGCATGTGATGAGGTTATGAGTGAGGAAGTCATTGGAGAAGCAAAGAGAGCGGGTAGGGGGGGTATATTTTTTTTTACCAGGTCAGAAAGGTAAGTGGGACAAGAACTGTGGAGGGATTTGAAGGCAAAGCACAGGAGCTTGAATTTTATTCTAATGTGAAATTGAAGCTAATAAAGAGAACTACAAAGAGATGCAGCAGAAGAGGAGCGATGGGAAGGATGGATGAGTCTATTCATAATAGATTGTAGGGGGAGAGAGTCGGGTTAGTGGAATACCAGAGAGGAGGATGTTACAGTAGTCCAGACGAAAGATGATAAGAGCGTGTACATGGAGTTTTATGGACTCTGGGGACAGGTAGGGGTAGATTTTGGAGATGTTGCGTAGGTGAAAGTGACAGGACCTGGAAATGTTCTGAATATGGGGGGTAAATGAGAGGGCAGAATCAAAGGTGACGCCAAGACAACGTGCCTGAGAGGAGGGATGAATAAACCATTCCATTATCAAATTATAATCAGAGTCGCAGGGTAGAAAATAAGACAAATTATCACCTAAGATGAAAAGCTCACCACGATGACTGCATCCATTATTTTTAGTTTTGGATAGTGTGGGCAAGTGTTAACATTTCTCTGCAAGATGTTTCCTCACTTCCTGTCCCGCTTTTGACTTTCATAACAACCAGCTATGAAAAAAATGTCCTAATAGTCCTATTTATTATGGTATTTGTTATATAATTCCAACATTACTTCACATTCAAAGTAATCTATGCTAAATCAATACATTTTTATTTTTCACATCCTTACTTCTAATTTGCTAATTAATAATTAGATAATGTATAATTGTATAATTTTATTACACCTATGTAACCATTATATTACTGATACTGTATCTGTAAATTAATAATGTTTATAAGGAATACTGAAGAGTAATAGTGACTTTTCCATTCAGGGCAATTGTCCTAATTTAATGAAGCTCTCCAAGGCTGGACAAGATAGACAAGATAGATCATAGGAAAACCTGGGTGATCCAACAAACCTGGAATGGACTTGCTCAATGATTTAAAACATTCACCAAAATATAGGAAGAAATAATTTCCAGGTTGGTTGGATCACCCCGGTTCTCCCATGATAGTGTTTATTCTCCATTTTTAGAGAGCTTTAAAAATTCAGGCCCAGTGTGTCAGTGTCAAGCCTATCTTTCATCACTGTATGGACACTGGGTGTGATGTATTAAAGCTCTCCAAGGGTGAAGATTATTCACTTTTATCTGTGAACCTGGGTGATCTAGCAAACCTGGAATGGATTTCTTAAAAGTCATATGCTATTTGTCAGCAAATGGTTTCAATCCCAGACCAGATCCATTGCAGGTTTTTTTTTATCACACATCACTGATGAAAATGTATCTTCTCCAGTCTTGGAGAACTTTAATAAGTCAGTTCCACCTTTCCATTGGCACCTCACCCCCCTCCCACAGCTTCCAACAAAATACCTGGTGTCAGAGGTCAGAGGAAATGAGCACATCACCCCTATCACACATCCATTATTATTACCTTGTATTTATATAGCGCTGACATATTATGGAGCGCTTTTTGAAGTTCATAGTCATGTCACTTACTGTCCCTCAAAAGGAGCTCACAGTCCAATGTCTCTACTATAGTCATTAACACAGTCTAAGTCTAATTTGTGAAGGAAAGCCGATTACCCAACCTGTATGCTTTTGGAATGTGGGGGGAAACCAGAGTACCCAGAGGAAACCCACGCAAACACAGGGAGAACATACAAAATCTGTGCAGATAGCATCCTTTCCCAGATTCAAACCTAGTGAAAGTGCTTGGGGCTGTTAATTGGTTTATAGACCAGAGCCCTACATAATTTGAGAAGATTGCATGTTTTTCCATACCAAAAAAGCACTGGGTATTTTGCCACCAATAGGGACACTTGAGAGGTGAGAATAAACTGCTCATGGGTGGGTTTTACACTCTCATTGTCACACCCCTAAATGAGCATTGTGATCATGTCTGTGAGGGAAAGCATGTAATCTCCTAACAATAACACCTAAGGGCTAATATAATAAATTTGCAAGATAACAATCTTTTATAGAGGTTCAAAGTTATAGTAATAAAATTTCTTACACATTTTTGTCTTAAGTTTAAACCATATTAAGTAAAGCAATTTTCCCTCTATGTGAGGATGAAAGTAGCACTATGTTTAAATGAAAAGGTCTGTATGATAATAGGTTGAAAGGTTGATATGTGCACATGTTTCCAAATACAAAAACCTGGGGTATTATACCAATCAAAATAGTTTACAAATGCAAAGCAAAGAAGGTGCTGAAAACGGAAAAATGCTGCTCGCAAAATGGAAAAAAAAGGAACTTGACAAAGGTGGGCTGAACAGTTGGCTGTAAAATATTATATACATTTTACCTAACATAGTGTAGGACAAGAAACCATGAAAGAAAGAAAAAAGTGAAATATCCTGATTACAGTACAGTGAAACAGTTTACAGATATTATCCAACTTTTTTCACTTTTAAGTTTCTTGGCTATCTTTAAATTATAATGAAATCATAATCACCCGAAACACATTCCTATGGAAATCCTACACAGAACTATAGACTGACAAACACATGTATGTTTGTATAATCACAAATGTGATTTTAGGATTCATTAGTAATCTCATAATCTATGAGTTGAAATGTTAACCATTTCAGAAAATGAATGTTGTCTACAATCAGCCGGAAATTCCTAAACACCATACGTAGGAATAAAACTTCTACAATGATCAAAAGCAAAGCTGATGTCTGGTATATAATGTGTGGTAAAATCAGCATTATTCTCTAGGTAATATATACATTATAATTTTATGTTGAGTTGAGTACTCATAAAGCAGTTTACCTTTATTTCAGGCTCCAATTTCTTACTGGAAATGGTGAAACTTCATTTCTTTTCTCGGTATCCTAGTCATACTCGGTTCACTAAAACTTCTCAGCTTGCTTTGCCACAAAGAAGAAGTTCAATAACTGAAATACAAAGTAAAGCACAGTGACTCCGGAACTGCTGTCCCCTTCTGAACCAATTAGATTTCCTCCCTGGGTTTGTATTTGCATATTGTGTCAGTGCATTAGATTTCCTAGATTCCTGTGTCATACTTCTCCAAACAGGTTTTTCACATGATGTTACGATGACAAGGAAAGTTAAACAGAATCGAGGTGATAGGTGAGTATATAGTGATGGTGTTTGTAATTCAGTGTAACTAAGCAGCTGTAGTTAGGAGATTTCTTAGGTGGCATTTTTGACACATTTTGCATAATCTGATTTGAGGCATTTTACATGCTTTGTTACAGACTAAAATTTGCTTCTGTTACCTAGGGACTATTCTAAATCATCTGCCAGATTAAGTAATGGTTAATTAGAGATAGATTTGCTTGGTGCTGTTGTGTTTTTTTAATATGTTCAGGACAAACAATACAAACTTTTGTTTGTTAGGCAAATACAAAATATTGCACGTTAGCTGCCAATAAAAAAAACTTATTCTTTATAGTACTCATAAACTCAAGCAAAATACTACACATAGAAGTGAGTCTAAGGCTGTGTACACACGCTCAAAAATTGTCATTGGAAAGGATCTTAAGCTATGTACACACGTCCAATAATTCCCGCCTGATAATCGGCTTAGGGCCGATATCGGACGAGAATCTGGTGTGTGTACAGCGCCCATCATCTGAACAATCATCCTGGCGGATCCACAGACGATAGACGACGAACAATCCTAATGCAAGGGAAGGAAGAGGGCACGCAGCGGGGTGCCACTCCGTCGTTCTCCCCCTCCCCGTTCCATAGAGCGGAACGGTGCTGTATAAATAGCACTCATTTATGCATCGTGTAGTCCTTAGTCGTTGGAAAGGATCTTTCACGATCCTTTCCAACGACTATAATTGCACCTGTGTATGCAGCCTTACACGTTCCTTTCCAAGGACAAAAAGACTGAAAGATGCATGATCGAGCGATATACATACAGCGCCACGCTGCTTTGGAGAGGGGAGAACAAGCGAGCAGCACCCATTGCGCTCTCCCCCTTTCACTTGTATTGAAGTCGTCTAGTCGCCAGAACAGATCCATGAATAACGGCGGACTAGCGTTGTACACACATCGGATTCTTATCTGACACTAGTCCGTATCGAACGAGAATTTTCTGATGTGTGTTTGTAGGCTAAGGAAAGACATAAATTCTCTTCTTGCATACTGTTCTTTTAAATTTAATGTGAACATTACCAGGGTTCCTACATTCTTTAAAACAAATGCATATCGACTTGGCAATGGCGTGCATTACATAAGGACAGCCCTTTTATTTAAATAGACTATTTAAAGCACCATCACACACAGAAAATCAAGCATGCTAAGATTTTAAAAGCTCAGCACAAAACAACATACATGTACTGTGCATTGTGCTGCAGTGCACAGGGAGATGTGTGTTGGGTACCATTAATAAAGAATAATTATGTTGCATACTAAGGCATATAATGTGAACCTACTTTATTAAACTTCTCCAAGGCTGGAGAGGATACACTTTCACCAGTAAAGCTAGGGGATCCAGCAAATCTGAAATGGATTTCCTAAAAGTCATTTGCAAATGTTTTCAATCCTGGACCAGATCTATTTCCGGTTTACTGATGAAAGTGTATCATCTCCAGCCTTGGAGAGCTTTAATAAATTAGGCCCAATGTGTATTGCTGCAAGTAAACATGATGTTATTGCAACACACTAGTGGGGACGAGACCTAACAATAAACTTTTCCTATTTACTCCTTTTGATTCATTCAATAAATGATCAATATGTTGTATTATATGTTTGATACGCAAAGACATTTTTCCTAAAGCATTTATGTATTTCAGGAATAGGACTCTACAGTCCACTTTCAATAGGGCTGGTTCACATTTACTATATGTGTGCTGCAATGCACACAGAACAGCATGAGTCCCGCTTTAAACATATTTTTTTTAATAAGGATCTCAAGAGGGTACAAAACATCATATTACAATGGCTATAGCTGAATGGCTGAGAAAAGGGAAACCCTGATGATGCTTTAGCCGTCATCAGGGTTTCCCTTTTCTCAGCCAATCATGGAATGTAGCAATCTGCTCCACTTCTCTCCCACAGCCCTAGCGGAACTGTGTTTTTGGATGCAGAACACATGCCACAGCTATGCTAGGGCTGCAGGAGCAATCAAGAAAATGGAGCTGTCAGGTGCAGGTTATCTGAGTTTTCCGGAGTTTCTGGATTTTTATATTATGTCTTCTGCTATACTGTAGAACCCCGCTTTCTACAGTATAGCAGAAGACATAATATTATAAAAATACCAAAGCCATAAACTGACTCATTGTGAGCCTGGATGAAGTACAAAGGAGATAATCCTCATGAGACTTAATTTTTAATTATATAGGGGGAAAGGATAAGGGAGAACAAAAAGGGATTAGCTATTAGTGTTAGCTATTGAGCATTATTGTTCAGCGCTACCAAATATTCCAGAGAAAAAAAACTTATTTTATCAAGATGTATTTATAAAGGTAGTGAAGCAACAGTTCCTGTTTTAGTGTATCTCAGTAGGGAGAAACTCTCTATACAATAATGCCTCCTTGTATAAATAGGTGTGGCTAAATTGTTAATTAAGTTTTCCACGCAACTTACAGTCATGCCAGAAGTTGATCTGCCTTATTATTACTGGTGTATGATTATGTGCAAAAATTATACTGAAACTGGCTATGGGATGCAACTACAGACACTAATTACATATGAATAAAAACTGAGGTGTCTGTATATTTTAATGAGCTGGTTATAGTTAAATTGTGTGTTTAAGCTTAAAAAATGTACACTTTGTAATGATCACAATGGATGACCCCAGAATACCTCTATCAGCCAAGTTGCTCTTCATCACTAGCTCCTTTGGTATTATGCAGGGGCATAGACCCATACACCTTGCTGAACATATACCTAATTGCATCTTCTCTAAGATTTTCAACTTCTCCCACCACAGCCTTCTTACCTTTACTCTCTGTAATCTTGCTCTTCCTCATCCCTTTCCAGGCCCGGATGGTAGGGAGATCTCCATAATCTATGGTACTCCCTATTCCTGGACTTCTTCGCTTCACTCTCCTTTGGTATTGACCCCTAATGTGCCCCAAAGCTCAGTCCTTGGAGCAGTACTCCTCCCAATAATCCCTTCTTTGGCAAACTCATTTCCCCCTTTGGCAGACAATACAATTTGTACAAAGATGCCTCAAATCTACTTGTTCATTCCTAACTTATCTATGTTTCCTGAATAAGGTTTTATGCTGTCTGTCTCATCATGGATGGTTAACAGACATCCTAAATTCGCCTTGGATAAAACTGAAACTCACCATCTTTCACTATTCACCTCTCTGACATCACTATAACTTTACATATGGCAGTTACCCCCACCCCATGGACATGTTGTCTTGGTGTCACCTTTCACACTGTAATTTCAATCACCCCACTCATCACCTGTGCAACATCACCAAAATATGCCCCACTGTATCCCTAACGATTACCAAACTCCTTGTACATGCTCCTATTATCTCACCTCGTCTAGTGCAACATGTTTTATCTGGGTTTTCACTGACTACACCTGTCCTGTATACAATCTATCAGAAATGTTGCTCTAGATGTATCTGTCAACTGCTACTTTTGCCTATGTTTCACCTCAGAATCACATTCAAGCTACTGTTTAAATGTATAGAAAAGAACTCAAAACCTTATTCATTGCTGTTCCAAGACAGTCTGCACCTTTTTTCTTGTAATTCTCAACCCCAGTGGTCCCCAACCCCCAGGCTGTGGACCGGTGTCAGCCCATGGCTGGCGAGTTGGCGGCCACTTTGCTCTAAAGCTAGTGACAGTGTGACAGCGGGAGCACAACCAGCGGGAGCGCAAGCAGCTCCCCTCATACTGCTTACACAGGAGCTGGTGAGAATGGCAGAGCAATGTATGTAACGCTTACACTTCTCTGCCATTCCCAGCAGCTCTGCCACCTTATTATTATTAATATTAAACAGGATTTATATAGTGCCAACATATTACGCAGCGCTGTACATTAAATAGGGATTGCAAATGACAGACTAATACAGACAGTGACACAGGAGAAGAGGACCCTGCCCAGAAGAGCACAATAGGATGGGAGATATGTAGTGGTGGGAAGTAGTGATGGTTTCAAAAGACAGAAAAATATGGGTGGGCAAGTTTGAAAAAATGGGTTTTGAGGGCTCTTTTAAATGAGCAGATAATAGAAGCAAGCCGAATAGGACGAGGAAGACCATTCCAGAGAGTTGGGGCACCTCTAGAAAAGTCTTGGAGCCGTGCATGTGATGAGGTTATGAGTGAGGAAGTCATTAGTAGGTCATTGGAGGAGCGGTGAGAGGGGCGGAGGGGGGGGTGCGGAGTATTTTTTTTTTTTTACCAACTCAGAAATGTAAGTGGGACAATACCTGTGGAGGGATTTGAGGGCAAAGCTTACACCACACCAGGTCTCTAACACTACTCTGCTATTCTCAGCTTGACAGGAGGCCAAGCTGCTGAGAATAGCAGAGTAGTGTAAGCTGTACATATACCAGGTGGAAAATTATAAAAATTATATTCTATGTTACCTGCTGTCAGAAAGGTTGGGGGCCACTGCTCTACCCCAACCAATTATTACTCTTTAACCCATTTGGGCCAGCCCTCAAAACTCACCTCTTTACATTTGACTACATATCGTCCTTGTTTCATACTCATTTCTAATTAGCCAAAGCTTTATTTCCCTCACCTATTGTATACTACACTCCCCAACTTCTTGGATTGTACATTTGGGCAGGGTCCCCCTCTGTGCCATAGTTTGTAACTGTGATGGCTTGTCAACAGCAGCCACTTTTTATTGTACATTGCTGTGTAATATGTTGGAACTGTATAAAAGGGTTAAGGTTAGGAGATGTTATAAAAGATAATAAAATAATACAAAGATCTATGTACATAGAGGAAACCATATTTGTTTAGTACTTGCAAGCTCTACTTGTTTTGTACCTTGCTTTTATGGTATTGCATTTATGTCACACGAGTGACTCTGGATACTTCACATGCCAAACATGTGTAGGAATTTTTTATCTTTATTACATGTTCCCGGGCAGATTCTCAGACCTGCAATGGTAGCTCATATACAGTATGTCTTTCATAATAGAGGAAACATTGAAATCGCTTGGGTTAACAGTTTGCAAAGTTCGGTGAATCTGCTTGTTACTTTGTTGTGCATGAATTAAGCAGTATTTGTAAATTAGGTCAAGGGCTAATCATATTCATTGTTCTTAAATTAAATATAAAGGTTGCTGTTGGAAAAACATAGCAGATTCAAAAGTAAAAGGTATAAACTAGAGATAGGCAAAAGTATTTAAAAGTGATTAACTAGAGATGAGTAAATGTACTTTAATATAATTGAAACATAATGACTAGACAAACATACTAAGAAGTGTGCTACAAAGTGTTGAGTCTGTGTAAATTGATCTGATCTATAATGTGGTTTGACTTGCTAGTATTATTTGGTATCATAATCCGTGACGAACAACCAGAAGGGTTACGGTATGTTTATGTTATATCCGGCTGGTGGGAGGTAAGTATGAATAGTTGTTAGGGTAAACACCAGCTTTTAGCTGGCTACCAAGGTATACACTGCAGCACTGTTGGTTATATATTTACCTCTACAATCCCAAAACAATGTTCCTGCATGTCCTAGGTTACCTCCAGCATGTAAATAATTACCACCAACATTATTACCACCAGGGTTATTGCCAGTCTGTTACTACCAGTCTACTAGCATGTTACCAGCAGCATGTACAGAGTTATTTCCAGCATGTTACCACAATAGACAGTGTATGGTGATTGGATTACGATCACTGTGATATTTGTTGTCTAAATATGTCCTTAATTACTTGTGTGTGTATATTGTCACAACTGGCCATTTGTTTTTCAAATATTGCCTTGATTGCCCTGATTTACAGTGTTTTTGTACTGTTACTGCTGCACTTATCCCCATATACTGTCACTATTGATCTTCTCTCAACTTTTACTTTGTTTGATTACTATATATATATATATATATATATATATATATATATATATATAAATAAATAAATGAGTATTAGTTGCAAATCTGGTTGTACTGCCTTTAGCTTTGATTATAGCATGTATTTACCATGGCATACATTTTGATAAACTTATACAATGTCACAACATGTGTTTCAGTCCAGGGCTGCATTCATTTTTCACCAAGATGTTGTGCTGAGGATGGCAAAGTCGGTAATGTCTTACCCAGCACTTCTCAAAGATTCTCCAAGAGGTAAGGACTGGACTCTGAGGTAGCTGATCCATGTGTGAAAATTATGTCTTATGCTCCTGAACCAGTCTTTAACAGTTGGAGCTCAGTGAATCCTGGCATTGTTATCTTGGTATATGCCCATGCCAGTTGACGTTATTTTTGGGCACATATTGTTGGTGAACTTAGACCTGACCAACTGAAGCAACCCAAGATCATAGCACTGCCCCCACGAGCACCGCAGATCATAATACTAACCCCCCCGGCATCCCAGTTTATAAAACTGCCCCTACAGGTATCTCAGATCATAACACTGCCCCACAGGCTTGGGGACTTGTTTTTGGGAGGCAGTGTTCATATAAACACACACACACACACACACGTATGAGATTGCAATCTGCATTGGAAAGTGCAATCACCAATGGAAAAACTATTTCTAAAATGTATTGCTGTTTTGGGTACTTAGGAGCCAAGAATGCAGCTTCTACTTTTTTAAACCTGGAAGACAGTTGTCTTTACTAATTATCCTGTCACTGTCACATAATAATACCCCAATAGACAGAGGCAGAATTCTAGCCCATGGTTGATCTGTATAGTTTTATTCTTAATTAACCCTTTCCAAGGGGAGTCAAGCTGCTGTTCATACTCAGAGTGATGTTGCCCGTGGTTAAATGGTCTGGTTGTGGCTATTGCAGCAAAACATTATAGGGAAACGTGTAGGAATAGATAACCATCAACCTTCAGCAGCTTTATCCTACAGCACGATGGCTGGCTAGAACATCCTGAAAAATAAAATCTTTGAGAAAATTGTAAATGTGACATAATTTGGAGGTTCCGTGCTCAGTTTGCAGTTAATGTAATATTTTCCAATGATAAAGCACATTTTTTGAAAAAGACTCCTTTAAACATTCAATGCTGACACTCATTGGTAAAGAACAATTTAAAGATAAAAGCTGAAACAAATCAATAAAGTTCTGACATTATCCAACAAAAACTGCAGCTTTACAAAAATCAGAATCACTTGTGGGAGAAACTTGTTTGTATTCATTTTTTACATGGTGATTTTGTATGTAAATGAGATCAAGAACAAGGAAATGTCCCAAACTGTTTTTTTGAAAAAGTAAATTATTAAGCTACAGGTTGGCTGTTCCTCTATAAATCTCAATTGTTTTCTATTTTTACTGGACTGTATCTATAAAGGAAATATAAAGAAAGGAAATGTTAATATAAAGACATGGTTTGCTCAGTGGCTACCTCTCACCTCTGCAGTGATGGCTCCTTCAAATGCCAGCCACTAGCCTGCTCTGATTGTGTGGTTTTCCTTCAGGCACGCCGGTTCCCCCCACACCTCCAAAAACATGCGGTTAAGTTAATTGGCTCCCCCCAAAATTCCCTTGGTATGTGTGGAAAAAAAACACAACCAACAGTTCAGTTCAAGCGGCTTAGTGCAATGTTGATGCAATGAAAATTAGCATTAGAAAATTTAGCATCAAATTATCATTAGCATGGGGGTACATTGCAAAGCTATGGGCATTCAATACATTTCCATATACACTCCTGATACACTGTGAATGTGAATGGTCACATTCATTTTGTGTAACATGACATTTTTACAGGATAATATAAACATCCTTATCTTATATCTGACATTATTTACAAATGCACAATGTTTTACAATATATAAATACATACTATAAAAAATAAATAGTTATAAATTTTGCAGCATTACAGTTACAACTAATGTCAATTTGTTAGCCACTGGGTAGATAGTTCTAAAAAAGGACAGTAATTTATTTGTGCAAAAAAAGTTTGCAATAATATCTGCCTACTGAATATGTTCTATAAGAAAATGCAGGCTATGGACACTTGATGGAAAGAGATTTCCATTGGTATAGCTGGGAAAACATTCAAGGGGGAGAGCGCCCATACAGCTGAGGTCATTCACCAATATTGCAGTTGGGTAGTTCAAGAAACCTACACTTCTCAACCTTTTTACAGAGGACGAACTCTTGAAATAACTTTCATATCTTGGAGGAACCCCTTCTATTTTTACTATATATAGCACATTACATTAGGCTTATGGTCATTGAGAAGAATGTCTCTTACATTTCTGCCCAGTGTGAAGAATGTCACCCTTACAGATAGCCAAAATAATCACTGGTGTCATTAAAATTGATCAGAGAGGCTCACATTGCTCATTGTTCAAAGAACCCCGTTGAGGAACCCTGGTTGAGAAACATTGATGTAAACTATCATTCAAAATCATTTAGCAGCCTGTAGCCTATCACCTGTTTTAAACAGCCACACTTTGCAGTGCATCATAGTGTATTAATTATACATGAATGTTCAGTATTTTCATTAGATGGCCTGCTCTACGCTCTACCTGCATGCTTGCTGTATAAGTGCTTTGTGTCAGCATGTGCCTGCTTTTTGTTTGTTTCCCTGAGGGCCTGAACTGTAGCTGGTTGAACTTCTTTAGTTGTCCTGCAAATATTGTTTATATTAGCTCAGCTTTTTAGGTCTTCCCAGTTTTGTAACCTATGCTGTGGAATACTTATAAAACCAGCTTGAAGACTGCACGCTGGAAAGTTTCAATACCTGTGTAGAGCCTGTATGAACTGCTGTATTATCTGGTTAAGCCTAAGGTGGCCATGGATAATTGAATATTTTCATAAAAAATACGTTCAAGACATATTTCTGCAACTTTAACACAAGAATAGCAGTATTGCATAGGTAGTACTTCTGACCCTGTAACAGCCACCAAATCAAAAAATCTTTCTGTTCGATAGTAATCACCTCTAGTTGCCCATTTCTCACAGTACTAAACTATCTTGATAGTCATGCAGGGGCATCTCCTTGTTTTATCGAGTGGTCTATGACAAGTACACAAGAGCTTTTGCTGGGGCTCCATTGTGTGAATCTCTGGATTATTGGAATCTAAGCTAATTTAAGATGGTTGCCAGTTTAGCTGGCAGTAGAAGCATGTTTGACACTTCTTTACAACTACACACACAGGAAAGTGCAAAACCTGGAAAGGATTTGTGCATACACAATGTAAAGAGCAGGAGTGGAACTGACACAGGAGAGGGATGGAACCACATGAATGGGGGCTTGTTGGCATTTTTGCCTTGTTCAGTGCTAGTGGACCTTGCTCCAGCACTGCCCCCTTACACTTATACAAAATATTTGCACAGCTAATGATATGTCCAATGGGCTCTCTAATAAGGGCACCCCTGACTAAAGAAGTCAGTTCCAATCTGCCCTCTTCTACACCACTTGTATCTCTACTGGTCACTAAAGCTAGACATCACTTTAAGCCAGCTACACTGAGAGCCAAGCCAAGTTTTCCTGTGGAATTTGAGATTTGGATAACAGCACCAACCATATACTGTACTTCGGCTATTAGTTCAACAACTTTATATTCACCACAAGCTTACTTTAAAGTTGTGGCCTTGTAGATCTTCCAAGGCACATTGGCCAACTTCCTTTTTTGTCCCACATTAAGGTAGATACGGGTATGGGTTAATATGAGTATTCCCAACACTTATGAAAGGCGTTGGCATACAGCAGCTGCTAAACAAAATAGATATACCAAGCTTTGCATTCACACCACCACCAATCTTTGGTAGCTAGAGAATTATTATAACTTGTTCTCTGAAATACTGGACATCTTTACTGCGAAGTAAGAAGAAAAATTACTGTTTGCTCATCCATTACTTAATTTATGTTTGTTAAAAGGGTGGTAACTTCAGTTCTTTCATTTTTATATAACAACCCTGTGAACTTTAACCTGTATGGCTAACAGCAGACCTGTTTCTTCAATGATTGTCACACACAGTCACTCCCTGGATGAAGCAAAAAAAAAAAAATTGTGATTCGTCAGCTTAATATTTGCTGCACCTACTCCCATGTTATCAACAATCAAAAGAATACTGTCATATGACTACATGGATATAAATCTGCTACACAGTAGGCCTGAGTCACTTTACTTGGCAATAAAAAGTCTGAATATATCACATGCTCTTGAACACTGAAAAAGCAAACACAGCTTCCTAACTGCATGTGTGTTCATTTATTATATATATTGATTCTTCTATGCACACATGTTCCAGGAACACAAGGAACAAAAATCAAATATTATATCTTGTGTCTTGTGCACATAATATATTTGGGTGCATTTGTAGTTTTTTTCTCCCCTAGGGTGGCTACAATGTGCTGCCCCCTCCCTCCCAACTGCTTTGAAAGGAGGTTCTTAAGGTTATGTTCAGACTTATGGTGAGGTTTCGGGGCAGTTACCATTTCCTCATGCCAGGGAACTGCTGCCTTGTGGGAGACGCTACAAGTCGCTTCTTCTGATGAGAATGAAAGCATGAATGGCAATGAGCTATTCAATTCATTAAGAACCAGTGCTGAAGTGCAAGTGAGCATGCTGGGAGCCGCACAGGATTGATGGACGCCTGAGGTGGGAGGGGTGGGGGTGAGCAGAAAGAGGTAAAAGAGGAGAGAGAAGTAAAGAGAGAGAGAGGGGGGAGAAAGAGAAATGTATCTCTGTAGGATGTCCTAAAGCCCTCAAAAGTAGGCTTTTTCACTTCCAGTGGGGGATCCATACTGGTCCAGACCCCAGCCATATACTCACCTTTGACAAGCAAGACAGGAGAACTTAGACCCTCTTATGTTCCAGGCCTGGCAGACCACCTAAGTGTTCGTCCTTGCTATACTTTGGCTATCTCCCTCCCACTGGATATTTCCATATATTTATTCTTGGGCAACAACAAAAAGCCTAGAGGAGCTGAACAGGTGTCCCCATAAAGGGAATCTTCCCTCAACTATTGCTCACAATGCCTTTCTTAGTGACAGTGGTCATTGGAATAAATAAAGATGAGTTTCCCTAATGAGGGTACAGCAATGAAGATGTAACAGAAGGTCTAACCCTCCCCCTACCATCCAAAAAAAAAAAAAAAATTGCTTCTCTTTACATATATGTTGGGCCAAAAGCTATTTTACTGTATCTACAAAGTGGTAGCTGCAAGGTTGGGGCATGATGGATAAAGCAGATGGACTCTGTAGATGTATCTTTGGCCTCACATTTCAGTGTTGTGCCACCACTTTGTTGGGTCTAATTTGGCCTTTGTCATATTCTGTGTGAGGACTGGTCATTTGAGAAACCAGTCAACCATTGATTCTGTTTTATTTTGTTGACCAGGCACTGTATAATGTTGCTGTCTTTTCCCCGCCTTGATCTTCTCCTCTGTTCTGCTGCTGGAACATTTCTAGGAGGGGAATATACATGGGGTTCCTGGATTATCCTGGCCCTAAACATTTTCTTGCACATTAGAGGAAGAACTAGAAAGTCTACCATCCTCCACCTCCCCAGCTGACTTGAACTCCTGCAAAGAAAGGCCTGTTTAGCAACAGATGAGGAAGGTTCCTCAACTCCAGTCCTCGAGAGCCACATACAGGTTGGATTGCAATGACCATGGTCTCTGTGGAATGGTTTGAGGCACACTGCCATATCAGGCAAAATAACTTACAGGACAGAGCAAAAGTATTTTAGATCTGGTGTCTAGGCACCATTTCAAAAAATGAACCCCTCTATGTAGGGGATGGAGCTGGAGGCTGCAGTTTGCCCGGCCACATCTGGTACTTTGACTGCGCTCATATCTTTGAAGAAATGATCCCTCAAGCTTTACCAGTTTTTTTGCATTAGGGAAACTGTAACAAGAATTTTAATCAGAATAAAAATACATTTTTTGAAAAATAGCATTTTAACAATTTTTTTAATATATGTAATAAATATAAATATTGATTGTCAAGTTGTATTAGTTGTGTATGATAATATTAATAATTGTAGTTAATATTTGGTAGTAGTTAGCATTAGTTGTTGGTTAATATTAGATTTTATTGGTTCATAGCATGTAGTGAGTTGGTAATCAATAGAAAGATTTCCTTACCCTGCTCAGTATTCTATTCCTACTGTATATGCTGTATAAAAGACACCAATAGCAGGAAATACATTGGAACAGCAATTTGTAAGATTTGCATCTGACAATAAAGAAATAGATTAACATTTTAATTGCAATATTCATGAAAAATTGCATTAAAACTAAAATTTTCAATTAGTATTGATGTTGTGTCTTTTTTTTTTTTTTAAAGAAATGGCCAATGCAGCAAATGCGACAGCAATGGTAACAATTTGCTAGGGTTCTTTTTTAAGTTGGTACAGTAGGGATACTGCTTGGCCTATTGACTTCTGCAAGAAAGAAACCCTGCACTGTGGGTATTCCTACACTTTAGGCTGACAAAGCTAGAACCGGCTTTTGGTCAACTGAACTTACAAAAAGTAAGCGTTGCAGTGGTAACACCCTCACAACAAGGTTTAATTTGGCAGAGTCTGGAGTTCATTTGGGCCTAACTGGGGTCCCAGCTTAGACAACTTTAAGAACTCTAGCCTCAGCAAAATGTGAGTGTCTCCATTGCAGTGTCTGAATTTTGTAAGTACAGTTGGCCAAACTATAACGCCATGATTTAGGCCTCACAGTGAGAACGCACATCATCTATTTTGCAACATTAGAACCTTGCAAGAACATTTTTCAATTAAAACACACACTAGCTAGCACACAAACTAAAAGAAAAGTAAAATGCTATGAACGCTATGGAATGCTGTATTGTATTTTACACACTGCAAAGGATTTCGGGCTCTCTCAGTCCACCAGTAGCAACTGCATATGTCCACATTTAGGTCAATCAAAGCAGTTTGCAGTTCATTGGTTACCAGAATCAACATGCTGCATCCAGCACCTGGGGCAGCAATCCACCTGAAATGCACCAAAAATGGAACCGACTGCAACCACAGGTACACAGTGATCACAATTTCTCCTATTCAGTTGAATAAGAGCAATTGAGAGCATGGCTTAGCCCGCAAAAGACTGCTGTGGTCAACTGCGTGTTTGAAATTGCCCAATAACACTCCCAGTGTGTATTACATATTCCTCCAAACTAAAGAGAAGTTCTAGCAGGCAGAAGAAAAGCATTGTGATACATTATAAAGTGCCCCCAATGTATTAAAGCTCTCTAAAGCTGGAGAGGATACACTTTCAGCAGTGAAGCTGGGTGATCCAGCAAACCTGGAATGGATTTCTTCAAAGTTATTTGCCATTTGTTACCAAATGTTTTCAGACCTGGAGCAGGATCTGGATTACCCAGCTCCACCTATATAATTGTATCTTCTTCAGTTTTGGAGAGCTTTAATAAATCAGGCCCAGTGTGTTACGTTGATGTGAACCAATAATTACTGATGAAACAGCCCCATCTAGAGTTAGGATTGAACATCGGCTATGATTAGAAAGGAGAATGCAATATGAATATACTGTTTGTGTAAAAAGACTAATTTGTTCTGTAACTTGTAAATATAAAAAAAATTAAAAACATTTAAAAATTACATTTTAAAGTATTTGCATGGGTCATGTGATCCCCCAGATTGACTAGCAGGTAGCATGGTGTTTCCTGGGACACAAAGCCTAAAGACCTTGCAGTTTTCACCAAGTTCCCATGAAATAAAAGCCTGGGTTTCGCTTGTAACATTCTTAGGTTATATCTCTGCAATTTGCCCCACTGGGTGCAACACACATACAGGAAGA
The DNA here is from genome assembly GCF_032062135.1 of Pyxicephalus adspersus. Lineage (NCBI taxonomy): Eukaryota > Metazoa > Chordata > Amphibia > Anura > Pyxicephalidae > Pyxicephalus > Pyxicephalus adspersus. The sequence continues at coordinate 20,868,678 of NC_092858.1, forward strand.
TAACCAGAGTTAAGAACAATCTATAGGTAATGAGCATACTAAAGTTTAGGTAGGCTGAATATTAAATATAAGGTAAAGAGTGGCTTTTAGCTCTGTAACTGCTTTAGTGCAGTAAGTATTTTAATGATGTCCTCTGCTGCAACTTAAAACATTATTAGCTTATTTAACGTTGGTTTTCCTTCAATTTTTTGTTTTATTGAATGTTTGACTTTATTGAATAAATGACCAGGACAGACTCTCCTTGTATGTCATAGTCTTCTCCTCGCCAGGGAATGTTTATGTGCTGGAACAGCTGCTTCACCTTTACAAATGACCTCTTATGAAACTGCCAGAGTAGAAACATGGGAATAATATATGGTGTCATTTTGGTTGACAGCTTTGAGCCTTCTGCAAGATGGCGTAGCCCAGCAGCAGTCTTGTAGCTTTCAGATGTCTACACAAGGTAGGATTTAGGAGATAACTAACATCCGTAAAATACATTAAATTTATATGAATGATCTTGTCATGTGGTCTCTTTTTCCTAGCCCCCCCCCCCCCAAAAAAGAAGAAAGAATACTGGTTCCCACTCACACCTCCATGCAATCAATTTAAGATTTTGCAATCAATGTAAGAAAAAATGTTAATATTTTTTACTTTATTATATATTTACTTTATAATATTATTTTAGTCACATGACAAATGGGTCCTTTCTGTTGCTCTTTAGGGTTGGCAGTTCCCAGTGCTGCAACAAATGTCCCATCTTTGTGATATGCAGTAAGTCCAGACTGACCCAGCATATACATCAATTTTATAGTCATGGTTTTAATGGCAGCTGTCCACCAGCGGAGGGGGACATGAAGGGAAGAACTGGATCATGGTGAGGTTGAGTGATATTAAACAGGCTTTTTTTGGTAAAAAGGAATGTGAAGTAGGTAAGGGGTGAAAAAAAAATATTTGGAATCTGGATTTGGGTTTTTAAATAACTCACTTCCAGTTTCACCTATCCTGTTCTACCTGCTCAGATCTATGAACAATTCTAAAGCAACCAGGTACACTATAAAGTAGTCACAAAACTAGGTAAGATTTTCCCAAATTGTATCACTTTAAAGACCCTGTTGGCTGTACAGTTTTCTTCAGGTGACAAAGTCAGCCTTTAGAACCAAGGCCATGCACATAATGCTATAAAGGGCAGACACACAAATGTAGGGCATGTAAACGTGCTGTAATCCAAAGCAGTGATCAATACATTATGAATGAAATACATTTGATATAATGCTGGTGTATTTGCTACACTGGCAGAACTGACAAGACAGCTTGTTAAGTTGTGCGATGTCTTCAAAAATACAAGAACAAGTCCAGCTGAATGGGACTAACTACTACTAGATACAAATCTGGACAACTCATTGGCTGTTATTTCCTCTGTTTTAGACAGAGTTTTATTTATATTTTTCAACATTGAGTTTACATTGCACACTTCAATAAAGTGGACTGATATGCTATGTGTAAGGGCTCATGTAGAGGGGCATACTTGTCAAATCCAGCCTTTTCTATTCAAAAGTAGCACTGCCTAAATGTGAGCATTCCGATGCAAAATGCCTTTGCTGATGCATAGTATTTTTTTGCATCAACGTTATTACATTGAAGTCAAGAAAATATGATTAGGTGTCTTGGATTGAGTGCTAAACACTAAAAATTTTTGGAATGTATCACTTGTAAACAGTGACTGGTGAAGTGAAGAGATTTGATTATCCACCTGTCAGGAGGTGGGACTTATTAGGGAACAAATGAATACTCATACTTGTAGGCTAGAAAAATTAGGCAAGTTTAGGGTCTGTACAACTTTGTTCTGGGACAAATGGTAATGGATAGATGACTGGGTCAGAGCATCCCAAGTTACATGGCAAGTCAATGGTTAGTACCTACCTAAAATGGTACAAGAAAGAATACCAGTGAAGCCAAAGCTTATCAATGTATGCGCACAGGAAGTTGGGGAAGTTGTGGGTATAGCCCATCTGGTCCAATCCAACAGAAGACCTATTATAGCAGATATTGCTGAAAAACTTAATGTTAACCAAAACAGAAAGATGTCATTGCACACAAAGAATTAAAGCTTGCTGTGTATGGGGCCGAGTAGCCACAGACCAATCAATGTCCATTCTGTCCTGTTTTTACCATCAAAAAGCCTAAAATGGGCACATAGGCACCAGAACTGGACCATGGAATAAGAAAAATAGTGTCCCAGTCTGATGAATCACATTTCCTTTTGGAACATCATAGATGGGTAAGTAGTCTGCATCATTTCTTGGGGAAGAGATGACTGAACTATGGAAAGATAAAAGGCCAGAGGAGAAAGTAACTTAAAATATCTAAGGCTAATGCCTTGGTGTCAGATACCATGGGACACAGGAGGTGTTTTGAAGTCCACGTCTTGGTTATTTAGAACTGTTTGGATGGCACAAGGGCAAAAGCAAACAGGTGATTGTAAATATTTTGTTTAAGACAACCTAAACAAAAAAAAATTTCTTTTCATAAAGAGGCTAGACAACCCTTTTATGGAAGTGTAAGATCACCCATAGCAACAGGGGGTGTTTCAAACAGGAAACAGGGCCAGCAGGTTATCCATGCATCAAAGGTTTTATTCAGAAATACTATTTTCACACAAAAACAGGCAAAATAAAACAAACTGAAAAATAAAGCCTGGCCACTAGTTCCCTTTACTAACAATCCTGCCCAACCTAGTGCTGTGCAGGACTCTAAGGCCCTAACCATACATCTTTTCTAACAAAGTCTGTCTTTACTCACCTTGCACCTCCTCCCAGCTCAGCCAAGACAGAACCACAGAAATAAGCAGGCTGGGAGTTTATATCTCCAGCCTAATTTCCAGGATGGGTTTCAGCTGAGACAATTACACTTGAATATCCCCAGGCCTCTTTAGCTCCCCCATCTGGCCAAGAAGCTTATTGTCATTCAGCCTGGTACTTCAGCACCCCCTTCAGGTCAAATGGAAAACTGTCCGATTACACAGAAAAATACTCTGCATATAACCTGTATCTGGGGCAAATGTACCTGTCATCCTGGATGAAACCCTGGGTCTTTGTTGGCCAGCTGTTACATAAGGTAAACATTACCTTTTTTTTTCGTCGGGGGGGGGGGTGTTAAAACCCATTTTTTGTATAAAAAAAAGTGAAGCCTCTCCTGTTCTGTCTTATCACGGTGATAAAGACAAAATGACAAAATGGGAAGGAGGCTTCTGGGTATTTTGGGCATGCGCTTTTTCTTCAATGGGGGGAAAATACAGATCTTACACTATACTCTTTTTTTTTTCTCCCTGTTTATAGACAGCTACATCACCTGATTTCACGCTTGCGCAGTGCGAGATCAGGTGACATAGGCAGAAGCAGGAAGAAAAACAAAGAAGATGGCGGCGCCTTGCGCTTTCTTCGTGCCAAGATGAAGATGGATAAAAGGACAGTGTGGGACCCAATCTAGGAAAGCTCTGGGGGATCGAAGGATCTGCAGAAATAATGATTAGGTGAATGAGTTTTTGTTTCAAGTTTAGTTCCACTTTAATCAATGTATGTTTTGGCAAAGACTAGGGCACGCTGAAGGGTGTGAGCCCTCTATGTTCCTGCATGCAGAGCTCCTGTACAGACAGAGATCCAGTCTTACTGGAAATCCCCATATCAGTTGCATGATCAGAGGCAGATATAGGGAGGTGCAAGAACAGCACACACAAGCTAAATCGGTAAAAATTATTATTTTGTACTGGTCCTTTTTTGTAATGATTCTCATGTTTCAACAAGGTACGCAGAATGAAAGAATGAAGCAACATGGCTAAAAAAGAGGTGAGCTGGGGGTATGCAAAAACAAAAAGCTAAATGCTAACTATTATCCCAGTTGATAAAAAAAATTAAAAATCTGCTGAAGTCACCTGAGAGGAGTCAGAATATTTACGGAATTAGTTAAGGGTAAATAATAGTTAATGGGTGTAATTCCCCTCTACGATGTCTATTAATAAACAGAACATCTGACTTTGTTGAGGCTTGTTTGCCAGCACCTTAGTCAGACTTTATAGGAAAGTGGGACATGCACACAAAGCACAACAAGCAGACATAACACAGGTATGTAAATAACAATCAATGATTTGTGTTACATTCCTTGTTTTTGTTATCCAACAATTTCTTTGTTGCCAGCTTTTTACTTTTCCAATGTATGTTATATTCCATAATCCTATTTCTGCATTCTCATTGGAGAATCAGGGGCCCATTGTTCGGGGAAGTGATGATCTAATAACAGATCGTAACTCCTTTGTGCCTTATTTGTTGTTCACCACTTTAATAACATATCACACAATTATAAAAGGGCGATCAGTTTATTTGATCAGCATATTTTAAGTACCCTAATATGGAAATCAGAAGCTCTTTTCACTTTGAGAGTATACTGATTGATACTTTATTTTAACTAGCAATTTATGATTTGAATATTGTTCAGTAAACAACATCCAAAATCTCCTTCTGTTTTCCACCCCACCTCCCTGTTTTATCTTCTACTTTCACTTTCTTCTCCCACCTATGCTCCTACTTTTCCTCATTCAGTATTTATTTACATTGCTTTCCTGTCTGTCTGCTTCTCATTGTTTCTGCTCTCCTTGTTACCGTTGATGAAAAATTGTAACACTATCTTTTGTGTAACCAGGAAGACTTTATTGACTTTGAAAAGGTACGTCACAATTTCTTTATTAATAATAATAATAATAATAATAATAATGTTAATGTAATGTAGAAAGAATGAGAACCAATTTATTTTATGACAGTCAGGCAGAGACATGATCGTATAAAAGTTCATAGATGTCACTGTCTGAGTCAGAAATACATGAAGCAAAAGATTATCGTAGCTTGAATCTTTCTAGTTAGTACATCTCAACGTTTTTTCCTATGTCAAGGGTACATATACTCCTATATTTCCCTGACTTTCTGATGTAAAAAGTTGCAAAACCATTTTTCAGAAAACAAAGAATACGGTGGATTATTTTTCAACACCCTAAGGCTCTTTTCTCGAAACACTGGGTTTACTAATAATTATAAACTGAAAGAACAGTCATAATAATTAACAAAACACAGACCATGACAATTTTATTGTTTGTTTCTTTATGCTAATAGTCAGTGAAGAAATGCACCCTTACATTGGATATGAGTGGAGAAATGCACTCTATTATTGGTGCTGGTGGTCAATAGAAGAACCTCTTATATCAATAATCATCGAAAAAAAAAATGAGTGGAAAGATGCCTCCTTACAGTGGGCGTAGGGAAAAAATGTCCTCTTACACTGGTGGTCATGGCCAGAGAATAATCTCTTACATTGATGAGCAATAAAAAAGTGTCCTTCCTAAAATTAGGAATCAGTAAAAGGTGCCCTCTTACAGTGGTGGTCAGTGACGTAATACCCTCTATTATTGATGGTCATTGTCAGTAGAAGAAATTCTTACACCACAGGCTAATGAAAAAGTTACCCTCTTAAAATTAGACATCAGTTGAAAGGTGCCTCCTTACAGTGATGGTAATGGTAATATGCCAAATGCATTGGTGGTGCCCCCTTTCAGTGGTGGCTTGCGGAGTAATGCCCTCTAAAATTGGTGGTATGGTCAGTACCTCTTACACAGTGGTCAATAAAAATGTTTCCCTCTTAAAATTAGGTATCAGTGGGAAAGTGTACCATTTCAGTGGTGGTAAGTGTAGTGCTTTTTGCATTACTGGTCATTGTAGAGATCACTGAAAAACTGTCCATAACACTGGAGGTGGACGGTGGTGAGAGATCAATCTGCCTTTGCATAAGAAAACATTGATCTCTCCCTTCCCCACTAAATAAAACAAATGTCTGGAAGTTCACTCCTGTCCTGCGTCAAATGACCAGGATTGTTTGCTCTTACACAAAGTTAAAATATATATTTTTTAAATAAAATATTTGCTCACTTTAACCTATTTATCTCCACATTTTTTTTAAATATATGGGAAAGGCAAGACAAAACGTACAAAACAATAGAATAATGTATGCATATAAAACATTCACAGAAAGTTGATTTTATACAATATCTCAAGAGTTGGTATACATATATACAAATCACAAAAATAAGTGTATTCCATACAGTCTCTTGTACCTCTTTATCGTTACCTTTTTTGTTTACCTCCATGTTTTTATAAGGGCACCTTTGGACATTTGGCAAGCTTTTGATATCATTGATTATTTGGTCTCAGCTGTAATTATAGACAGTTTGGCTTAGTGAAGAGGAAGGAGGAGCTACAGGTGAACAATAGGGACTTCATATCCCACAATACGTCTGTAAAGGGCTGGTGCCTATGTCCTGCCTGTGCTCCTATTACCTGGGAGAGAAGACATTGACTACCAGGAGCTGCCATTGTGGAATATTGTGGGTGAGATGACTGTTCTGTGCCACCATGGTGGTAATTGTATACAGGAGGGCCGGTTGCTGTCATGTAGTTTTAGACTATAAGTATAGGGAATACATATAAGAATAGCTGGGAACTCTGCTGGATGTTTACACCTCATTTCCATGGTCACAAGGAGGAGGAGCAGCTCAGGATGTTCCTCTATATAATGTAACAGCATATACAGGCTTAGGATCACTTCCAGGAATTGTAAATAATTCAAACTATATCAGCTAATTTTTTAACTGAATCCTTAAACAATGTGAACTATTTACTTGTTATCCACTGTTTCTTTTATGGTCAGGAATAAAGTCATTTTGATACAAATGTGAACTACATCTTTATGTATCTAAAGCCACCAGATGAGCCAGGTAGTCTATATGTGAAGCCAAAACCAAATTAGGATTTACAACATAAAGTGTTTATGAGAGATAAGACGAGGTTTGCCAAGCTAATTGCTAATGCTTTGCTAATTGGTAATACTGCCTATGTCTTGTAATGCTCTGTGGAGTGGGAACCCATACAGACACAGTTGGTTACTGTAAATATTGGTCACTTATGACACTCATAATTGTTACAATTGTGGGACCAGTCTTCTGAGTTGAGTAGCGACTTGTAAAAAGTTTTTTCTGGTGACATTCTAAACCCCAATAAAAGTGCATTACAGCTTCTGTGTGGTCAGATTTGTAGTTTTGAATGTTGTACAGTTGTATATGGAAGGTGTTATCCAGGTATCAGGTTGTAAAAATACACTTCTCTTACTGTGGTGAACTCCCCAAACATTGCATATGCTAATTTTTGCAGTAGCAAAGTTTATATAGTTGTATTGTTTGTAAAAAAAAAATCTGTAGTCTCTGCTACCTAAGAATATCCCTTCAAAGCCTTTTGCTTCCTCTGTGAGATCTACCGGTAGCTATTTTTGTAAAGCCCTCTGCCACTGCTATGTTACTGTCACGGTCCCTCCCGTGACTGAGGTTAAAAGATCTGAGAGACCGGCTTCACGTGAGGTTATCTGACAGTCTCTTTGTTTTCACTTGTTTCTGTGTTGTTGTTCGTAATGACCACACCTATTGTCTCAGCTGCAGCTGATGGTCATTACTGCTCCTCCATTTAGTCTGGCCTCACACTTCATGCTATGCGGTTTATATTCTCTGCTTGGATGTAGACGAGCTGGTGTGTAGTCCTCTCCTTAGTTCCTGCTCATCTATTTTCTATTGAAGATAAGTTGTACTGCTCTTAGTATTTTGTTGTTCACTTGTGCTCGTGGTTACTGGGCTTTAGGGAGACTCTGGTTCGTTGGGCTACTAGGGCCTAGGTTCCGGTGTATGAGTATTTCCACTTCCTCCCACCTCCACACCTCGTGACATTATAAACGGCTAAAACCGCCATTTTGTTTGTGTCAGTGCAGCGATGGATACAATCTCTGCACTGGTCACACAACTGCAGGGACTGTCTTTGGAGGTAGCCGAACTCCGCACGACCGTCTCACTGATCCAGAGACCACGGGCGGCTGGTTCCGACAGCGGGAACCAGGCCTGCCCTGAACCCAAGGTGGCCCTCACGGACAGATTTTCTGGAGGAAGCGACAATTTTATTCGGTTCAAGGAGTCGTGCAAATTATATTCTAAACTACGGCCACACTCTTCTGGGGATGAGAGTCAAAGAGTGGGTATTATCATTCCATTGCTTAAAGGTGACGCTCAGTCTTGGGCTTTTTCGTTGCCAACCGGAATACAGTCCCTCCGGTCGGTAGATGAATTTTTCAAAGTTCTAGGTCTTATCTATGATGACCCAGATCGGATCTCCCTGGCCGAGACCAGGTTACTTTGCTTACGGCAGGGAGAGCGTTCTGCGGAGACCTATTGCTCTGAATTTAGAAGATGGGCTATGGATATGGAGTGGAATGATCCAGCTGTCCGTAGTCAATTCTGTCAAGGGTTATCCAAGAGTCTGAAGGACGCGTTGGCGTTCCACGAATATCCTGAGTCATTAGACACGGCTATGTCCCATGCTTTACATATAGATAGACGTCTGAGGGAGAGATCTAAGGTTCCTCAATCTCAGGACGTACGATCATATAAGGTGGCGCCCTCCTCTGACATTTTGGGTTGAGAGACTCTTGAGTTCATGTCTGGTGACGAGCCTATGCTGTTGGGGGGAGCTACCCCTGGACCTGGGGATAAGAACTTCAGGCATAAGAAGAGACTCTGCTTTTTCTGTGGATAAAGGGGACATTTTGTTAACGTATGTCCTTCGGCGCCAAGGTGAAAACAAAAAAAAATGTATTTAATCCTCACCACACTATTGGTGGTCTGGGTGGGGAATCAGAGAATTTACTTCTGTCATTTACCTGTAGTACCCGATTTCTCCTGTCTGCCGAGGTGGCGCTAGACTCCAAAACTGTGGGAATTGAAGTGTTTATTGACAGTGGGGCAGGAGTTAACGTAGTTGATGGTCAGTTCATCCGTATGCATGGATTGACAACAAGTGCATTAGACAAAAATTTCTCGGTGTTTGCAATTGATTCTGCTCCACTCACGCAGAAATGTTTGTCACAAGTGATGCAGGACATCCGTTTAAAAGTGGTTGATTTTCATCAAGAATCCATCTCGTGTTTTGTGTTGGAGGGTCTGCCTGCTCCGTTGGTGCTAGGTTTATCATGGTTAAGCAAACATAATCCTACCATAGATTGGCAAGTGAGACAGATTCTTGATTGGAGTGATTATTGCATAGATAACTGTCTCAACACATCGCTTTCTGTTGTAACCACTAAGGTTGTACCTTCGTTTAATTCTGAATTTGCTGATGTATTCTCTGAAAGTGGAGACCAGGAGTTACCTCCACATCGGGTGTATGATTGCCCCATCAACGTTATTCCCGGAACTAAATTGCCCAAATCTCGGTTGTATAGTCTTTCCGAACCCCAAAGAGCGGCCATGCGAGATTATATCACCGAGAGTTTGACTAAAGGTCATATTAGACCATCCAAATCTCCAGTAGCCGCAGGGTTTTTCTTTGTTAAGAAAAAGGACGGAACTCTTAGGCCATGTTTGGACTTCCGTGAGCTTAATCCAATTACTGTTCATGATCCTTACCCCCTTTCGTTGATCCCGGATTTGTTCAACCAAATTGTCGGTGCCAAGGTGTTCTCTAAATTGGATTTGAGGGGGCATATAATCTGGTAAGGATCAAGGAGGGGGACGAATAGAAGATGGCCTTTAATACCCCTGAGGGTCATTTTGAGAATATGGTCATGCCGTTTGGGTTAACCAATGCTCCTGCGGTTTTTCAACATTTCATTAATGACATCTTTTATCATCTAGTGGGTTGGTTTGTTGTAGTGTATCTGGATGATATACTAATTTATTCTCCAGACATGGAGACTCATCAGGACCACGTGAAACAAGTGTCACAGATCCTAAGATACAATAAACTGTATGCTAAGATGGAGAAGTGTGTATTTGCTGTTTTCCGGAGGTGCAATTCCTGGGTTACCTACTTTCATCTTCAGGTTTTCGTATGGATCCTGAAAAGATTCGTGCTGTGTTGGACTGGGATCGACCTTAAAATCTGAAAGCGCTTATGCGATTTTTGGGGTTCACCAACTATTACCGTAATTTATTTTAAACTAATCCACTGTGGTTAAACCCTATAACAGACATGAATAGAAAAGGTTTAGATATCTCAGTCTGGTGGGATGCGGCATTACAAGCTTTTTTCCAGCTGTGAAGGAGTGTTTTGCTTCTGCTCCTATACTAGTGCATCCAGATGTGTCACAGCCTTTTATTGTGGAAGTTGACGCATCCCAGGTCGCAGGGTCCTTCACATAGTAAATGGCGCCCATGTGTTTTCTTCTCTAAGAAACTCTCAACTGCAGAAAAAAATTATGATGTAGGTAATAGAGAGTTGCTGGCCATTAAGTTGGCTTTTGAGGAATGGCGCCATTGGTTGAAAGGAGCGATTCATTATATTACGCGATTCATTATATCACAAAAATCTGGCTTACTTGGAGTCGGCTAAATGTCTGAACCTAAGGCAGGCCAGATGGTCGTTGTTTCTTACCAGGTTTAATTTCATTGTCACCTATCGCCCTGGGGTTAACAACGTCAAGGTGAACGCTTTGTCGTGTAGCTTTCCTGGGGAGGTGATTTGAAAGATCCTGGTCCGATATTGCCCGAAGGGGTAGTAATATCCACCCTTTATCCCGACCTTGAGGCAGAGGTGTTGGAGGCCCAGGGAGGTGCACTGGATTCTTGTCCTCCGGGGAAGTTATTTGTTGCTTCTGAATTACGGCACAAGGTGTTCAAGGATTATCACTGTACAGTTCTTACAGGACACCCTGGGAGCAGATCCACGATCGACCTCATCTCTCGTAGATTCTGGTGGCTGGGGTTGCGTAAATGTGTTGAGGGCTCAGGATCTCTACTTCCGTTGCCCATCACGTCCCGACCTTGGACGCATTTATCCATGGACTTTATCACAGATTTGCCTAATTCCTCAGGAAAAACTGTGATTTTGGTGGTTGTTGATCACTTCAGTAAGATGTCGCACTTTATAGCTTTATCAGGGCTACCTAATGCTAAAACCCTCGCACAAGTGTTTGTCGATAACATTGTGAAGCTACATAGTATTCCCTCTGATTTGGTGTCTGATAGGGGGACTCCCTTTGTTTCTAGATTCTGGAAGGCATTCTGCACTCGCCTGGGGGTACATTATCTTTCTCTTTGGCCTTTCATCCTCAGTCGAACAGACAGACTAATCGCACTAACCAGAATCTGGAGACTTATTTGAGATGTTTTGTATCAGAGAATCAGGAGGAGTGGTCTTCATTTTTGTCCTTGGCCGAGTTTGCCATAAATAACCGTAGGCAGGAGTCCACTAATAAGTCACCGTTTTTTGGGGCGTATGGATTCCATCCGCAATTTGGCACATTGTCTGGTACTGAGACTTCTGGTATTCCTGAAGAAGAAAGATTTTCCTCTTCTCTGTCATCTATTTGGCGGAAAATTCAAAATAATTTAAAAAAGATGGGTAACAAGTATAAACGAATGACTGACAAGAGACGTATGACCTAAGACCTAAGAGTGGGTGATTCTGTGTGGCTGTCCTCAAGAAACATTAAGTTGAAAGTACCTTCTAGGTTTTAAAAATTAATAATGTTTTCCACCAATCACTGCTGAAGAGATATGTTGAACCTGCTGAACCGTCCTCCTTGCCTCCCACCCCTGACATGGATACTGGACTCCCGAATTCTCCGTAGATCCCTCCAGTATCTCGTTCACTGTAAGGGTTACGGTCCAGAGGAGAGAATGTGGGTTCCAGCGACCGACGTTAATGCTAGTCGCCTTGTGAAAGCCTTTCACAGTGCTAATCCGGATGAGGTCGGTCCTGGGTGTCCGGAGAGACAGTTACCTTAATTATTTTATTTCGAAAAAAATATCTTTTAGGTTTGTCATTGCCACTGTCCAAATGTAGTACCACAGGCTTTTGAAGAAAAGTATCCATGTTTTGTATTTTTAAACATTGAGTGGTTTTCCTAAGTGACTTGGCTGTGACTCTTGAGACCACACCAAACCACCAGAATTTGTTTCCCATTGACTTGGTGATGTTTTTAATTTGGGATATGCTGAATACTGGACATTTAGACCTGCACAAATGAATGTTTAGGTCCATATATATATTTATATATATATATATATATATATATATATATATATATATATACATATATAGTGGGATCACCCCTAGCACCAGGGTCCCAAGACAGCAGTGACTAGGCCAGCAGACTTCAAAGTTGCAGTTCAAACAGGCTCCTGCCTGTCTATTTATTAAAACTTTACAAAAAAACAAAAAAACATTAGAAGTCCAGCTGGGCAACTAGCTACCTCACTGGGTGCCCTAGCTCACTAACACAAACACTATCTCAGTATCAATACTGTTTACTCACAGCTTTATAGTCCTGTGTGGACACTGGTTTCCTCAGGCTGGACCCCACTTTCGCTTTCACTCATGCTGGACCCCTCTGGCTCTCACTCAGCCTGGACCCCTCCGGCTCTCACTCAGCCTGGACCCCTCCGGCTCTCACTCAGCCTGGACCCCTCCGGCTCTCACTCAGCCTGGACCCCTCTCTCTCTCTCTCAGCCTGGACGTCTCTTTGGCTCTCTCTCAGCCTGGAATCCACTCTATCAGCCTCTTGCTGAGCACACCTCTCTCTTGCACCTGAGTGCAGGTCCATATTAACCCAGTCAGGGTTGGGTTGGGCCAAGGGGCCCACCCTTTTACTCCTTTACTCCCTTGGCCGGCTCCAGGGCCCTATAGAACCTGGTTTCTTTCCTAGGAAACCTATCCAAACCTATTAACTCTCTGTTCCCTGGAGGCTTTTTAACACTTTCTTTACCTTTCTACCCTTTCTAGGGACACTCTCTCACAATATATATATATATATATATATATATACACACTGGTACCTCGGTATAAGTCTGCTTTGAAATAAGTCCAAAGTCCAACTTGGAAAGGGACCTGTTTGGACACAAAAATTTTTGCTTGGTATACAACCTTTGTGCTAGAACTTGTATGGGTCAAAATGAGTCCTAACACCGCGCTATCCTTATTTACCTCTCTCGGGACTAAGCCATGACTGGCCACGAGTGTCAGTATGCCAGTTGCTACCATTCAGTGAACAACCCGCTATAACTCTCTGTGAATTACTTAACATCTCCTCCTCCTCCCTTCTCAGCACCATACTAGTAGGCACTCATCTATTCTCAGCAAGGTAAAGTGAGGTTACATTTTCATTTATTTCAAAAATTTGTTTGGTAAAAGTCCTGTTTGGTGTAAGTCCAAGGATCTGGAATGAATTAAGGACGTACACCAAGGTACCACTGTGTGTGCATGTGTATATATATATAATGCATTTTATCTGATCATCTTCAAAATATTAATTGTATTGCAAAATATTTATTTTTAATTATTATATTGTGATCTTACAGGTGTGACCTGATCATACAGAAAAAACAAGAATGAATAACTATGAAGTCATTCAAATGATTGGAGAAGGCTCGTTTGGAAAAGCATTTTTGGCAAAAGGAAGAAGAGACAATATCCAATGCGTAATAAAGGAGATCAATGTTTCAAAGGTGGGATTGTTGCAATGGTCATTAATGGTTGTTGACATTATTTTAGGATGGGAAATACAATAGACCAGTGACATAATTATGTTGTTTGTAGGTAGTATGATTCCATTGCATGGCTTTTTTACAGCTTGTCCATGCTTGCTTTTTCATACAATTGTGTCTTTATTTATTGTACAGCAAGTAAATGATTGACCAGTAAGCATTTGTAGTATGCATCAGCTTGTATCAATGGCATGCTAAAGACAAGATGAGCGCTGTGTATATTCGTGCCAGGCAAAAAATCCTATAGATTAGTATGAAAGAACAACTCTAGGCAGATGAAAAAACACACTTTGGTTGATCCATATCTTCTATCATTCCAATTATCAATTCACCTAGTGAACGTCACTAGTCCATAGGGCAGGCAGGAGGTCATACTCAAATATTACCAATAGTAACCAGGGACCATTAAACCACCCTAGGCATGAAAAAACACTCACAAGCTATGCAGCAATAGGGGTAGTGAGCTAATTGAAACTAAAATTTAGTAAATTGCAAAAACTTTCTTCTTGCACCACCTACAGAGCAGTTGAAAGCAATGTTTAGAAGAAGAGTTGTAGTACCTGTCCTCTTAAAAAAAACATCCAATTGTCCATCACTTTGCCCCTCCAATATTTAGAACTGCCTGCTCTCATTCAAAATAAAAACCCAGGAGGATTCATGACAAGGCCTGTAAATCTTGGGCAATGTATATCACTGTTAAGAAATATGAAGCTGTACAGTATTTCATTCTCTGTCCCAATGCATCTACATGGATTGTCAAGTTTTTTGTTCAATACAGAGTTTTTGGTATGGAGTATAGAATTAGTTAGGTCTATTTTTAATAACAAATCTCAAGCGACCAGAAACTGCATTTATCTAGAATCTACCAATCCCTGTGGGTGCCAGATAACAGGGAGTTTACTATATTTAAAATCTATTTATTTGTGGGTTAGTGATGGAGAAAGGGCACTGGGTTGGGGACTGATATACATGTTGCATAGTATACCGTTGTGAACTGTCATGAACACACTATGTAATGAACAGTTGCTATATGTAATATTTTTTTATTTCTCTATAGATGCCTCCAAAGGAGAAAGAGGCATCTCAGAAAGAGGTTACCCTTTTGTCTAAAATGAAACACCCGAATATTGTAAGCTTCTTCACATCATTTAAAGGTTTGTAGAGGCCTATAACCTATCTGCTCATGAAATACCAGGTTTAATTTTCGACTAAACTGTTTGCTACTTCTAACTATTCCAGCTATACAATACAATTCAGCAAAAGTTCTTAATAGCTCATATTTTTTAAACATCTCTCCTTTCTCTTGTTTGCAAATATTTTAGTTAATTTTTCCTCCAATAGCACATTAGAACATTTATTTTTACTAGAATAATCACATGACACAGTTGATGGAGCATAACAGCATGATGTTTCCCTTTGAAATTCTAAAGTGTAATCTGTGAAACTGTTCATTGCAGTTTGTTGTTCTTGTAATTTATTCTTTATCCTGCCCATATTTATAATGCATCTCTATGCGTATATACTGCATTCTTAGTCTACCATGTCTCATTCTAGAGAGGAATTGTTTGTACATTGTGATGGAATTCTGTGATGGCGGCGATCTGGCGAACAGAATAAACAAGCAGCGCGGTGTTCTGTTTGATGAAAACCAGGTAGGTAAGGCTTTTGTTGAAGTGTTCAATACAGTGTAGCTCCTGCTGTAATACAGAATGACCTTGGATGAAAACAAGAGAATTTCAACACAAGTTAAATGGTCCAACAAGAATTGTCAGTAATAATTCCGTATTATGTAGTCTTGTGGAGTTAAACCTAACAATTTTGATCTTTAGTCAAAACCTAAGTTCTAAAGACTGCACATTGACCTTGGTTATCATAAATGTCCTACTCTCCTTATTGAGTTTTAACATTTATTGGAGAGTAATATATAATAGAATAAAATCACTAGGAGGTAATAAAAAAAAGTACTTGTATCTGAAAATAAATTTACATAATAAAATAAGAAAAACGGACACCCATGGAGCAGATGCTGTGTAACAATGAAAGCATTTTTAAAGTTTTACTGCAAGCATGCGTCAAAAGACTTGAAAAAAAAACTACGAAAATGGGATCACATTTTACACTGCATTTTCGGTGCATGCATCCTATTTTATCCTGCAATTAAGGTAAGCCATATTGTAAACATATGCAGTAGCCTTATAGAAGGGCAAAATGATTCCTATGTTGTGTTTGTTTTAATAACAGCAATTTTATTTTATTGGTAGATCCTCAGTTGGTTTGTGCAAATTTCTTTGGGCCTGAAGCATATCCATGACCGTAAAGTGCTTCACAGAGACATTAAGGCTCAGGTACAAGGAATGCCATTATATTTTTATTACAGAACAACCAAATATAGAAATACTGTCATTTACATATCTCTCTCTTTTTTTACAGAACATATTTCTCACCAATAATGGGACGATAGCCAAACTGGGAGATTTTGGTATAGCAAGAATGTTAAACAAGTGAGTTATATGTTGTCATGTTCAGAGATGAATAGTAACTACTGTATAACCTCCTTTCTCTATGTAGAGTGAAGTTTGAAAGAAGCTCTTTAACTGGGATGTGTTCTGTTCTTCCTTCCTAAATCTGTACAAATGCCCATTCACTATTTTGTCCACGTCTATAGTCATTGATGTGGTTTATATTGTACACCAAAGTCAGGGAGATTAACCTTTTACGTGTTACTCAGGTATGGGATTGCCTAATATGTCTTCATACCTCCTTCCCAGATATTAAATAATTGTAATCACAAAATCCTGGTAGATACCAGTTTCACACAAGAACAAGATGTCAATAGCTTTACTTTACAAATTGATCTTTATATTATTTATTCATTTAAAAACAACAAATCACAGATTAGGTACAATTAGTGAGATTGTTCCTCCTGTTTTTTGGCATTGAAAATTCATAAATGAGGTACGGTATGTCTTCTAAAAACCTAAATTAATCTTTTCAACTTTGATTTCAGGTTCAATAATGCAGATCAAATGCAACCTCATACATTCATTATTTGGTTCCTCTAGCCTCAAGGCACATATTTATTTCCCTGATTCAATGGACATCTATAAACAAATATTTAATATATTTTGGCTTACCATTTTGCAGATGTGGTGGATGAATTAGATTATTTATTAAGGCTGCTACACTGACACAATTGCATTGTCTATGTGACTTTCTATGAATTTAACTTCAATCCAAAAATGATTTGTGCCTTTTAAGCTATCATCTGTAAACTACAATCTCCTTTGCCCTACATGTAATGGAAGTGAAGAAAGGAGGAGTTGTTGGTAGTCTAGATGGTGAGAGCCTGGGTTGACAATGTTGCTTTGCATAAATACATAGAATTAAATGACTTTTGTTGCCATAAGACAGGGAAGTCACCAGGTAAACAAAAAGTCTACAAAAAATAACAATCAGGCTAAGCCACTATATATAATATATATATAGTAAAATAATTGCAATATAATATTTTTTGTTTTGGGATATATAGATGTCTTACAGGATCTCAAACCTCTGCTGTACAGGATTGCAAACATTGAGATATAATAATGTGGGTGGGCTGAAGTTTTTCTTTTAACAAACTGGAATGTAAAACTTACGGCAAGAAGCTTGACTAGTTGGGGGGTGTTATGTAGTACAAGAGAGGTATGAACCCTGAAAGAACCATGGTGTAGTCACTGCTGTTTACCAAAGCACCCTGCAAGGACTTTGCTAATAATGGCTCCCAGGTTGCCACCCTCATGTAAACCATTGCAGGTAGCCATATAGAGAGGTAACAGAGGACCGATTTCACAGGTCAGGAAGCTGAGAATCCAATGGCGTTGCATGAGGCACAGGTGACTCAGGAATTAATAAGACAATGTATACATGGGGGCTTGACATGACATTTAATAAAACCCATCTGAAGTCAGAATTATCAGGAAAATATGATTTAAAAACAATACTTTACTTGGATTTCCTGTTAAGATTTGATGGATATATCTCATGTTGTATTGCGTTTTTGAAAATGGACATGCAAATTTCAGATATTATAAATGATCACATTTAGAGATCTATATATTAATTTGAAATGATTTATATTCCTATTTTGATATTGTATATTAAACACAAACTTACCTATGTCATCATAAATAGTAACACTGCAGCCAATGTATTGCAATAACTTTTGTGTCAGTCTAAACTATACTGTGTGTACTGTATTTTGTGCTAATTAGCTCCGCATTTGCTATTGCCATTTGTATAAATCACGTACAAAGTCTGTTTTTCTTATTTTGTCAGCTTTGTACATTTTCCTATAACTATATAAATTATTTACTAACTTTAACAAAATGTATCTTTTTCCTATCCAAGCACAATGGAATTGGCACGCACATGTGTTGGGACTCCTTTTTATCTTTCTCCAGAAATCTGTGAAAATCGACCTTATAATAATAAGACGTATGTGACTGGTAACATGAGGCTACATTATATATTTCTGCTAAGGGAATTAATAAGAACTCTAGACTGATATTTGTTCTATTTTCCTTTTTATTTGTTTAAGGGATATCTGGTCTCTTGGCTGTGTGTTATATGAACTGTGTGCCCTGAAACATCCAGTAAGTTGTGTATTTGGTAAAAGAAGATTATGTTATATAGAAAGTACAAGCAAAGAATAAATCAGATGAATCATTATAGTAGAAAATGAACAGTACATTTGCACTCCTAATTTACCATCCTAAATAAGGGAAATTAAAGTCAAATGAAACAAGAGATTAACCAATAAACAAGAGCAAGTCGATATCAAATTAAAGCCATTACATTCACTTTCACTGGCATGTTGGGGAAGATTTTACTCAGCATACAGTTTTTCATATATTCTGCATCAAGCACTTTTGAAGTTGCTAGCACTGCATAAATACACAAGAAAAGTTTTGTGTGTGTGTGTGTATATATATATATATATATATATATATATATATATATATATATATATATATATATATATATACTTATTTATATTGATTTTCAGAGATTTGAGTCTGGTCCTTGCTATAGTGCTGATTACACATTATATTTTTTATGGAAATGTTGTATATGCTTTACTATATGTTTAAATTTAAATTCCAACAGTTGAACAAGTGTTCAATATGCCTGGTATTTGCAGAGCAGTAAACTGTTCTGCAGATTTTTCCACCATATAAAGATCAAAGAGATCAAAGATCTATAAAATTATATTTATTTTACTGGTAAATTTCAACTTAAAGTTGACTTTCATTTATCTTGCCTTCAATTTATTTAGTTCGAAGCAAACAGTTTGCGTCAGCTGGTGCTGAAAATCTGCCGTGGTCGGTATGATCCCTTATCCATAAGATACTCGTATGATCTGAGAGGACTTATTTCCCAGCTTTTCAAAATCTCTCCTCGTGACCGGCCATCCATCAACTCCATATTAAAAAAGCCATTTTTAGAGAAACGCATACGCAATTTTTTGACACCAGAGGTAAGTTTGTCTGATACCTCTCCTTGCTGCTGTTATACTCAATTTGTAGGATTTCTTCTTATGGCTATAGCTACAAAGGTTATAATGGTTACATCAAAATCTGAGACTACAGTGGACAGGTTCTTCTCTTAGAGCCATTTCAGACTTGTAGTTGACTACAGCATCTCTACGACATGCCCACGCATACTCCTAACTGATCCCACTCACCTAGTAGTGGTCTAAGCAAAAAAGTATTTTCACGTTGATTAGACGTGATGTTGGCAGAAAACATAATTTTGCATTTTGTATATCTACACATATTCATCAAACAAAAGAGAAAAACTCTAGCAATATTCTGTCTCCACTCAGTTTTAAATATTGCATGTTTACAACACCCAAAATCCTGTCTTTATAGCAGAAACCATAAAGTGGACTTGTATGGGAATAACCCATAGTTTAGAGGGTGTTTAATCCACATTTAATTTGTATTTGTTTTTGTTTGTGTGGCCCCTAATTTCATATATCAAGTCATATAATAAAACGCTAACTTCTATGTATAAGCCTATTTCACCCCTAAAGTCAGACCATGATCCTACTTCCATTTTAGAGTAAAATGTGCAGGAGAAAAGCATTCTTCATTTTTATAGTATGAATTTAGGTATTAATGTGCAGATCTGGGCAGGTTATGTTTCCCAAGGAAAAAAAACTCACAACAACAATCTGTAACTAACAACAAGAAACATTGTACTTGCATACAGTTCCACATAACATTTGATTTTGTCTATACATGCCTAAAATGACAAATAATGCGCCAAGTTACCCCCACTGAGCACATGATGAAGAAATCCAAAGCAATGATGTCCTTTAGTAAAACACAGATGTCAGAATGATTTGCAGACTTAAAGATATTGGAACATGAAGATACTTGCATCCTCAACTTCCTATATAACATGACTTGAAACTTTCCCATCTCTCTACCCTACACACTATTTATTAAGGCCACTGATAAAATTAAAATCTAACAAAGATGATTGGGAGGTGGAATATGGGAGCCATTTTCTATAAGAAATGATTTGCATAAATTTCTGCTTCCTATATCTATATGTCTGCTGCTCATTCTGACATGTAATTTTCCCTAAATATATGCATATTTTATCAGTTTTTCATTTATTGTCAAAAGTTTAGGCTGATACAATGGGCCTGATTAATTAAGGCTTTCCAAGGCTGGAGAAGATATACTTTCATCAGTGAAGCGGGGTGATCCAGCAAACCTGGAATGGATCTGGTCCAGGATTGAAAACATTTGCTAACAAATAGCAAATGTTTTTTTTAGAAATCTATTCCAGGTTTACTGAAACACCTAGCTTCACTAATAAAAGTGTATCTTCTCCAGCCTTGGAGAGCTTTAGTAAATCAGGCTCAACATCTCACTTGGATAATTATTTTGTTGTTCCCATTTGACATTTTGGAGAGCAGTACATTACACAATATATGTCTGTTGGCTTTCTAGGTAATGGAGGAGGAGTTCAGCCATACTATCCTACATAAGAAAAAACCTTCACCTGTGAAACAAGCTCGAGGACCAGTCACCCCGACACCATCTCCAGGTAATAATTAAAAGTTTAGCTGGTACTGTGTTGGAGAGTAATTTACTTTATTCTGCAAATATTTTTTTTCTTTGAATAGAAAAAAAGGTTCAGGAGTACAAAATATCCACGTATAGATTTCATGGGACTTAAGAATGTTTTTTTTTTAGCATGATCAAAAGGAAGGCCAGGACATCTAATTTAAGGCAGATGAATCATTTAAAATAAGGGTCTATAATCACAGCGGTGTAGCATGTAGAGACTTATGTGTGCTATGTGTCCTTTTGTGTGCTTGTGATAATATTCTCACATAGTGGCAGCACTACGGCAGCATACACACACACAACAACAAAAGACTGACAGATGAACACTGTACACACAGCGCCATTCTGTTCTATAGAAAGAGGAGGGAGAGAACAAGCAAACTCCCTTCTGCTCTCCTCCCTTCAGTTCTTTTGTGGTCGTTCATCGTCTGGTATTCATGGAAGTTTTAGGACAGATCCTTTACCAACTTCAGGCGACCTCTGTACACATGTCAGATTCTAGCCCGAGATGAGCCCAACCTTTCGTATGGGAGGAGAATTATCTAACGAGTGTGCATAAATATTAAAGGAGACAGAAAAGCTGGGGTTTATCTGCAATTTTTAACTTGTATTTCAATGTCAAATAAAGAAAAGTGGCAGTAAAGTAAACAAAATGAATATATTGCATACCATCACATTAAAATCAATATAGCTGGGTGATTCCCAGGTAAATGCTTTTGGGAAATCATGCCTGATGTATACATAAAAGCAGCTAACTAGGTTCTATATGCAAATGAAAACGTCTCATCCCGATACGTTTCCCTGGGAACGTTACATACCTGTACAGTAAAGCAATACCAGAACAAAGTATTTATTACAATAAAGGTGTTGAAAACATATATAAGTAACAATATAACATTTGTAAAGAAATATGCTATTTTATTTCAATTCAAAATGATTATTTGTAAAATGAAGAACTGTTTTCAGAATGACTTATGTCTTAATTTGTTTTTATATGCTTATGCTTTTAACAACAGACTGCACACTTCAAACTTTGTCCTTGTATGATACTCGAGTCATATTGGTCCATAGGGGTTCCTGCAAAGTATCTATTTTGACCAAACAAAAATTACCATCATCCCAGGCAGCATGGCAGGCATTGTTTTTGATAGTTTAATACAATAGACTGATGCAGGAAAATTATAACATAAAAAAACTAAAAACGCTGTATTTCATCTTTTCTTAAGTTCCAAGAAATGAGAAGTTCAGAGTTCAGGATGTTCAACCTGCAAGACAGAAATTGGTGACACCTCCAAAAAGAGTGGAATATCCACATAGGCATGAATGGAAACCCCCTTCACGACTGCAACATCACAATCCTGTTATGGTGATTATTTGCCATTTGTTTAGTATATTTACACACATACACTGTCATTATATGTATTACTAAGATGTGCATGGTGAAATAACTAATGTTCAAGAAGTAGCAGGATTCTGGAAGGCGTATTCTAATGAAGAACCATCTTCAAATATGTGATTGTTTGCTTTACATTTCTTTCCTGTTTTCTTTCTAATTTATGCTTTTGGTAGCTCTGGATAATGTTGTTTTTTTTTTACTGAAGGCATATAGCAAAGTTAATTATTCTCTTGAAAAAGATGTTCACTTAGCTTAGGAAAAGCTCTGCTAAGCCTGTAAGCAAAAAATACTGTTTTTTTTTAGATTCCCTTGCACTTAATTTAGTACTATTTGCAAAGTAATTTTCACCACATCCACTAGGCTAACTCAAATATCCTTTGTACATTTGTTTAGTAAATCAACCCCAATTTGTCTGTTGTTTAGGTGCAGAATCAGAACTGGAGACAAGGGATGGAGGTTATTGATAGAGCTGCAAGGATTCATGGCCATTATGACCATTACTATGCCAGGCTGAATAACATACAGAGAAGACCCTTGGAGTACCAGGCTTACCATAGGCAACCGATAAGCCACTGCTGCGTTGATTCTCCACAACATATGTATGTATTGATTCAGTAGATACTATAGAAGGTATATGATATGTGATTAAGGGAATTTGCCACTTAAGGTGTGCTTTATTTAAACCCAAAAACAAAATTGTGTTTGATTGTAGTTTTCTTGTCCTTAGACATGGTGGCTACATTTCTTTTTTTAGGCCTTTTTCCTTTTATTGTTACCCTGTGTCCCTACAATACTACACACTTCTTGTCCTAGGGTGACAACTTATTCTTATTTAAGAGGAGTATTGTCATCACCAAGGACAGAAAACATGATAGGATTACTGAACACTTTCCCCTCTTCTCATTTTCAAATCATAGTGCTAAGGATTCCCCTACTAGTGTTAGTGGAATATCTCACTATTCAATTCGACAGCTATTCGATCAAATAGGGAGATTGTTCGGGTGTTCGAATGCCCAATTCGAACACTAATAAAGTCAATGGTTGGAGAATTTGGGCTATTTTTAGGGACTGTGAATATCTGCAAGAGCTGTCAGCTCTGCTTCCCTGATTGCTTTAGTTGTATGTATTCTTGGATAGAGAAACTCTATCCAGGTATAGGGATAGTGCTCCCTGATTCTTTCCTCAGCCAATCAGGGAGCACTAGAGGTTTTGACTGGGGAGATTGTCCCCATTTAACCTCCAGTGCCGGGGAACGCACACTGTTCTCAATGAATGCAACCGCAGCCGCATTCATGGAGAAGATCCCCGGCACTAGAGGTTAATTAACCTCTAGTGCCACGGATCGCACACTGTTCTCAATAAAAGCGGCCGCGCAGTGATCCCCGGGGCACTAGAGGCTAAATGGGACAAGTCTCTCCATTCATTCACCTCTAGTGCTCTGTGATTGGCTGGAGAAAAGAAAATCATGATGACGCTTGAGCTGTCGCTTGAGCTGTCATCAGGGTTTACCTTTCCTCAGCCAATCACAGAGCACTAGAGGTGATGAATGGGGAAACTTGTCCCCATTTACCCTCTAGTGCCCAGGGATCCCACACTCACAGGAGGATTCCCATGGCTGTTCAGCAGTGGGAATCATCCTGTGATTGTGGGATAACCTGTAAAAAAATAAAAGTCAAACAAATCACACACATTCAATAAATTTCTTTTAACAATAATTTTTATTTTATTTTTTTAACACATTTTTTTACACACAAATTTGCCCTGTTGAATCCCATGTTTTTCGGGTGGGGTCTATCTGAATTCGAACGGCCAAATTTGGGTCGAATATAAAGACAACCCAAATTCGAACACCAACACTAGTCCCTACCCATTCACTAGTGCCAGTAGTAGTAGCATTTTTTTAAATGTATTCAATAGATTTATTTAACAGAACAAAAGTAAATATATTCAAGGTTTACATCCATATATTACACTTATACTATAGTTCTAATTTTACAATGATAAAATAACACTATTTTTAGTCTGTGTGAAATTAAATTAGTTTTACAGTCCAATCATTGAATACAAGTCCAACAGTCCTTATCCGGTCCTTTCTCTCATGTCTTAATTTCTAGGAATGATTATTTACAAAGAAAACAGGAAGCAGAGAGGATTAAGATAAAAGTGGAAAAGCAGCTGGTGAGTTCAGTTTATGTATTATGCAGAAATGAAACAATTATTTATTCAAATGATTTCTAATAAGTTAAAATAATAAAACAATAAAGCACAAAAGATCATTTAAAAGTGATGTATTTAACTCAAAAATGCCAAATACTTTAACCTGTAAAAAAGAAAAAAGTACAAATACTCTGTAGTCCCATATTCTCCTTTGGTTTACAGTACCATCTGTATGCTGATGACACTCAAATCTATCTGTCCACCCCTGACCTGTCTCCCTCAGTCCTGGATAAGGTCTCATGCTGCCTGTCAGCCATCTCATCATGGATGTCTGACCGATTCCTGAAACTCAACCTGGATAAAACAGAACTCATCATCATTCCTCTCAAATTCCAAATCTTACCCTGACATATTCCTAACTGTTAATAACACTGTTATTGGGCCCTCCTCTCAGGCACGGGAGGGCTCAGAACATCTCGCAAGTGATTTAATAACAATTGCTGGCACTCATTAGGTGGCTTGGACAAACTATGAAATGCCTTCAACATTATAAGAATAAATCCAGTTGAATGTGACTAACTATTATTATATATACTATGACGGGGATTAAAGAAGAAGTAAACTCAAAGGGCCCAAAACAAAAAAAAAACACTTACCTTCAATCTTATAGAGCAGTCGAAGCAGGTTTCTTCCATTGGGTCCCGCGTCATCCCGGTATCCCTCTAAAGGCCGGCGCCATCTTATCCTCTTTTTCTGGGTTCTTCTTACTACGTCACCTGACCCAGGTGCAAGATCAGGTGATGTAGTTTGGGAAAAAAACTTGCCGATCTCACTGCGCATGACGAAAGGGCTCCTTCTGCACATACCCGAACACCCAAGAGCCTCCAGGGATGCGTGATGTAGGTATCCCGGGAGAGAATTAACCTCCCTAGGGGTTCATTTCTTTCTGGTTTTATATGTCTAAAAGCGGTACATTGTTTTTCATGAAAATTTATTTTACAGAATATTTATTTTACAGAATAGTAATATTTTACAGAATCCTAATAATAGTAGGAGTATAATAAAGTTTGAAACACAAAATCATGTAAAAATAATAAATTGAATAAATTAAAAAATCTATATATTAAAAAATTAAAAAAAAAAAAATACATATTATACTCATACTAATATAAATACTGTAAAATAAATGTTCTTGAAAACAATGTACTGCTTTTACACATATAAATCCATTGTATTGCATTCAATACAGTTATTTTGTATTGAATGCAATACAAATGGATTTTGAATTTCCCGGTCACCGGTGACTCATCGAGTGCAGAAGCCAGCCGGAGAAAGAAGGAAGAGGTCAGAGATCGCGGCAATGGACGACGCGGGACGCCGGCAGATCAGGTAAGGCTGTATGTACTATTACTTCCCATAGATTTACCTACCCAGAGTGTAACTCAGGGTTACCGCTTTTAGCAACTTTTTTTTACCCCAAATCAAGGTGTTGCACTAAAAAAAAAAAAAACAACAAACAGAATTTTTACCATACATAAAAGGGTTGTCTACCCCTTTATGAAAGTGAAAATTCTGAGTTTAGGTACCCTTTTATGAAAACCTTCACAGATATCTTGTTTTACCTTTTTCTTTAGGGGTTGCGACCATCTTCTGCTGACCAGTTCAGAAAGAATATACCAGTGTCCACGCATGAAATTCATCCTGATCCAGTACCAAACAAAACTCCACAAAAGCAACAAAAAGATAATGAGGTACTTTTATGGTGAAACTTGAGTTTTATTTGAGGTTAATAGACATATAGTTATTCCCATAGATAACAGTATATATCAGTAAACATGCTGGACCTGATTTACTAAAACTCTACAAGATGGGGGAAGATACACTTTCATCAGTGAACCTGGGTGATCCAGCAAACCTGGAATGTATTTCTTAAATGTAATTTGGTATTTGTTAGCAAATGTTTTCAGTCCTGGATCAGATCAATTCCAGGCTACCTGGATCACCCAGGTTCACTGATGAAAGTGTATCTTATCCAGCCTTGGAGAGCTTTAAAAAATCAGGCCCACTATTGGCAATCAATAAGCTATTATTCTTTTGAGTCATCTAGTTTCCTGAAGGAGTATAGGTTGTTCACTTAGCAAAGTAAATTATCACACTGCAAGCAATTATTTATTAAGCTTAGTAAATGAGATGAAACTTACCTGACTGTAGCCATCCAATCATGTCAAACACATTATATATTTTTTACAATTCTTTGCATGTGATTGGGCAATCCTTGTTAAGTGAATTATCACATCACACGTAAGTTAATTATTGTTTGAGTACCAAATGCAATACCAAATAATGTGAATACATGCACAAAGCCCCCACAAAGTACATGAATAACCTATTACCAGTAGGAAGGTCCTCCCTCTAAAAGGATGGCTCCATCTGTATTGTGACTATCCTCTGCTATGTCAGATTGGGGGGTGTAGGAAAATGACTAGGCTTAATAGCCTCTAGCAAATGATGTGCCTGGTTTGAAACCACCCCCATGATCATAGTTACCCTAAAAGTAACCTTGAAGCAGCCACAATATGCATGGATCTCCTCTTTTGCAGCTGTACTGTATTATTGTTAATACAAGCTTTTTCATTATTTGTAGTGCAGTTCGTTTGTGTTGTTGCTCCTCGATCTAGCACACATACCTGTGCAGGTTTAGCTTTTTGTTGGCATCCCTTTAAATGTTATTGCTTTAAGATAATGCAACAATTATGTATTATTAAACCGTGTGTGAGCATAAAACAAAAATCTGAATCAGATCTGTATTTGGTAAAAGCAAGACTAGACACAGCAGAAAAGTCACACAGTCTAAAATTTTAGGGAGGAGCACCCCTCTTCCCTAAAAATTCAGACTGTGTGTCTTTTCTGCTATGTCTAGGACCAACTAAGGACCAAAACTCAGTTGTCAGTCATGGCAAGTTAGCCCAGCAGGTGTTAATGCCTATTCTCAGTAGCAGGATGTCCAGTGTCACCGTCAGGTCAGTCCTGGCAGAAACAAACGGTACCCTGGTACACCAATCTACAATATTTGAAATATTTGGCTTTAACAAATTGAGTTTCTTCTTTGGTGGAGGTTCCTTGACAGTTCCAGGCAGCAGTTCTGTATACAGGGTTGGGAAATTAGACAGAATTACCGGTTTCTTCAATGCTAAATTGTGCAGGCAGATACTTATCCTTCATGCAATACATTCAAGGAGGCATCTCCCAAAATGTATTCTTCAGCAGAATGACCACAAACCATACAGTCAAAGTCATAATGGACAATCTAGTGAAAAGAACAAGGAGCTCCGGAAGAGAATGAATGGCACCCAAAGAATTCCTATTCCAACCTCATAGGCTCTGGTTTATTAAAGCTTTCCATGCCTGGAGAGGAGACACTTTCATCAGTTGAAGCTGGGTGATCAAGCAAACCTGGAATGGATTTCTTCAAGATCTTATGCTATTTACTGGCAAATGTTTTGAATCCTGGACCAGATCCATTCCAGGTTTGCAAGATCACCAAGCTTTACTGATGAAAGTGTATCCTCTCCAGTTTCAGAGAGATTTATTAAATCAGACTCAGTTTGTCTGAGATTCCATAGACAGAAGGAACTGAGAAACCCTTAATCCACTGGAGTGTGGTTAGTTCCACTGGATTTTTTTAAACAGAACTACATTTACTAGGATTGATGCTGTTTTGAAGGCAAAAAACCTAAATATTGATTAAACTATGTTTTTTTTTCTTCTGTTTCTGCACTTTTTAATCAATTCAATTGAAAGCATAGTTGCCTTATGGTATGATAGTTTTATAGTATATAGAGCCAGAACCATTCTTTTCAGGTTGTTGCAGACCTATTTTATTTAACAATGTGGAACATTAACTATATAAGGATAAACAGTTATTTCTCTGCATCATGTTAAAAAGAAGTGTTGTCCACAGTTTGCATCCTTAAGAATTTGGGTTCTGTCTAAATATTCAGTGTACTTCAGGCATTTTCCTGAATATGGCTTATAAGAACAAATGTTTGTATGACAGGAACATCTGAAGCAGCTGGAGCTCATTCGGCAGCAATACCACAATGAAGTTAGGGAGATAAAAGCTCGAGCCGGAGGGCACCAGGTAAATTCTTTTCAGGGTTGTTCGATATGACTTTAGGTACTATAGCAGTGAGGAACATAATGGCTGATGGTCAGATTTCCAAGATGGAAGCGACTTCCTATATACATTTATCCTTGACCATTAAAAACAATGTATGTAAGAAATATCATAAACAGTTATTTAAAAAAGCGAACAATTAAATTCACATGATCGCAGTCTTTATGCCTTTTTATACACCCTACATAAAGACACAGCACCATCTACTTGTGTGACTTGAGTACTAAGCAAAATTATTTTTCTAATGGTCTCTAGGTCAAAAAATCGCAGTTTCCAATATTGTCTAGAAATACCCAGATATTGCCTTGGTCTTAAAAATATTTTAGATCCGCTCTGTTTCTATCTTCTCAAATTTGTTTTTGTCAAACTAGGTCTTTACAGCAAGTGCTGCGATTTTCCTAAATGACAGCTGGTAAACTAAAGTAATGAAACCTTAAACTTTATTAGTTAAATTTGGGTGTTACACTTTTAAGATACCTGTACTTGTAAAGCACAGACACTCTTTCTATTTGCTATTCTCTTTCTGTACTTTGTAAATTGTTATCATGCACTTAATTCTCCAAACTCCTCTCCCTGTATATTTTATCAGTGTAGCCTGCAGACAGGCCTAATATATAAAAAATAATGTATGTGTTAATTTAAAATAAAACATAAATAATTAAACTCAAAGGAAGACACTCATTATATACTTCTGCACAGGAGGCTCCCAAAACAACTGATGGAACATACCTGGTAAAAGCAGCTAACCATGGAGGGCCTTCTACTGCCGACCAGACAGACTGTAAAGAGCCCACTGAGGTAAGTACATAGATCTGGCTGCACCACTATTTTCAAGTGATTTAGTCACTTAACAAAGATATTGATATAAATTATAGATAATACCAGTGTTTGAGTGCAGTTTGAATATATTGGTCTAATACTCATAGTACTTGAAAAAGGTCACAGATTCTCATGGCTCTGTTGCTTTCTGGAGTTGTTTATTATATATGATAATAATTCAGGGCATCTTTAAGGACTCCAGTTGCAGATTATTTTAACTTTTAGCTAAGAATGACCAATGACCTAACAAAGCACTTTATTCATTATTGCATGTAAAAAATCTAACATGCTGAAATGTCCCTGGGACATTTTTTGATGTAGTTGGATATCAAATTAACAGCACTTGTCTTGAAAAGATATTAGCGATAATCTTTGGACATATAATGTGTAGTGCAATCAAACTCTTCACCTATATTTAGTGTGTGATGGGGCCAAACCATCTCTCTTCTTAATGTTAACTTCAGTTGCATTATTCTCTGTGGGCACAAGAAACAGCAGCTGGTGCCATCACAATAGAGGAAGGGCAAATATCCTTTTTCATTTTCTGGTAGAAACATACTGTATATACATATACATATACATATACGTATATACATCCATTACTATCTAAATCTACTATATACATTACTACTAATCTACTATACTATCTAAAATATAATTTTATATAATATATTTCTCTTCCTAATAGTTGTTTAACTGAACTATCCAACCAGTTACAGGTACTTGCAGCAGACAATCACGATGCTATTAAATTGGGTGGAAATCTAGAGTTGCAGTGGTTTGGTTTACCTTGCCATTAATATTCATATGTTATATATCATTGTCAGGAACCAGATGTAATTTAATGTAACATGGAGGAAACAGCAATGCAATTGCACAAACCTGCTAACATCTGACATATAATTGGTTACTAATCTTCCACAAAAATTTGCCATTGACAAGGATAAAATATGAAATTTGTGTAACCTGAGACTTTTGAATAAACCTACATAGTTACATAGGTTGAAAAAAATATGTCAAGTCCATTAAATTCAACCACTGGGGAAAAAAACATAACATCCCGGATATTTAAAACCTTATGGACTTATATCCAGAGGAAAAAAACCCTGGTACAATTTGCTCCAACAGGGTAAAAACGTTCCTTCCTGTTTCTATTAGGCAATTGGATGTTTCCTGGATCAACAGTCTCTGTTATCTTTACTTTAAACTTTAATACCCAGTTATATTCTGTGCTTCTATATACACATCCAGCTTTTTTTTTAAAGCAATCTATTGTAGTTGCTGAAACTATTCTTCTGTTTTAGCTAAACTATAGCTATATGTTGTACAAGACTGTAACAATTTTGGTAAATCACAAATGTAAAATGATGGTTTGTAAGTCAATATTGTCGCTGCTGTTGCTCCACCTAGAAATCTGCCTTTGATTTTTTCTGTGTAATATTTAAAGATTGCATTTTCTATATATATATTTCATCTTTATATAGGAGATTGAACAACAGTATCATAAAATTATTATTCAAAACCGAGAAGAGAGAAAAGCACTGCAAAATAAATATAATATTAAGGTAAAATGTGATAAATAATCACATAACCTGTATATGCAGCCAAACAATAGTTATATCAATATCCAACATGAGAAAAGCATGAAACATTTTCATCTTAAACAGGGTGGAATAAAGTTTGAAATAAATGACCTGCTAGAAGAGGAAATGACTGATGGGCCAAATGCAGAAGACAAGAGCAGAGGCGATGAAGAGGTCGGTAGTACCTGGATATTAAATTCATACATTCTAATGTAGTTTGTATTATTTAGATAAATATTTATTCAGTAAACTGTTCTTATTCTTGAAATCAATGTCAAAGGTTTCACATACTGGTAAAGTTTTTTTTTTTTGTGCCATTTTTACCCCCACTGATGATGGGGCTTGCTTTAAACCCACCAACCACTATCATTGGGGCATATTTTACTTCTACTGAACTCTGACACTTGGGCATTTATTACTTCCATTAACCACTGGGGTATTTATTGCTCCTAAAGGTGGCAGAAAATCCTAAGGAACGTCTGTTGAACTATCGGTTTATTTAAATCAGAATAGTACAAATACACAAAGAAGCAGAGTATTCTGTATTCTAAAAAGTGGGTTGTGTCTGAGGACCTTTATAAGAAACTGATATTACCTCACCTATTGGACAGAATAAAAAATCAAAACGGAGCACCCATACTGGAATGGTTTGCCAGGATTAACCAGATAAGGGAGATGGAAGAATGGAAGTAGGATATAAGATATATGACCTTTACTATAGAATTTGGCCCTCTTTAGTAGCATTCTATAAAGCAACCCATGCACAGATATACCATTACACATATACCAAAGAAAGCCTTGTGCAGCAAACAGGTTATTACTTGTTGGTTAGTTTTTTTTGTAAAGTAGTAATTGTATTTAAGAGCTTAATTGCAAAGCAATTCATAAAGCATGTACATGCATGACTCTGCAAGGTATATTTGTTTATGTAATAACAAACCGCTGAATACAGATTAAATATAACCTAAATTCAGTAATGTAAAATCAGTTATTTTTGCTTTTATTGTTTACAGGAGACAGATCCACTCAATGATACATTAACATTTGATTTTAAAATGAATTTTGAGGCAGTCAAGTGGCATAAGGTGCATGAAGACCCAGGAAAACCAGGTATAAGATGTGTCACTCACAATACACATATTTCATAGGATAGAACTCTTAATTCTCTCAGCATTATTTCATATTCATTTACATAAAAAACTCAGCATTGGTTTACTTTACTTCCCTATTCCAAAGAAGAATTTGAAATATAATAATTGATGACTATGGCTTACAAAGGATTCCAGAGAAAACTGTGGAAAACTTAGGAGACATCCTAAAGCTGTATACGTTTTTTTATTATAATAATATATAACAGTGTTCTGTTCTGGTATTTTCCCAGGGAGAGGGACAATCCTATTTTCTTTTTTTTTGGCAATTAAAAGGAAAGAAAAGCATAAATAATAACTCTAGAAATGCTGAGCTATTTGGGTTCTGACATTTCCCATGTGAAACCAGAGACCCTTTTGTATTTTGTGTAATTGAATCATTGGCGGACTTGGTAAGCGAATAAAAAAAGGACAAATAGTACAGGAAAACACTTATCTATTGTAAGACAGATATTGGGAAGATTCTGGAATATGAACCTTGTTTGTGGCTATATTTCCCAAATAAAACGGCCAACAAGTTTAAAATAGGAGAATTTTTAAAAAATATTCCACCTTGCGAGATCAAATATGAGCAATTGTTGGCCAAATTGAAGTGGAATGATTTGATAAATACCC
The DNA here is from genome assembly GCF_032062135.1 of Pyxicephalus adspersus. Classification (NCBI taxonomy): domain Eukaryota; kingdom Metazoa; phylum Chordata; class Amphibia; order Anura; family Pyxicephalidae; genus Pyxicephalus; species Pyxicephalus adspersus. The sequence continues at coordinate 20,901,297 of NC_092858.1, forward strand.
CTAGGGGTATAAAAAGGGGTTTAAAAGCACAAAGAATGTACTACTTTGTTTTCCGTTTGCTGTTAAATATCCAGTTGTAAGCATTTTAAGCATATATATGGGATGTATCTGCTTTTACATATATTAAAATATTGTGCAAATATTAAAATTATGTATTTCATTTTTTATACATAGACAGTGGAAGCCCTGATCAAATAACACAAATCAGAAAACATTGGACAGCAAGAGAACCCCAGACACTTCTTGGAAATTTAATGGAAGCTGAAGTGATATCTATGTGTGATACGGTGGCTGGTGAGAATTTACTCATATAACTTACATCAGCACCTCATTATTATATTAGTTTGTATTCTAAAACATTTTGATCTTTCTTAACACAAAAGTCCAACCTTCACGTCAATTGTGCAGTCATGCAGGAGAGGTCCTGTACTGATATTGAATCTTCTGATTTCACAGCTTCCCAAACATGAGCTCTAATTAACCTACCAGTATCTTAATATATTCTGTTATTGTTATATTATAATATGTTATAATATTATATATTATGTTCTGTGTGCCTCTTCTTGTGAAGTATGTTCAATGGGTGAGCATTCAAATTATTATTTATATTATTATTATTATTATTACTAAACAGGATTTATATAGCGCCAACATATTACGCACTGCTGTACATTAAATAGGGGTTGCAAATGAAAGACAGTGACACAGGAAGATGAGAGGACCCTGCCCAAAAGAGTTTTACAGTTTAGGTGGGGGAAATAAAACACACCAAATGTAGGTGTATGGTTGTCTCTGTATAAAGTGACCTTTCTGGGGACCCATTTGTTGATAAATGTTCACTACTCTCAGGCAGCTATAAGTAGTTCCCTGGCCAGATAGGCCCAATACCTGTTTCGCTGGTCACATGCAGTGCATCCGTGCAGCAAGGGAACCCAGTATCTTACCCATCCGAATAGTTAAATACCACTGTCGATGAAGTGAAGAAACACAATTTCAACAAATGGGTCACCAGAAAGTTAAGTATATTTCCTTTTCTATTACAGCTATTCATTTTTTTTCTCTTTTATTTCACACACTGCTTCCGCATTTCGATTTTTGTACAAATTATCAATTATTGTTGGAAAGGATCGATAAAAGACTGAAAGATGCATGAACATACAGCACCGTTCTGTTGTATGTTATGCTGCCGCCATTCATCATTAATGAATCGGCAAGGATGGATTCATAAATGATGTTGGATGGGCGCTGTACACGTTAGATTCTCATCTGATATCAGCCTGAAATGATAATTGGACGACAATCATCTGAGATGTGTACATAGCCTAAGTCTTTGAAAAAAAAAATGACCAACAAAAACCTTAGAAATTGTACTTTCTATTTCTAATTTTTTTATGTTATGTTATTCCTATCTACTGTTCCTTTGTTTACAGATGATGATGATAAGACATCCATGAACAGGAAGCAGTGGAAACAGGAGGCACCAAGAACTCTGATGAGGATTCTGGGAGAAGCAGAAATGAATGACTCCATTTTACCTTCTGAAGACTTGTATGGTAAATTAATAGGTCATTGCTGCACTCCTGTCTTTAATATGGAATTATGACAACCTCTAAAGCAGTGGTCACCAACTTTTTGCACGTCATGGACCACTAAATGCACGGACTCTGGACCGCTCATGTATGGGGAGCCATGTGTCATTCAAAGGGTAAGAAACTTCCCCCCCAGAGGGATATCGCACCAGAACCCAGAGACACTAACCGTCCACCTCCCTGAGCCGGTGTACCCCCCCCAGATGGGGTCCTTCTCCTGACCCTGCTGGTGGGTGCACCGGCCAGAGCCGTGGCCCACCTGTCAGACCAGCCGTGGCCACAGGCATTGGGGACCTCTGCTCTAAAGCATCATGAATGGAATCTTCGCTTAGTGGTAACAGAGGCAGAAGTGGTCACAGAAGGTTGCACTGTGAGCTGGCTGTAGGGGAGGGGGTTAAATATCAAATATTTAACTACATTGGAAAATATGTGGAAAATATGCTCCTCTAACTTATTGAGTTTTGGTGTTTCGAATGATTGTGTAAAGCTTCAGCAAAGTCATTAAAAGAGATCCATTTAATTCTCTTGCACCACAACTGCATGAGTGTACAGATGTGCACATGGGTCAGGCCTATAAAAGGAAAGTTTACTATGTCTGCTATGAAATGGCCTGCACAGAGCCCATTATATGGCAGTTTGGTATTTTGATCATAAGTGAAATGGTTGCATTGTTCTTCATAACAATATTTTATTGGTGGTAGTACTAAATATTTCTCCTGAACTGATAAAAGCCTGCAGACATAAGCTGGGGTCAAAAAAGAGATAATAATTGACCTTCAATACTTCATAATATACCTAAGTATTTCTTAGATGGAACACTGAAGAGGTGGCCTCCTGTAGAGACAGGAAAAGAGGAGACAGAACAGACATCAGAAGAAGATTTGGATGAAGAACGCTTTGAACCAAGATCAGATGATGAGGACACGTAAGAAACATAAATAGAACATAATGATTATTATTAATTCAACATTTACATAAAATGACAAAGTGCACAGTCTTAAACAAAGAAAGTATCAAATCCTGTTTTGATGAAAGTGTATCCTCTCCAGCCTTAGGGAGCCTTAATAAATCAGGCCAATGGTATATTTAAATTCTGATTAAATATTTGTATATTTGTTATCTTTTTACCAGGACTTTTGAAGAGTCTGAGGATGAGCTGGAAGTCATAGAGATTATGGAAAAGGTTCTAACACCCAGAGATGATGACAGTGATGAGAATGATGAAAAACACACCAATAAAGATCCCACCATGGAGAGATCCAATGATAGCCACCATCATTCAGAAAATATTGACCCTCTACATGTGGATCAATCAGAATCAGAGGAAGTCAAGATGAAATGCAATCACGAGGACCAGACTACAACAGGAAAAAACAGAGATGTCTCAGTTATGTCGAATCCGACAGCAAAGGAGGGAGAGGTAGAAGAAACTAAATTGCAGCTTTGTGCTCTATCAGCAGGCAATGTGCAATCTCCGGTTTGTTCTGTGGAGTGATCACACACCACTGGGTACATGTCCAGCAATACCTTCTGTGCAATGTTTATGTGCCCTATAGACTCAGTTGTTTGATTTTAAGGAAACTGAATATGTTGAATGAATCTATGAAACTTTTTTGCCATAAATCAATGTAAAATAAACCCACTGCCAGTTTAAAACCCAGTTCTATTTAAAACTGAATCCACAATATTCTTTTTTAAAATGCCCTGGAGAGGCTGGGTAAAAGGTAGGGGCAATGCTGTTGAATCCCCTAAACTCCACTTATTATTATTTTTATTATTACATTTTAAAATCAAGAGTACACAAAATGATGAAGGGAACATTAAGGAATTATTCTAATAAAATTACAGAATTTGTAATGAGTAACATTGATATATATGAGCAGTTTGGTGTCAACCAGTTAAAAAATATATACAAATATAACAAATGCAAACAAGATATCCCTATATACCTATGGAGATAATGTGAATAAAAAATAAGGACTGCTATACAACACAATAAAGTTTTTTCAACAAATAAAAAGCCTATGTCTATGTATGCATTATGGATGCAAGTACCATATAACAGTAATCACTGTAGATAATAGGAGAAAGTGAAGAAAAAGAAAATTAAGAAGTGATACTAGTAAAGTTGAAGTAAATTTTGCTTATACATCCTGAGTCACAGGCTTTTTATAGTAGAACAACTATGAAGTCTGTCAGATTGTTCTGCTTACTTGTGCAATATATTAGACTGTTTAGGACCTTAGTACATGCACAGCTCAGTGCGTGGTCTCCATACATCTTTCTGAGCCACTGTCACCTGTGAAAAATACCCAAAATATCCCCAGTGACCACCAAACTCTGTACATGCTCCTATCATCTTTTGTCAGGACTACTGCAACATCCTCCTATCTGGTATTCCAGCAACCATTCCTACTCGTCTTCTTGTTTCATAACCCTCATTACCTCCATTCCATTACCCCAGCCTATTGTGTATTACTTTCTCCATCTCTTAGATCCCCCTTTCTTCTTGTGTCATTAAAATTGTCTGACAATAACAGCTTGGTCATCCACCAGACAAATATTAGCAGAAGACTGGAGGTGCAGCAGAAAGAGAATTACCTAAAGATGATGTGTGCAGACTGTTGGGGGATTCTAACACAGAGACACAGAAGGAATTTAACGGTAATCCCTCTCTGGAGTTTAGGCATTGGGGCAGTGAAATATCCTAGATATAAGCATGTGGTAGGTCTTTTTTTTATTAAAATGTGTTTGTAGGTATTTGTTTGCAAAGCAAAACTTTTTTACATTTATAGAGGAGTTCTTTCTATAGATAAGGGGTACTGCCATAGATGCCAGGTTTGCCCCCAGATACCCTACTTTTACTGAATATTGAAAAGAACACATTTGGACCAATAATTCCTCTGAAGCAAACCTGGACATCCATGTAAGGTATATTGATGGTATAATTCTTATTTTTGATACAGCTAAAGAATTAGATCTGTCACTGCCAGGACAATAGAAGAAACATTACCTTGACTTGTGTTATAGATCAGGATGTCCTGGTGTTCCTAGATTTAGAACCTAGACAAGGTGAACTATCTAGCATGTAGGACAGGGTAAAAGGGGATTCCACTTTGGAGTTAAGATTTTTCTGCACATTAATCTTATGTTAAAGACTGGAATTCAGCTTTTTGGCCACTCCAGTATAGTCTCATGGATGTGCTCTTTTTTGGTTTAGAATGAGTTTAATTTACATCATGAGCATTGGAAACCCAGAGTAAGATTTGTTTGGTGCTGATTTGGGGCGTTATGGTTATTTGCTGGCTTCTTATGAGTTTTGCACAGTATGATAGTCCTGCCCTGTAAGCTTCATGCAGGTCATTAGCTTGATTGACTGAACTACTAGTTTTACTTTTAGAAGTAATATATACAATAAAAAGACTTTTTTCAATGAATTGAGCTATTTAATTTACAAGAGATTATTTTATATAATACAAAAATACTTACACTTTCCCTCCCAGTCCCCAAACTATATATACATAAAATATTAGATGGCACTAAATTACTTAAATAGTAAGTCAGTAGCAGCAAGAAAGTTTCCTTCAAACTCCTGGTCTGAGAATCTAGAGACAGATTCTCGTGCATTCTGTCTGATCTGTAGTCTCTTGTGTTCAGGCAGACGCAGGATGTGCTCCATGGCGGAGGCATAACTTTCCTCACTGTCAGCTAGAAAGCCAGTTGCTTGTCCTTCATAGGGCACAACGATGTCCAGTTTGGGGCCTCCGGAGTTGTGAGCCAGAATTATTGTCCCTGCGGCCATACATTCAACCACTCCTGCAGATTAAAGAAAACAGATAAAGATATATTTGCTGTGTCAGAATGACAGTCATATCAGTATTTTATAAAGAATCAAGGCATATACTATATGCTCTGCACTCCTGCTTTGTGATACAGGGCTATGCTTGTAACCGTGATGTGTAAATCTCAGGACTGGATAGATGGATATGCAAATTATTCTATATATGTATTTTTTTTGCATATTCAGATATTTGCCTGGAGGTCAGCTTTAAAGGTCTGCCAACATTATTGGCTTCCTCAGCCATCAGTATATTTACTTAACAACTGACCAAAGCCTCTACCTTTGGCAACCCATGATGACACTTCAATGGGGTTGATTTTCTAGGATTTTAGGGTGTTCATGAATTATCATCTTGCTAGAGATATTTCACAAAGCTTAGTGAATGAGGAGATAAAAAGTCTAAAAAGTCAAACAGGATTTTCCTTGCGCATGATTGGATGATTGAAGTGAGCAGAGCCTCCTCTATTTTACTAAGCTAAGTGAAATATCCTTTTGCAAGGAGACAATCGACTTTGCCATGGGAATAGCCCAAATCATCCCCAATGTATTTGCCCAGTAAGCAGACAAAACTTTTATTTACCCATTGATACATTAAAAACTATGGAGTTAAAAAAAATGGCACATTTTTCAGAATGTTCCCGATTTGGCGAGTATAAAGCTGACAGACTCTTTCTACAGTTGATAATATGTTACTTGCTGTTAGTATGCTGTACGTTATCACAACCAAATACTACCATTCCTAAATGGAACCCCATTCTTACCAATTCCAAAGTGCTCATTCCACATGGTGTGCAATCCAATGGTGGCTTCACCGAGGTGTTTCTTCAGTTCATCAAAGGGAACGTTTACTTTAAATTCCACAGGAACGTCTAAATCCTTGCTGAGCTTCTTTAGCTCTTCCACACGAACTTCATCCTGCTGGTTTCGGCATCCACCAATTAAAATCAGCTTTAGATTTGCTCGTTCCTCTGGTGTCTTCTTTGCCAGCAAAGCACTGAAAGCTCGGATCTGTAGAGGGTGATCCTTTTCTGGCCTAAACTGGCCAATAGATACAATGGAGCGCCCCTTCTTCTCTTGCTCCACCTCCAGATTAATATCCAAAAAAGTCTGCACATCACAGGGTGGATAGACTATACTGGTGCGTTCGCTGCATTTCCATAAATCCAGGATGTGGTTGAAGGTCCATGTAGAGTTAACCATCACCAAATCACTACATGAGCCAACCCATCCATAAAACCAAGCAAACAGATAGTAGTAGATTAACTTCAGTCTGCTCAGCACAGGATTATTGGAGATCACGGCAGAGTTGTTGAATCTAGCACTGTGATCCCGAACTACGGAAAGCATATCAGTGCTGATGGTTGGATAGTGCACATAACAGCCCACACGACATCCACCTAAATATTTAAACAGTGGCAAGGTGAATGCATAGCCCATAGAGTCAATATAGACATCAGGAACGCATTTGGTCAGGGCTTCCATTCCCAGAACAATGGAACCCAAACTCTGACCCAGAAGGGTAAAATGTGGGTACAGCCTGTCTTCCACAAGGTTACGCTTGTCCAGGAATATGAACTTTACAGGATACGATAACTTGATGTTAAATCTCCCAGTGGCTCCATTCAGAATCTGCTCCCCAGACACCTCTTTGTCACCCGTATAGACGACGTAGATTGCATTCTTGTACCTAGACAAAAAAAAAACAACAAAACATTTATCCTTTGTAGATTTATATCTGTCACAAATATGAAGGTTCCCCAGCTACCCAGCAAGTTTGGATAATATAATGTAATCTTCTTGGCTTTTGTTGGATTAGTTCAGGTTTGGATGTTTGAGTATGAGCATAAGCACTCTTTTTATTAATTTGCGGTAATGATTTCAACAGCTGAAATACAAAATAAAAAAGCACGAAAATGAGCAGACGGGACCAGGCAACACCAGGCAGCTTCAGACAGCCTGGTCTACAACATACGGAAGACAGTCAGCACCTGTCCATTACCATGCAAGTCGATGTTAATAAAGGGTAACAAGTAAAACCAGTTAATGTTTTGACAGCAAAAATAATATTGCATAAAAGGCAGAAATCCTTTTAATCTAACCTTGGTGTAAATCTGCAGAGCAGGATGCTGGGGGCCCACCCAGAAGTCTTGTAAAAATGCTTTTAAATGTCACATGACTCTGCCATAAAAACTACTTTCTGCTCCAATCCATGTGGGTGAAGCTGGGAAGGGTTACTGGGTGGGGTTTAAACTTTGGCATACTTGCTGTGTACTTATTTATAGTTTCACATTCACAGCCTTTTAGGAATGTTATCATCCACTATAGGGAGTTAGGCTGCAGAGGATTGTCGGAGGTACCGCTAATACAAACCGGTGAAATAAGTAATACCTTACCTCTTCTGTAATGCTCGGAGGGCGCACCAAAGCACCCTCTCCCCTCCTCCTCCCGCATTGCAGTATGGATGGAAAAACGCCACCACTTTCTGTACCTTCCCATTGCTGCCCAACTGCACAGCCGACTTTTTCTTTTGAGCGAACCAAAAGCGAAGGGAACAAAGAAGAAACATCAGCAGTAGGGTGGCTGTGACACTGACAAAAACAGCGGGCATGAACAACGACGCCAAAAGTCTGAGGAGGAAATCATACAGAAAGGTAAACAAATCAATCATAAGAAATATATCATATACAGAAATGGAAATCAATCATACATAAAGGATTACACGACAAACACACACATGGGGTCTAGTGATAAAACAGCCAAGCTGACATTCAGCAGACATTCTCCGCAGGGGGTTTGTTTAAATGACGATCATTGATTCACCAACACAAAATGTTTGGTGAAAGTGACATTCACTTATTTTTAAATAACCCCCTAATAACTATACAGAACACATGTAACATATTAAATTATCAGTCCTGAAAATTGTATCATTGTAATGGCAAAAACCTTCAATTAACAGGCAAAATGTATGAGGATGGGTACACGGAACTATTTTTTTGGGGTTATGACCGCAATACAATGTTAGCACCCCTGATTACCATCCCGGTCTGTCCCAGTGTCACCAGCACTGACTGTGAGGGAATCCATTCATTTCCTGTCAACAAGATAGAAAGTGGAGAGAAATTCCCTCAATGATCCTGACATTCACTGGAATAGGGATGGGGGGGGGTCAAGGCCTGCGCCAACACTTGTTGCAATGGGGGGGTGGGGGTCACAAATGGTGCTGCACTCACTGGAATGGGGGGGTTCACGGGCGGCAACACACTCGCTGGAATGGGGGGGTCACACATTCGAACGGGGGGGTCATAGATGAAACCACACTCGCTGGAATTGGGGGGGCACTGACACTTGTTGGGGGGCAATAATGATCACATGACTTGGGGGGGGTAATTTCTTGTTATCCTGACCAGCAGGTTGCTGTGGTAACTGTAATAGTAATAAGCCATGATACCTGAGTTCTATTAATACAATTAAATAGCTGTGATTACCTAACACTGACAATGTTATTATATTATTATATGAGCCCGCCGTGCAGCCCGGTTCTGTCAGCTCTCTCACCTCAGCAGCCCGCATACACACAGCACTCCAGCCATGACTGGGGGATGATCAGCTGTACACGTCACTACAGCGACGCGACGTTCTAGCTGATTGGTTGCGGTTGCACCATACGCCAGGTACGTCAACAACAGGATGTTCCCGCCCCTAATTAATAAACAGAGTAGGGAGGTGCGGTTTAAGCTTCAGGAGATTGCCGCTAAGGGGCGTAGTTAACGCGTGGAACCGCCTTAGAAGGCGTGTTTGAGAACAGTGGGCGTGATTGTAGATAAAGGCTGAATTAGGGGCGTGTCTGGAAAAAAAGGAGTGACAGTTCATTGGGCGTGTGGGCGCGGCTGGAACGTATCTAAGAAAAATGGGCGTGGCTCACGGGGGAGTCTGATTGGAGGGCGTGGTAGTAGGCGTGGTTATATGATGAGTGACATCTTCAAAGTCACTAACTTGTGACACTGCCTGCGGCAAATCAATGCTTGTGGTAATACAGGTCATGCAGGCTGGGGATCTATTGATGAGACAGTTTATGAGTCCACAGTTCATCAAGCACTGAGCACACATGCATGGCCAGGGAACCAGGGAACACACAGGAGCTGCTTGGTAATTCTCCTCCTTCATATTTCACATTTATTATAAATATAAATCAATCACATGTATTATATCTGGTATAAGTCTATGTGTACTGCTAACATTGTACTCATTCTCACTGATCTCTGATATTCTTAGTATTAGGAAAAAAAACAAGTTCTTTAAGTCATAATTGATAAATATTTATTATTTCTGTCATAGGATTTGTATGGGGTTTCTCTATTTCATTATTTCTGAAATGTATATTATTATTAATATTATTGCATGTTGTGTTGGTGGATTGTTTGTAAAGATTTTATATTATTTTACATACATGTGACCACATGACTTGCTGCTCCCACCAATCACATAGTGGGGTGGTTTGTAACAGTTATTGATATCCACCAATCAGATTTCAAAAGAAGCTTCAATTCATTCATTCATTCAGTTAAATTGATTTTTCCTTGAGTTTGAAGTTTTTTTCCCTAAGCAAGCCAATTTGCTCACTTAGTGAAACTTTTTTTTTTTTTTTTACTATTTTGTACTTACTTTTTTTACTATTAATTTGGTGCATGGCTGTTTCACATAGGAGTCTATTTATATAGCAGAATCTGACATTTCCTGGTGGAGAATAACCCAGATCCATGTGTTTCACTGATAGTAATTGATTCCTCACCTGGGAAAGTTTCAGGGAATGTCTGATTTACTGTCTTATTTTCCTTGGTTTGTAAGTGTTATATTGTTTGTAAGTCAGTAAAACAGGTTTAATATAAAATAATACATTTTATGAGGGGCTGTTTTTGTCCCAGGATAGATTCAAGGCTCATTTCTTTTCCTGTTCCTGTGTGATGTTGTCAAGCAGGCATTAATGTGTTGTGTTATAAAGCTATAATGGGTTTGTTGTGGTTGGCAATGAAAGTAATGGACAAAAAATGTATGTGCAGCATTTTCTCCAACCAGTACCGCATCACATTGTACTGCACATGTGTGTCATTCACAATGAATGTAATCACAACATGATAATGTATTTAACATGCATTATAGTAACATGTACTTTTCTAAATTTCAATATATTGCAAAGATATGTTTTGCCCATCAATGTTTACAAAACTTTCTGGCCCATCACACCCTTACAGTAGAATTAATATTTCATTAGTGTGGGTGGGTGCATACGTGCAGACTATGGCACACACCTATTTGTAGGCATTAGATCCAGGAACCTGTCACTGCTTTATCCTCCAAAGCGTCATCTTTGATACCATTGCTTCGGAGACCATCGCTATCCTCTTTGACCATTGGACGGCAATGGATAATGTAATTCCTGCACATGCACAGGTGTTACATTGTCCCTGGCATCCAGATTTATTCATATCAATGCCACCTATAAAGCCGGGCTCTACACTGCTTCCTTTACCAAAAACCTCTACCTCCTGGTGACTTTTTGTTTTTTTGGTTTAGTTCTGTTTGAAACAACACCTGGATTTCATTATCCACATTGACTGCAGAACATTTTGCCATGTTACTCTGAAATCTTCTGATTGGAGATGAAATAAAAACTTTGAAATGTTATTGATCCTAATCTTTCAGGCCCATTCACACTTACGCAAAAAGCATTATGCACGGCGACTCATTTTAAATGGCACCCCAATGCATTAATACTGTAGCAGTCAATGCACCTGCACAACATATTTCAATTTACATGCTGCTTGTACTACAACACACTTCAATGCACATGCCGTGTCAATGCATGCCGTGTCAGAAAATGGTGCAGGTCTGTTGGCTGTGCTGTGGTGCTTTGACAGCCCATTCAAAAAAACTGATGTGCTGCTCTTATACAACACGTTACCCCATAACACAAGGCGTCTGGATGTGAAAAGCCCCTTCAATGTTTTGTAGTTTATTACCTTAGGAAGGTAAGTCTTATCCAGCCAAAATCTGGGGTTTAGTTTAAAAAAATATTCTTGATGGACTGTTGAAAGTAACATATCTTTTCAATGAAGCCACTGGCTATTTTCGAAGGGCATAAGGGGATCAAAATAGGCACCTTTGGAAATCCTGATTGCCAAAGAGCAAAACCCATTCCCTCTATGAAATAGCTCAGTATAAAAGTGGTGATCAGTAATCTGAATATTGACCTTTTTTTTTTTTTATTGAGCCCTTTGCTGCTTTTGGTAAGGTTATGTTACTATAAACCTTCCAACCTATGGTACGTAGGTTCTAAATACATGTAATTCTTATTTTCTTTTATAATTTATGGTTGTGCAGTAGTTATCCCTTTGCATAACATAGCAAAATATTTATAACCACATTATGCATTTATTTCTTATGAATCAGACGAGGCGAATGCTTCTGATCTAATTTCACTGAAACATTTCCTGGTGGAGAATCAATTATTACCATTAAAACACATGGACCTGGAAGATTCTCCTCCAGAGAATGTTTCAATGAGTGTCAGATTCATTGCTTTATCAATAGACCCTGTTGGAAGTGACCAAAATTGATATGAATATGACTTGTATGTAAAGATAATTTTGGAAACAAGCTATAAACCTCACCTGTAGAGACAGATGCAGTCCCTCAAACATCAAAGGATTGCCTAACAGAGACAATGATTGATCTTCCATGAGTGGATGCCTGAGGATCAGGAACACCTTGGCCAGATTGACCCCTTGGTGGCAGTTTCTGCCCAAACCAATTCACTATAACTTCGGTCTTCCTGGAGGGGGCAGGAGTTTGTGACAACTCCTTGTACACGCTCTTATCATCTCTCGTCTGGACTACTGTAACCTCCTCCTCTCTGGTATTCCACTAACCCAACTCTCTCCTCTACAATCTATTATGAATCCATTATGAATGCTCCATCCTTCCCACCGCTCCTCTTCTGCTGCATCTCTTTGTAGTTCTCTTCATTGGCTTCCATTTCACCTTCAGAATCAAATTCAAGCTCTTGTGCCTCCACAGTTATTGTCCCACTTACATTTCTGACCTGGTAAAAAAAAATACTCCCCTAGCCGCTCTCTCTGCTCCTCCAATGACCTACTAATGACTTCCTCACTCATAACCTCATCACACACACGGCTCCAAGACTTCTCTAGAGCTGCCCCGACTCTCTGGAATGGTCTTCCTCGTTCTATTCGGCTTGCTCCTACTTTCTGCTCATTTAAAAGAACACTCAAACCCCATTTTTTCAGATTTGCCTACCCATCTTGTTCTGTCTTTTGAAACCATCACTACTTCCCACCACTACATATCTCCCATCCTATTGTGTGTGAAATTCCCCCACCTACTAGATTGTAAGCTCTTCGGAGCAGGGTCCTCTCCTCCTGTATCCCTGTCTGTATTAGTTTGTCATTTGCAACCCCTATTTAATGTACAGCGCTGTGTAATATGTTGGCGCTATAGAAATCCTGTTTCATAGTAACAATCCCAAGCCTGGGACAAGGACAATCTGTGTGACCTCTTGATCAAGGCTTCACCAAGGATGAATCAACAATGGGATTCGCTTTGGCCTTGCAGCGGGGTGTTGTTCAAGGAAAGAAAACCCTGGTGTGTGTGTGGGTGTGTGAGAGATTGACCATGTGCTAGAGATAGAGCTAGACCCCTCTCCTTCCCCTTTCCTATATACCCTTTTCCTTCTTCCCTTTGTCTTAAAAATCATATGTATATATCATATGTATTTCCCTTTTGTAGGATCTTTTGGTCCTTCTTTAAAAACAAGGCACCCCAAACAGAGCACATTTTACAGACCCCTAAAAAGGAAAAACCTGTGCAATATATTCGCTTCATAGCATGAGTGGGCTAAGAGTTGTACATGTGCACCACGGACTACTGACACCATTTATGGTGAAAGGCCGAGCAGCCTCAGCATTCATTAATAATCTTTTGATCAAGAAAAACGTATTTAACACTGCAGGGTGGGGTAGGGATGTTTATAAAGTTGCTCCTTGAGGTAGATATTAGTATTAAAGAAGCATTATCTAGTGGAGCCTGGATTAATGCATATCATTTATTATAAAAATAATACTTTAAAAAATGCATTGTGCTGCAATACTCACTTTGTCCCAAACTTTTTTCTTTTAGAAATAGCCACTTATTTCAATCCCTAATTGCTATTCACTGAGTCTTTTGTGGGTTAAATGACAGCCAGCACCATTCAACTCATTTCCTGTAAACCAAGGCTGTCATGGTCACCCCTGATCTGTATGTAAATTTGTATTGAAGATAACCCAGTGCTGCAGCAGGGAGAAGAGGATGAAAACCTAAGCATGTCATGACTATCCAAGAGAGATGGAAAAAAATGTATGTTTATGGTTAGGTGTCAGGGATTCAGGTGGGGTTAGCTTTAGAGCAGATTCAGACCAAGTGATCTCACTTGGTCACTGGCACCCCAGTGCTTGTTCCTAAAGAACCAGGGCCTGCACATTTCCCGGCTGGCAGCAGTAAGTGTCACTAGTGCGCTGCCATCCCTATTTATTTTCTATTGGGCTGTCGACAAGAGAAGATACATTTTGCATCTCCCCAAAGGCAGTGATTCCCTGGCATGACATGACTATGGACTTTGTACAGCGCTGCCTAATATGTTGGCGCTATATAAATACTGTGTAATAATAATGAGGCACTGCAACCTCATGTGTGAACATAGCCTTGGGTAAAGGGATGTGGATGGGTTAAAAATCAAGGACATGGCTGTGAACTCTAAACTTATGCTTGTTTTTGGCTCAGAAAACCCCACACTGAGAACAGCTTCATTCTCCCACTTGAAAGTTCTACTTATTTGACATAGGTGATATTGTTAGGAAATGCTGTCTTTTTGTCTTTTATGTTTATTTCATATTTGTACAGGATCTTGAGTTATCTTTGGAACTCAGTGGAGGATGTTCACATGTTTATTGTTTCTGTGCCGCGTTATGTGAACTTTCTTCTAGTAACTGTATACAACGTACGGTACATAGAATCACATAGACACAAAGTGAACCCTTCTCACCCTGCACAGTATTAACATCAGAAAGTACAGACAGAACAAATTAGGAAAACCTATGTACAAGGCTCTGTGTTTAATTTTTCTGCACTGGAGTGAACCCAGAGTTTATTTAGCCAACAACAAGACATTGCTAGAAATCAAACTCATGTTGCAGAGGATGCCTGACTTGTAGCTTAGTGCACATTTCTGCAAAAGGAAACAAGCCAAATATACCAGCAAGGGGGAATTTTGTGTCCCTGCACCTTTAAGTTGCCATATTGCAAGTAATCTGAATTTGTGGACAGTTTTAGAAAATACCAGGTGAAGAAGTTATACAGTATATTATAGATTTAGGCTGGGTTGTTTTTAATGCATGTAAACGTTCATACTGCGTTTATATGTGTTTATGCACTTATATTACCGTTTAAAGCTTGCCTTTAAAACGCCAAAAAACGTGGGAAATCAATAGAAGCGTTTACCCACGTTTTCCTGCATTTTTTGGCATTTTTCAGTGTTAACCTAGCATTTTAATTTTTTAAATGTTGCAAGCAGCGTTATACATAACGCTCATAAATATGCCTCAAGGAAACAACCTGGTGTAGATTAGACAATTGGAATGAATGGGATTTTCAAACATGGGCTTTTAAATCCTTAGGTTAAACGAACATCCGTGTAGACTAAGCCTAAATATTACTGCTAGGAAACTGTTTATTCCTATTTTACCCATTTGTCTTTGACAGATACAGGTTTTATTGGTACATTGTAAAACAATCTTATTCATCATAGCAAGACTTTATCTGTCATGGGGTTGGTCAGGCCTTGTGACTCATCCTATATTCTTTTGCATGTCTTCTGTGCATGCTTTTTATCTTAATGTAGACAATCCTAATGTATGGGGAGAATGCGCTGGTAACATTGTGCGTAGATTTAGGTGTGGCAAAGTGCAAAAATTATGTAACCTATAAATCATTGGAGGCGCAGAACTGTTGTATTTATATGTACCAGTGTCCAGGAAGCACCAAAACTAAATAGTGTAAATATTTGGTATCAGTTTAAGAGAATTTGTTACAAAATGTCATAATTGTTTGCTGCATTTTACAGACCAAATTGTAGAAATGGAAAAGGATGGGACTGAACTCTGATTTCCTGGATTAAAACAAACTTTGAATGTTGAGGAACAGTGTGTTTTGGGGTTCCCAGGTTGCTTTAGCAAAACAGTCGGAAACTGGAAGTGCCTGCTATTACGTTACATGGGTAGTTTGCTAGGGGGCCAGTGAAATGAAACATATTGAGATTTTGGAAACAATTGGGATAATGTGGGTACAGTTTGCTGAAATGCATTGTCAGTGGAGAAAGAGAAATAAAGGTGATGTTTGTTTTTTAAGTGAAGGATTATTTTTATATATATGAAAGTTACTGAAAATTCTTTAAATTATCTTGGACCTGTTCTTGTATCTCCCCACTTTTTTTTATCCTGATTATTTTATGAAAAGAACTGAAAAGAAAAAGTAAATGTAAAGGGACACTAAATGAATCGAGCCATACTACTACTAAGCACAGAATATAACTGGGTATAACTAAGGCTTTAATATAAAGATAACAGAAACTGTTGATCCAGGGAACATCGGATTGCCTCATGGAATCAGGAAGGATTTTTTTCCCCTGTTGAAGCAAATTGTACCAGGGTTTGTTTGCCTTCCTCTGTACAAACTATGTCCAAAGGGTTTTACCTGGGATATGTTTATTTCCCTAGAGGTTGAACTTGATGGACTTTTTTCAACGTGACCTACTATATAACTACTTTAAATATGCCAAAACTCACCCTCTAAAAAGAAAATAATTTATTATAGTTTTCAAACAAATTTAGCCTGAACATATTTCAACAAAATTTTCTAACCCTACTATTCCATCTATACATATTTGTCTCACTCAATTTTAACTTTATTATAACTTTTGCAATTGTTAAATATGCATTTTTTATTTTTTCATTTTATTATGATTTAAATACTGCCACTTGAAATTCATGTTTCTTTTTCCTTCTCTTTTTTTTCCTTCTATTAAAAATTATTATAAATAAAAAATAGGATGATTTTTGGCATAAGAAATACTTTGGCATAGGATGGATGGGCTCCTGTGGCCATCTCAACCTATGTAAATACCATTACAACCCAAAAAATTTCTCCAAAAAAAAACAAACATTTTAATTTAACCTTCTCTATTGACTCTTTATGACTATACTATGCATTTCACCAAATTCTTGTGAATCTTATAAAATGGAAATTCTTCATTTTGGCATTTTTAGAATGCACATTTTATACATTGTTTGCAGTGTAATTTCAGCTACACTGAGCCCTGAATGTCATAAACAGCTGCAGTATGTGCAAGAGCAGTTACAGCAACACAGACCATTGCCCTATGAGCCCAATTTCCAAATCTCACCTAAAGTTCATTTTAGGATCGATCTGTACTTTTTATAAAGAACAGGAGTTAGTGATGTTGTACATTGACATTGTGTAACGCTGGGAAAAAAAAAGCATAGGCATGGAAAATATTGTTTGCACAGAATTATTTGAACAAGTGTTTCCATTGAAAACTATACGACAACCAAAAGCAAGGGACAGTGAAGAGCTACAAAGTGAACAGAACTACTAATTAACAATTACATGTGTCTTCACATACCACTAGTAGCACAATTTGGTAAAATGTAATTTTTACAAGAAGAAAATTTAAAAAAATCAGTTATAATAACAATTGAGGATATATTACTCTTGTTCATAGCTCCTAATCCAAGGATCATGTAATCCAATACATTCCGGGGACCCCTGAACCTTTGCTGGGTGGGTATGCTGACTTAGGGTACATGGTTCTGTATGATGTCACTTCTTTTCACCTCTCCTAAATAAAAAGGAGCTAATAGGGATCAGGATCACATGTCTTTGCAACCGATGTTCCAAAAAAAGACCAGATTATTGGCAACAAAGTCATTTGTAAAACTTTTGGGTGAGGTGTTTTACTTCTTCTATGGCTGGATGAACTGAAGCTGAGGGAAGGTTGTCCGTGTTCTTGGCATGCATTCCAATGGTATATTTATTTTGAATAGCATATACCTTTAAAGTTAAACTTTATCTTTTTTCAGCTTTAGATAGATTAAAGAAAAGTTTTACAACCTTTGTCACAGAAACATATAGGGCTCTATATAAGGAATCAGACATTTCATCAAACATTCCCTGGTGAGTCTTCCAGGTCCATGTGTTTCGATGGCAGTAATTGATTGCCACCAGGGAATCTTTAGAGAATGTTAGATTCCCTGTTTTATAAATGGAGCCTATAAAAGCATAACAAATCTCTATATGTTCCATTACCTTGTTTTCCCTTACTTTCCTCACTGCTAGTTTGAGGTCACATTCCTAGTCACATTAAAATATTGCCGTCATTGTATCTAAAATGTATCTAAAATGTATCTTAAAGCAGTGGTCACCAACATTTCGGACCTCACGGACCACTTGAGCCATGTGTCGCTCAAAGGATAAGAAACTTCCCCCATAGTGACGTCATGATGCCAGAACCCACCTAATCTCCTATCGTAGGCTCAGACCTGCTTGCTAAATTCTGGGGGGGGGGCAGTAGCACAGGTCTGTGGACACAACAAAAGTGTCCCCCCAGGATGTCTAGAAAGCAGGTCAGGGCCTGTGATGTGAGAATGGGCAGGTTGTGTCCATACAGGGAACAGAGCTGCAGACCAACAAAATTTTCTTGTGGGACCACCGGTTGGCGACCCCTGTCTTAAAGTATCTCTGTAACACAAACTAGAACGGGGAAAAGTTAGGGTTAGTGTGAAAAACTTTTACCAGGCAGGAAGTGACTGAAAATCTCCAAAAAGAATGCAGACAACAATTAATAGCCACCAAATGTTCTCACTTTGGTCTGGTAAAAAGGTAGCGAGTGGAAACCACCCTATCATTCCCCACCCTATAAAAAAACGATTTTGGCTATAGATAAACTTTCCTTTTTTCTTTGTAAATATTCTGTATACATTAGGTTTCTCTGGTCTCTCCTGATATGTTCTATTTCCAGATCTTTCATTATTGTGCTTGCCTGTCTGTGGACTTCCATCTTTTAAATATCTCTTTGTAAGTAAAGTCTCCAGAACTGGACTCAGTATTCTAAATAAATAACTAAAGCTCTATAGAAATAAATCAGCGCCTCCCTGCTACTGGTGATCCATCTAATGATGCCGCCCATAATTTATTTTGTTTTCCCCACTACCTGGCCACATCCTTTGCTCATTTTACAATCATCTATATTAAGCACCCCCAAAACTGGCCAACACTGTATCTCCTATGGTACACTACCAGTAGATTATTTTAAGGAATATTAAGGAACATTGTATTGCAGGTTGCACTGATTTAAGCAATCTTCCAGCAATGCCAGATCGTGTCCATGTTACAAACACCTCCAGGAATTTCAACCCTATTATACACCTTTGTGTTATCAGCCTAAACACAAACTGTGCCCACCAAACCTTGAATTGTCACCAACAAACAGGTGACCTAATACGGAGCCTTGTGATAGATCACTATTTGTCATGTTTTATTTCTGTTAGTGGGGGGATTTGCGGTGTTCTGGATCTACCGCTCACCTGAAAAAGAAAAGAGTGGACAAGACTTCTTGTGACAGCATCAGACCTGGTCAAAGATACCTGGATAGAAAGGTGAGTATACTTATTTTTAGGGTATTTAAAGGTAGCAGTATTGTTCCAATCAAATAGGGAGGGGGAGCAGGGCTTTGGGGTTGGGGAAGGTGGCGGAAATAATAAGCTTGGAGTTGGGCATTCATTTGAAGTTGCAACCATACAGGTGTGTGATGAGCCACAGTTGAAGATTACACATTACTAGACAGTTGTCTAATGATACCTTATATTAAGGCTGCACCTATTTTGTAATTGGCTTCTGTTTTACCATCAGCAATTACCAGAACAACCAGTCCAATTAAACAAAAAAATATAATGCTTCCTCCCAAAGTCTTCCAATTTCTTTATACCTGCACCCCCTCCACTGATTAAGTGTTCTGGATTTCCACATAGATGTTTATAGGTGGCCATTGCAAACCTCAAAGTAAATGTAAAATAGCAAAAGCAAAAAGCTAAATAAATATATGAAATGTAAATAAGATAGTTGTTTTACCTGCCAGATCTGTATTTTTGTCAATCCAGTTTTGCAATTTACATGGCATTGCCACATCACACAGCCCTGTCTGGCTCGGGACCTGATTTTTCTCTGCTGTACTTAAGAAACACTTACAGATCTTGTTCTTCCCCTAGCTAGTGACTTGGCATCAAAGGAGAAGCAAAATACTGATTTGTTTATTTGCTCTCACCTTTTATCAGCATGTATCATGTTAGGACATGAGTGCTAGAGATGGCCTTCTTGGCACCTAGTGACGGTTCACCCTTAGCCCATCTGGGCCCTGTTTCAAAGTGCACTTTAATAGACTAATGTAAAGGCAAATGATACCGAAATAAAACAAAAAACATATGTTTGCATAGTAAAGACTAAAGAACTGCAGGTATTTTCGTAAACCAAAACTCTGTCCTACTTTAGATACAGAAAAGTTAGAACTTCTGTCCTAATGCTTTATTTGGGACAATGGAGATGGGTAACTTTAACAATGGCTCTTGTTAAAGTTTTTACTTTACTTTTCCACAACTAAATAAAGTTGTGGTTAAAATCTGTCTTTAAGTCCATTCAATTAAATATTAAACACTGTGCTTGTACTACTTACAAGTTTTCATTATCTTGTTAGAATACCCTTCCCCCAAAGGAGAAAGGTCTTCTGGGTGTCATGCCAGGTAACATATCCAGTTAGTTGGGCACCCACTTAAAGCTGCCCTATTTATTCAGAATCTCATTTACATTTGCTCATTTATTTTAAAGCTGAACTTTGGGATGAGACAATATTGTCTAAAGACCAATATTTTTTTGTATGTTGGTGTGCTTTGTGTGTTTTTTTTCCAAATAATTGTTTTTACTTTATGCAAAAACTTCCTGGAACAAGACCAGTCACTGTGCCTATTTTAGTTTTCTGCAGGCAGCTTGTAGTGCAGGGTTTCTCAACCATCTCAACATTCTGGGGACCCCTCAAAATACCTTTCAGGTGTGGTGGTCTGTGGGAAGAATGCCTCTTACATTGCTGGCATTGTGGAACAAATGTCACCCTTAGAGATAGCCAAAAAGATCTTTGGTGCCAGTGGTAACTGACCTGAGAGATCTAAAGTGCTCATTGCTCAAGGAACCCCCAGCAACCTCTGGAGGAACCTCTGAGAACTGCTGCTGTAGTGGGTGGGTCCGCGGGGTCCCTTTCACAACTCATCAATCTGCACATTGATAATGTCACCACTGCTTTTACAAGGTAATACCTGGGTTTTCAAAGGCATTTGGTGCATACAAAGTGAAATTATGTATTTGGGCTATATGGATATTAAAGAATATAATTAAAATAGTTTGGGTCAGAAGTTCAGCTTTATGTTAAAGCTATGTTGCTCGGTGGGAAAAAAAGTAACAGTAAGGGAATAATTGATATACTAATCTTTCCTTAAGAGAATGCTTTAGGCTCCCTCCAGTGCTGACCACGTGCGAAAATGCCTTGGATCTTGATCACATTACGAGGAATCGAATTCCTATGATGGAGGCAGTTAGCCAAATGTCACTACAATAATGATAACTGATTTTTTTGGATTTATTAGGGTAACTTTAGAAAGTATCCCAAGTCTTTTTTAGCTGCCTGCCCTCCCTTTGGGAAGACTTCCTTCACTATTACAGGATGTCATATAGGGCAGGATAAGAATTTTCTTTAGGCAGCTACAAAACACATTTTCTAGCACAATGGAAAGAGTTTGGAACATACTTGTATTGCTGTGTTTCCCTTCCTGGTTTAGTAAGCCTCATTGTGCTCATGCTCAGATTGATCCTAAATAAAAGGAAATAATCTGCTTGGGTAAATGCCTTGAGTGCCTTGCTCCTGATGATTATTTTATGTGCAAATTTTGATTCCAAGTCACAAGTTCTTCTTGTTTCCTCGCTGCCTGTTTGCCAGACCGGATTTGTGTTTGAATTTATTAGACTCATTATTCTGTTAACCAAAGACCATCTGAAGGCAAAAACAGGGATTTTCTTTTCACATGATAGGGTAATTCAGTGTATATATAATTCAAATATATTGTGTAAAAATTCCCATCTTCAGTAATCACTTTCTTTTATACATGAATGAGTAAAGTCCATTTATTAGAGCTTATCTCCACTGACACAATGCAATTAATGACTAATTTAGGAGAAGTGAAATAGGGGGTTTGATTTTCACAGGTATATGATACTTGTCTTATATGTTACTGCAGCTAGAAACAATATGATGGACGGCTTCGGTCTGAATCTATAACAAAGTGATATAATGTGAGGAATGATTGCTAAGTGGAAGCATGCTGTTACCATTTGCAGAAACTGAAATAACTGACCATACTTTATAATACCATTTACTAAGACAGTATGTTGTATGGACTGAGAGCACAACAATTTATTTGCAGGTAAAATAGCCGTAAAAGCAAATGATCATACTGATCTGCCCTGCAGTAAATTTTTATGTTTTCCAATTCATCAATGTGGAGATCAGCTGACATATTGCACACCATATACAGTAGTTCCTGTTTCTTATCCTGTTCATAAAAAACAGTATTTATATAACACCAACATATTTTGCGGAGATGTACATTAAAGAGAGGTTGCAAATGACAGACAGGTGCAAACACAAGAGGAGGACAGAATCCTGCCCAGAAGAGCTTACAATCTAATAAGGCACATTTCACCATTCTAAAAGAAAACACAAAAAACAATGTACTAAATATTGGGAAAAAATACAAAGTGAATGTGTTGAATCCATTATGCTTGCATGGCTAGGTTGCAGGTCCTCTGTAGGTTTGAGAATGAGTAGAAGTCTTTCTGTCTGTATTTCTTGGTGAAGATTTGTCCATCTATAGTCAGCCAAAGGGAAAAAAATCCTTATACTACAGCCAAACATTACAGGGAATTCATCTGTTGCAAAGGTGTGCAATGATTTACAAACTAATAGGTTGGCCGTATCCAGCTCCCAATAAAACACTCAGCACTTCTCTGTTCCTGGGTTGTTCCTTGTACATTTGTAGCCAGGCAATTCTACTTTTGGAAGCAGCCATATTGCCAGCCGGTATTCTTACTCTGTACATCTGTCTATAGATTATATACATATGGCTCTATTTATAAAACAGGGAATCAGACATTCCCTTAAATATTCCCTGATAGGAATATTCCAGGTCCATGTGTTTTAATGGCTGTAATTGATTCCCACCAGGGAATGTTTGTGGGAATGTCAGATTCCCTGTTTTTTAAAAAGTCCTTAGTGTTATAAACTTACTTCCAGGAGCCGCTTTACAACCTTCATTGTAGATAACACAGTGCATTCAAATGTATAATACTTGGGTTTAGCCTAATATCTGATTATTATCCTCCTGTTGTAAACCACGTTTAACAAAGCAGCACAACTACAGGTGAATGTTGTCTGATATCTGATTTCCTTGTCGGAGTTCTCTCTTATGAACACAGTTATTCTTGTTGGAGTTCTCTCTTATGAACACAGTTATTCTTTCATCTTTCCTACAATGTAAGCAAAGTGTTCATGGTAAACATTGTGTTATATGGCAGGTATTTATTGATGGTCACTGAACTTAGACCGGCACAGAGAAAGTCATTTGACATTTCTTGCCTGGAATATGAAATTTATAACCCAGAGTCATTTTACTGGGTGTTGCTCAGCAAACATTGCAAATTATAATCTTATACAGTCATTATTACAAAGTCTCATGACATTATTCATCACTAATAATGTCTGCAAATATTAATATTTTTTTCAGTACTGTATAGCATACTGGGTAGCAATAACTGCAATACAGACATGAAGGCACTTCTTTATTATTTCTTACAAGGGGAAAAGTCTAGTATTAGTGTACTTTCCCTTCCACCACAAGTAGTTCTTCCTTGAATTGCAATTTGTAAAAGCACAACATTGGCAATACCAGAACAACAACTCGATTCCATTACACAATGCATTTTTCATTATTGGAACATGTATTGGCATGTATTGTGATCATTGCGATGCATTTCAATTGATGTTTAAGCAAATTAAATGGTGAATTCTAAATCATGTGAAAGTTATAATGTTTGTTCTACTGTTCTAATGTTCTACTGTATATTGGCATCTTTTTTTGGTAACTTTTCAAATCTACATGAATACATTCTTCATATCATGGTTAATGGCAACAGTATACTAAATTATAAAGGTTCACTTGATTTTTAAAGTGGTCAACAATTATGAGCAGATACGTTATTTATTGCTGGGGGGATAAACTTACCGGGTGAAGGTGCCATCATCTGTTATGGAGAAGCAGCACACAATAGGAGGGGGAATGACAAAAAATATAAAATTCAAAGCAAGTTTGTTGCCATAACAAAAATTACATTTAGTATTGCCGAAATGAGATTAGCGGGAAAAGGTTAAAAAAAAAAAAGCAGTGGTTTGTATACACAACCAGTGTCAGGGCAACATTGTAGAGTTGCAAATCATTTTTGGGGTATTTCAGTCTATCACAGGCTCATTAATCTTTTCTCATGCCATGTTATGTCCTGACCTCAGTCTACACAGGTCAGTTATTACATACAAAGTTCACATACCACTATAAGGATGTTTATTTTTTGGTATTGGCCATTTTTTCAGCCAATAGGATTTAAATATTACAGTCACATGGCTAAATCTGAAAAAAGTACCCTTGTGCTTTTTACATTTGGCCTCAAGAAACATAGATGAGCATTGTTACAAGAAGACCAAATGGTCCCTCCAGTTTGCTCTGTTCTTATATTGTTGAAAGCAAAGAATACCAGAGGGACATAAACAATTCCAGCAAAAAACAATGTGATTCTTATTTCAATATTTCTTTTAATGTAAATTCTTATAAAATGTTAAATTACATGAAAAATTCTAGAACATTGAAACAAACAAATATAAATAACAGACACATGACCTCTACGCGTTTCGTGGGACTAGCCCACTTCTTCAGGAGGAATCGGTTCTATAATTGAAAGGGTAAATACATTACAAACAATTCTATCCAGCATACATGTAGCATAAATCCATATCTTGTATCAACACATATATAGAGAATTAGTATAATTACCAATTTTTATAACTCCCCTAACATACGTAATGGTTCTGATGTTTAAACCTCAGTCTTAAGAATAGATCTAGGTTTGTCTCAAGCATATTTTATTTAATTAAAGGCCCAGACATTGCAGCATATCTGAACACATTACATGCATTAGCGGAACTTAATGATGTTCATTTTGAACAAGACCTCAACACAATTGGACAAAGCAACTCCCAACATTGCACTACAAAACACGGTAATGAGCGGCCGTGCATGGTTTTGGTGTGTTGCAGGAATAGGTTGATATAATGTCGGAAACATTTACATTAAGCATATGCATTTTATGTTTACAACATATTGAGATCTAAATAGATTTAACCAATTTGTAATTTCTGATGAAATTCTGTTCCAAGCATTCACTACCCTTTAAGCAACATAATTCTTTACCTTTTGAACTTTATTTCCTTCATTTTGAGACTATGTTCTGTGTTCCTGGGTTTCATGGTGTAAAACACTATCTTTTATTTAAAAGCAAGTTTGAACTTATGCAAAAGTAAATTGTATGGAGGTCATCCTGACCTTCAACATTACACTGACCTAAAAAGATATGTTCCTAATGTTTCTCAAACTTTTCTGAGCCGCATATTTGTTAAGTCAGGGTCTCAAACGGTTAGTAGGTCAGCATCAAAGCCAACCAGCTTGTGTTTTCACCTTGAGGCCAGCAATGGCAGTCTCTATATTTCTCTTGGGAAAGGTTAAGTTTAAGTAATTTAATTTATGTTTGATCTGATAATGGCTAGTTAATCTTGTTAAAGGTTTCCTACTTTGATTAGTAAAGAAGGTGGATCACTAAAGTTTTCATTATTTAGGTTTATCAAACACTTTTCTATGGATAACTGCATAGGTTATTGATTTGTCAGACATCTCTTTCAGGGCAAGTATTGTTTTTTAGTTTACCTTATTGTAGTGTGGACTTGATAAGGCATATGCAAACCCTTAGAACCTGATCCAAATATTTCTGTGATTCAGAAAAAATACAGTACATAAATGACAACCAAACAATCCTGAGTTTCAGAGGTTGTCAAGAATTAGGTACGGAGTTGCATATCTGGTGGACGTGTCCTTCAGTTATAAGATTCTGGGGCAGGGTGTTTAGATTGCTGAGCGCTCTGTTTTAGAAAAGTGTAATAAGGGATCCCTGGGTGGCTTTACTACAATTTAAGCCTCTCAATCCTACTAAAACCTAATTTGAATTGATGGCACGTTATTTTGGCAGCTAAGCAGACTATTGAGAGAAACTGGAAACAACAAGCTATCCCCTATCATGAAGTGTTGCTCCGGCTGGACAACACCCTTTGGAATGAATGTCTATCTACAGTAGTATATTGAATGACACCTGGAAGCAATTTTCAACAATTTGGGAACCCTGTAGGGTGTCTTCTTTACCCAATATGCCACCATTCTGGTAGCTCCTTTTCCTCTGTCCTTTTCTTCACTTATGAGGAATGTTTATATTTCTTTTATACTGCTAATTGATATAATAGATGCTGGATAATATCCAATGACACACAATTTTTTTTTATTGATGGGTGGCAGCAAGCATGTCCATAGTTTATGACTGTTTAATATAATTGCCAACCTAATTTAAACAGCGCAGAAAATTAGGATATACGATACTAGTTGCCACCCTAGTTTTATTTGTGTTGTGTTTATGTTGTTTGATTTGAAGCATATTGTACTAGATGTATATTTTTATTATTTATGTTGTTTTTTTTCTTTTTGTATTTAAAAATTAAAAAATGTTGATAAAAGGCTATTGAAACCAAAACAATTCTGAGTAACAGACATAAGTAACAATTGATACATGCAAAGCTTACCACCCCTATACAATACAAATAGCCAAAGTAGCCCTGTTTGTTTTAACAAATGCAAATAAAAAAATGCAGAAAAAAAGCTCCTAGGTCTTTTCTCTGGCAACTTGTCTCCTATATTTTCCTAATAACCTCCATAAATTTCTTCTTCATTCAACACTACTGGGAGTGTCGGAGCCTGTGCCCCCAGCCATTCATTACGGTTCCATTTTCTAACCCCCATGTCACTGCTCACGGAGACACGGGTCCCCAGATTGAATACGAAAGCTATTCTGTTTTAGGAAACTTTCATCTTCCATCTGATTTTTTTCAAACTGACCTCTTTGCCTAAATTTCTGGTCTTGTTTAGCATTATTCAGGTGTCTACCAGAAACTCTCCCCTAGGTAATTTTGTTTTTTACAGCTTACATCCCAATTTGGGGACTCCTCCTTTTCTGTCATCTTATATATATTATGTCTTTATAGAGAATAACAGTCTCACCCATAGAACAAAGGACTTCTTTGATGTTTCTTGTTAGAAGAGATCTGCTTGATGTGGTGAAGCTGAATATTAACTAAGCAAATGTTTTTCTCAGATCTGTAAAAAGACAAATGATGCTGTAGTAAATGAAATCAACATTTCAAATATACTTCACACCATGATGTTGTTTTATATAAACATATACAGTATATCTATACAGGGCTAGATTTCCCACAATTCCATCTAGGTCGTGACCTAGGGTGCCATGGCCAATTGAGATGATATTTTTACTGTCAGATGCAATATTATGATTATAATACATAAATATTCTTAGCACATAGCTGGTCTGCCCACAATGACCCTCCACTTCCATCATGACTGAAAAAAAAGAAATCTGGCCATATATATATTGCAATTGTTTTCTACAATATATCAGTATGTAGTTGTATAAATGAACATTAAATAGGTAGCCTTCTAAATATTGGAGGAAGATAATTGGTGTGTAGGCCCATCCCTAAACACCAATTATCTTCCTCCAATATTTAGAAGGCTACCTATTTAATGTTCATTAGGATGAGGAGGAAATCCTAGAACAAAATAATAAAGAATAAAATATGAAAATCATCCCAGTGTACCAATAATACAAGTGTAACATACTGTCCTATCTTGGGTTTCTCTAGATCCATTCCATGTTAACCATACTACACATGGTATATTACCATATGTTTTCCAGTTAAAATATATTATATAATTATATTCCTACTTTATAAATAAACAGCTATAATTAACATTAAAAAACACCATGTGCTGTAAGATTTAAATGTTCTTATTATTCTGTTTATTTGGGATTGCTATTCTCCAAAAAATACAACAGGGGATGGTATAACACTAAATTCAGCATTGTCAGTACCAAGATCAGTACAATATTTATCTACACTATGCTTGTAATTTGCAAACAGTGACAAAAATGTGAACGTCACTGCTAATCCATAGTTCAATATGTCCTATAAAGGGCAAATACATTAGACATGCATTGTTGGAATTTTCACTGTTAGTATGGAGTTATTTTCTTAAATGCTGTCTTCCATTTGCATCAACAGGTCTACGGTTTCTGTGGCCAAACAATTCTGTCTTTGATTTATTAGTTCACACTACGTTGTTACAAAAGTCCTTAACTTATTTGTTTAAAGACAAACTGTACTGTTACTTTCATGTGTTTTTTGTGCAGATTCAGTTGAAGTTTAAATGTAGATGCAGAAGTGTTAACTCTCTGCAGATTCTGCAATAATGCTTAAAGATTTTTAGGTGTCAAACAGCTTGTGAGATTCATTTGTTGGACTGGCCCATCCTGAACAAGTTATTATTATATAGCACCAACAGATTATGCAGCAAATGGCAGATAGATACAAACAATGACACAGGGGAAGGAGAGCACCCTGCCCCAAGGAGATTACTAGGTTGTAAGCTCTTTTAAATTTTCAGTCTTCTGAAATTTAGACAATTTATAGATTTATACAATATACACAACTTATTGAATATTTTCTCTGCAGTGAAATAGCTGATTTAAAAAAACTGGCAATCTTTTAAATTTTTTACTAGGCCTATAGACTACTTTAACTTTCCTTCTTAGGGATTTAAAAGGCATTTTTTGGTCCTGGCACAATAATACGACGCATGTCAATAAGAAAAAGAATATCAGATTCTCAATATCTGAGGTTTAAATGGGACATGTTCTATTAGCATACTTCCTAAGGAGGTTCTAATCATAGCCACCTAATCTGAAACACTTGTTTAATAATGACGATGCATACATCAGGCATACCCAACATAAAAATTGTGGAATAAAGGGTCAGGTAACCAAAATAGATATGGGGTGCAGTGTTCTCCAAAGAAACTTTTTTTTAGCCAGGTGGGGGGAAGCTGTAGCCAGGTGGTAAAAAACTCGGTGGGGCAAGACACAGCAAATGTAGTGCTCCCAGTACTTTATGCTACAGGTATCCAGTAACCCCTATTATTGTCAGTGAATGTGATCAATGTGGTGTAACAAGTTAGGCTTAGTTCACACTTGCAGTAAAACACTGGGCCATTTACCCCTTCCGAGTGACTACTTGTAGCCAGTGGTAAGTGCTGGGCACCTGGGATTGGTAACCCGCAGTAAGTGCTGGGTACCTGGGATTTTTTAACCGGCAGTAAGTGCTAGGCACCTGGGATTTGTAAACGGCATTAAGTGCTAGGCACCTGGGATTGGTGAGTGCTGGGCTTTTTTAGGCCAAGCAGTTTTTCAAGCAGCAGTGGTTCCTAGCGAGAGGAAAGTGAGGGGTAACGCAGCAAATGCAACCTTACTGCCGGTGTGATTTCAGCCTGACTTCAGATGTCACCTCCTAGCACTATATCTAGATAACGCTAAACTTTTGTCTCTCCATGAACTGAGCCCAGTGATTCCCACGGTTGCTCAGCTTCCCTCTTCTTTCTGATGCTCACCATTCCATCAACTGCTGATCTCATTGGGCATGCATGAGATTGAACACTTTTTTTTACATTATAGGAAAGCCCCTGATTATGTGTTCCTGATGTCAGGCATGCGCAAAAAAAGCAGCCCACAGCCACCTGGAATATGTGACACAAATATCTCAGGAGGCTCCCATCATTGTCCTTATTCTATGGGCAAAAAAAAAATGCCTGTGAAAATTACCCACTGACAGTGTGATAGCTTTGTGTGTAAAGTCTGCTTGCCATATTCTGCAGCTTAACAACGCACTGTGATCAAACCTTCATATCTCCTAAATTGTTGGTACACAGGGGACTCTTATAGCTACTAATAACCAAAATTTCCTTAAAGAACATCAAGATCCTGAGTTTTAAAAACGTGTGGAAATTCAATATTGGGGTTGCTGTTTCATAAGGGCACATAGGAGCCCAAAATTGAAAATGAAAAGTAAGGGGCCCCCAGGGGCTACTTACATAGCATGGAGCATTGGGTTGGGCCCCTAAATTTTTTACCTACCTTTCACAAAACTATATTTATAATACTATGCTACACTATCTGCTTCTGTTCCTTGGACCTCTATTTATCTGGTGCAGAAAACTGAAAATGTAGGTGCAAGGGGGGGACACATGTATTACCCTCCCCTAAAATTTAATTAGCATGGCATAATTAGAACATAAAAAACCTCTGCCCATCAAAACACGCTGCCCTGTTACACATAACTGTCCTCTTCTCTACCTTGAACCCTAATTTCTCGAACAAGTTACAAGAGAGATACAAGTAAACAAAATTATAGGTGCGAGTGGGGGACACTTGTGGCTAACACCCCCCAAACTTTCATCACCATGGCATCATTACAACATAAGCTCTGCCCATCAAAACCAGCTGTTCTAATGATGCCATAGTGATGAACCTTTTGGGGGTGTTAGCCACAGACTTTCCCCACACTTTACCGTTTCCTACACCTTATTCCAGAGAAATTGGGGTTCAAGTGTTAGAAGTGGGCAGTAATGTGTAACAGGGCAGTGCGTTTTTCATAGTAAAAACATTTTAGCTAGGGGGGAGGGGTAGCTGATGGTGTCCCCCCCACTGCACCCACACTTTCGGTTTTGTACACCCCACCATCCTAGGGAAGTTGGGATACAAAGCAGAGACGCAGACAGGGTAACATAGTATGACAGTTATTGATTTGTGACAGGTAGGTTTCAATTTAGGGGCCCCACCCCAATGCTTCTTGCTATGTAAGTGGCCTTGGAGGTGCCCAATTTGCATTTTCAATTAAGGTCACCTAGGTGCACTTGCTTTTGAAACAGCAACCCCAATGTTGTATTTTCACACGTATTTACAATTGTGATTCTCATATCTTTAAATTCTTATAATCTGGGGACATAGTGATTTTTTTTTTTTAGTAATTTTTTAGATATGAGGGTTCCCTGTGTACCCTGAAAATTGTGTGCCCTGTGCCCGCCCACCAAAAAGGGGCTTGGGAGATGGGGGTGGATTACAGGTGGGTGCTGATAGGTCATGCACTGACTTTTACTTCTAGAACTAAAATGTTCCTTCAAGTTCCCAGCTTTCCACCTCTTTCCATTACCTGTCCTTTCCTAGCACTGATTCAGCTAGGTTGCGTTAAGAACGCCAATACAAAATTTGCATGATTTCACTATCCAGTATATAAATGAGGTAGACTGTCCTGTTAAAGTTATATAGTACTGGCAATCAAACAAGAATGTGGAGCAAATGCTCGGTCACTCGTCAGATATAATCCTTCCATTTCTAATCCTGTAATAATAAATCTAAGCAGGGTGTTCATTAAACATTATAATAAAAGTATTGCATGTATAAAAAAAAACAAACAAATGATGATTTAGAAAGGCAAACTGGTCATAACTGTTGTCAGGCTTTTCAAAGCATACTGATGCGTTATATTTGATCTGGGCATCTAACATCAATAACGTGGCCATTAAAGAAGCAAAATCTGAGGTTCAAATTAGTTTTAGGAATTAGGAAGGCGGCGAATTGTTTCCACTAACAACTAAGAGGGAAATCTAAAAAAAGTCAAATATTTTGGAATCATTGGATGGAATCTGACCACCCTTGGTGTTAGTAGTAATAATAACAATGATAATAATAACAATATCATTTATCCTCTGCTCTGTAGCAATGACAATACAAAAGCCAGATATGAACATGTGACTCTGTTGATTGATCAGAGCCGTGTTGGGATTTGCACACGAGGATTGTATGAAATCTAGTCGAGTCATTATACGTACGCAGTTATCTGATATCCATGTGAGCGATGTTGGGATCAGCAGTGTGGCAGTGTGCAGAGGCAGCATGGGAACTCACAGGAAGAGATTTGAATATCATGATTGTGTGAATAGCTGAGTGCAGAGCCTTCAAACCTATTAAAGCTGGACAAAAAAATCATTAATAAACTTTTCTTCTGGGGTTCAGACACATCATTGACATTGTGTTATTGTAACACAGAGATTTTCCTATTGCTGTATATTTACAAAATTATTTTAAAATGATATTGGCTATGGACAATTTAGAGGGCAATGTAAAAGGAGAGGGTGAGCAGATGAATGGAGAAGAACAGAGAGTATTGGTAACTTCTCAGAATGATGGGTCGCCAAGCTTGGAGTCTCCGGATCCCATTGCAGAGGATTCCCAGGAGAAGGATAATGGGGATACTAGTATGGCGGCTATTGTCTCAGAGTCTCAAGTCTCCAAAAAGCAGGTTAGTTAAAGTACATGATTGTCTTTGTTTATTCGTATGATAGTTTTGTGTAGTAAAACCTAGTGATTGTTTTCTGGAGCTAGGACCTCAAGAGCTATCTTGCTATCTGGGTTTGCCTTTGTTTGAGATGCTGTATGTTACCTGCACAAGAAATTAATATTTGGTTAAGTGTAGTTATTGAAGTAATTGAATTTTTTTTGTGCCTGGTTGATGCAAGTGACAGTACTTTGCTGACTGATCCTTGGTAGCCTGGATAAGGCTTTGTGTCCATGTTAAATTATTTTCATGGAAGCAATTCTTCCTGACACCTGAACACACAGCACTGCTCAGTTCTATGGAGAGTGGGGAGGACAAGCAAGAGACACCCCGCTGTGTCCTCCTTCAGGAAAATACAGCAGTTATCTCTGCTTAGGCGTTCATTGATCCACTTGAACAGACTGGTGAATGACATTGGGAGACCGCTGTATACATGTCAGATTTTCATGCAAAATGACCACAATTGTTCATCTCAAGTGACAATTATCTAGCGCAGTGTTTCTCAACCAGGGTTCAGCGGAACTCTGTGGATTTGTTTAGAGGTTGCTTAGGGGTTTGTTGAGTAATGAGCAATTTGTGCCTAAACTGTCGATTAATAGAGGTGTTGGGCCATTCCATCTAGCACTGCTGGGGGACATTAGATTGGTCTGTTTGGTATTATTATGGTTTAAACTTTTTCTGCTGTTTATATATATATTATACAGTAAATCCTATACATTTTAACACAACAGTGAATTGTTTCCTTTGTTCTTCCTTGGTCACATTTATACTGTTCCTTTAATGGTGAGTCCAGTGGGGAATCCTTGGACACACCAGGAGTGGAGCGTGCATGGTGAGGAGTTTGTTGGAGGAACTTTTTTAGTGGTGGATCTAAAAATCTGAGCAGTAAATAAAATAATTATTCTGCAGTGATCATCTTCAAGTCAAAGCAGCATTATTAATTTTATTTTGCATTTGTCATTATTATTATTTGGAAAGTAATGGGATTGATGAGATATCTTTATCTGTTCTAATGAAGGAACTAACACATATGACCACGTGTACTGTAGTACCACTTATGTACACGTAAAAAAAAAAAAAATATATATATATATATATACTGTATTTATATTTATTATACACTATCTTTTTGTAGTGCGGAGATTTGTGTTTTTATTCTATACTGGTGCCAGTTTCCGTGCCGAGTGGACTATTCTGTAAAATATGAGGCAATAAGATACCGGAGATATTGCTTTATATACATTCAATAAGCCATCTGCATGATTTGTATATTAGGAATGTTTTTGGGGCATTTGCTTTCTGACGTGATGAGGAATGAAATAGCATTATATTACCAACAAAACCACCACTGCACTGACCACCAGTTGTTTGTATGCATAGCTCTTTATTACTCATTACCTAGCTGTCCTAATTTCTATAGAGAGACTTTTAGCTTATTGTTTCTATTAAATAATTTATCATTATTGAAATAGAATGATATGTTTCTTCCTCCATTTAATTAATGCTCATGCCACATCCCAATGTAAAATACCAAATAAAAATCAACAATTTCTCGTTCTATAAGGGACTTTTTAGGCATGTATTTAAGCAAACCAATATGTTTGTGATTAATTTAAAGCATCAATATTTTTATTGCAACAATAATGATTAAAATACAACAATCTACAACAACGAATAGTATACACCACTCATGGTTCATTTAACAGCTGAACATTTCTAAATGGAAATCTTTTGACACATTTCACGGATATATCGTCCGCTTTCTCAGGGAAGATTAAATATAGACAAGCTTTCCACTAGAATATACCAGACCAGAGATCTCCTTAGCAGGATTGATGGAACGAGTATAGCAGCACGTAGAAATTAGGGTGGCACAGCACTAAACAGACACTCCTTTATAATAACCATTCAATAGTATAAAAAGATCTTGGTGCATGAAATCTAACAAATG
The DNA here is from genome assembly GCF_032062135.1 of Pyxicephalus adspersus. Lineage (NCBI taxonomy): Eukaryota > Metazoa > Chordata > Amphibia > Anura > Pyxicephalidae > Pyxicephalus > Pyxicephalus adspersus. Next base: position 20,935,571 of record NC_092858.1, read on the forward strand.
TCCTGGGATTTTCAACTTTTTTTTTGTAGATGTTATACCTGTTTTTATTTATCCTAATGTTGACCTGACAGGGAATACATATCACTATAATATGCCAGTAGACCAAGGCAATATCCTGATAGGACAAGTGTCCTATCTAGATACAAGTATCAATAGTAATGTTGCTCCCTACTTCAGAAAGACTTTTTCTCACTTCCTGTTATGTTCGATGCAACAGGAATTTAGGCTATTTATAAAAATATTAGAGAGAACCCCAAACTTCAAAAAATATGAGAAAATGAAAACTGGGGTCCACAAAACTTTGACTGATGGTCAGCCAGTGATAATGCACCTGATGTGTATACTAGTAACTGACCAAAAATGAAAAGTTACCAATCTCACACCTCTAACCACTGGCAAACCCAGCTTGCTCCCTTTACTGATGGTTTGTTCCAGCTCTGTAAGCATAGTAACACATTACAGTATAAATTAAAAACATATTTACAATACATACTGTACCTTTGCAAAAGATTCTGCTGTATTTCCCCAACAGAAACCTTTACATTCAAGGTAAAGTAGACCTGTTACCAAAAATATAATTTTGGGTAACAGGCTGGTTGTTCACTTACAGTTAAAAAATTGGTAATTGTTATTTTTTGTGTTTTACTTATATAAAGTAATAAGTCTTCCTGCCCACTGACGATGCGGTGCCAGATCTTGTGCATTCATAGAATGAAATCGGGTGCTTCTGTTGGTGCCCTGTGCAGAATCCTGCAGCCTCCTGGAATATATGACATAGATTTCCCAGGGACTGTGGGAATAAAATCCCAGATGTGAAAGGAAGATGTATTACTTTTATATAAGTATTTAAGGTACAAAATCTAAAAGTGCCCAAGCATGCTTATGACACAAAATATTTCTTTTTTGCTTTAAAAACATTTGATCACTCCCAGTGTGCGGAGAACATAAAACCATCACTTTTTATAGAATAAATTGCTAAACATACTGGTAAATCTTAAAATGGCCATATCTGACGCCTAAATCTTTAGGCATTTATAATTCAGGGTGATTTCAGGCCTCTGACATTTTATAGCTCTTATTTCACCATAGTATAATTTAATGTTGTTCTACAAGGCAGAGGTGCCAAATCTGGATCAGTTTACTTTTTCATGACATTCCTTGTGCTGACTTTTTATATGTAAATAGATTTTATGAGTGAGGCTTAAAGGTATTTAGGATCGTGACATCTTTTCACTCCCTTCATGGTAATTTTTTCCCTGGCATTTGATTAGTAATGCTCATTAAAACTCAACTCCAGTCAACTCAATGTTTTGTTTTGTTTTTTTTAATTCAATACAACATTTAGCGTTTGGAGCTTTTAGAACTTCTGTCACCTCTCTGCCGTGTCTGTTACTGTTTATTAGATATTATTTGACTTCCTGAGCTCTTAATTAATTTGTGCTATGAAAATACACAGTGAGGGGAAATGTTCACATTATAGGCAAAAACAACAATTAAAAACTTTTAGGGTTCCATTTGTCTAAATTGAAAAACTAATTTTGATTTTGGAGATATTTCAGATATAGCACAGAAAATGTAGGGAAATATCCTAAGTGGGAAACAGTCAAAAAACTAACATGATTTTTGTTTATCTAAAATTATCATTATTTGTTATTAGATGTACTTTAACCTCTCCAGAGAGTCACCTCTCCAGAGAGTAACAGAATATTGAATGGTTTACTTGTTCGAAAAATATTAAATAGAAAAAATAGGTTGTGTTCTTTCAGTCCTAAACATCCAGAAAAATTGGCGAGTGATTCACTTTGAATTATTTACCTGGAAATCAGGAAGATCGGAATCAGGATTATAAGGTGCCATCCACCAAGATCCTGTTTTTTAAAAAAAATCTGTTCATAATACCAGGTGCAGTTATTTGGAAACATTAGCGTGTTCTTGGGAACAACTCTCCATTAACAAGACAATTTCTCCACCCTGACTTGAACACATATATGGTCAATTTCAATTACTTCACTCATTGATATATTCTTCACACTCTTTATCTTCCTTTTCGGACTATATAAGGTCCTTTACACTCCAAAAGGTCCTTTCCAGCATGTCTCAAAATCCCCTGAGGAAGCCATCTAAGGTGCAACGCGTTGGGACTCGAGACATTATTTTTTTCATATACGTCTATTGTACTATAATTCTTTTTGAGAACCCTAGCTGTGTAAACCCTAGAAGAGGCTTGTCTAGTATAAAACCTAAAAAACCCCACAAATGATTGGGGTTGAGACAGTACTTAATGGATTTGTATGATTGTAACTACGAAAGTTAATAATGTTTGATACTTTATTACATTTTGCCTTAAAAGACCCTGCTTTCCACTTCCTTTTTCCTTATGCTTTGAAAAAATGATTGACACCTACTTAAAATTCAGAAATATTTAAATAGCTAGGAGGGTAACCATCCATGGTTTCTGTTTGATTGATACATTGTATATAGTTGTGCCCATAACATATAAAGCACACAACATTGTTAACTATACAACATTACAACACATACAGAAATATAGCAAAAGAAGCTGTAGAATATGGTTATATGCATTTAAAATATCTGAAACTAATTTTTAGATGTGAATGGCAGTGTTTTTGATGAACTGAAAAGTCAAATTTCAAATTATTCCTGGTTTTTAATATTTAATATATTTGCTTGTAGAGTTTGTAAAGGGATAGATGGTCTGTTGCCCTTTTTCAGCATTTATTTTGTGTGGTATATCATTCTTCCAGCATGTATTTCCTTTGAAACTCTCTGCAATGATTTGTTTTATATCTCCAAAAATATTCTGTAGCTGTCACTGCATATTTTTCTGCAATTGAGGTCTGAATGGAGGAGTAGCTCCATTAAGGTAAAACAGTTCAACATATAATAAAAATACTGGCCCAGGGAGTAACCCTCCATAGCCCAGTGCTCTAAACTTCCAATTGACAGTTCTCACAGCAATGTATAGCACAATTGTTTTTGTTCTGTACTGATCATAGATATATTTTTGTCTTCTTATTTCAGGCTGTCCCAAAAAATGACATTCACAAGACTAGTCATACCCCACCAGCAGAGAAAAGCAATTTTGCTTTCGACAACCGGGGTTATGAAGGCAGCCAACATGACCTGGCCTTTTCATCCTCCGTGGTTATAGGAATTGTAGGCATGACTTGCCAGTCATGTGTGCAGTCCATCGAGGGAAGGATCTCCAAGCTGCCAAGCATAATTAGTATTAAGGTCTGCCTGGATCAAAACAATGCCATGATACACTATATGCCCTCAGAAATAACCCCTCAGAAAATATGTGAAGAGATAGAAGATATGGGCTTTGATGCTAACATACAAGAATGCCAAGAGATGACATCACCAATGAAGGGCATGAATTACAAAGAGGAGGTTGTCAAGATCAGGATAGAGGGTATGACCTGTCAGTCTTGTGTCAATACGATTGAAGGGAAAATTGGAAAACTTCAAGGTGTACAAAAAATAAAGGTTTCCCTTACAGGGCAAGAAGCAGTCATCGTTTATGATCCGCTGTATATTCAGCCAGAAGATCTCAGGAAACATATAGATGATATGGGTTTTGTGGCTTCTCTTAAGAATAAATCAGACCCATTAAGTCTTGGAACAATTGACATTGAACGTTTGCAGACAGTCCCTACACAACAGAAGATTTCAGACTTTAGATCTGTAAGCAATGGTCAAACAGGAATAACGACTATTGGTATAGAAGGGATGCACTGCAAATCTTGTGTTAACAATATAGAAGGATCTATATCAGACCTTCCTGGTGTTCAGAGTATCAAAGTCTCACTTGAGAACAAAAATGCTACTGTATATTTCTTTAAAAGTGTTACTCATCTGGCTACTATAAAAGAGGCAATTGAACAACTTCCTCCTGGCAATTTCAAAGTCAACCTTCCAATAGAAGAACAATTGAGCCCTGCAACAAAGTTGAAATCTAAGTATCATTCCTCCTTTAAACAAGGCCACCAAGCAGCTATCAATGTGGCCTTAATCAATATTGTTGGAATGACCTGTGGATCATGTGTGTCTTCTATTGAAAACATGATCTCTCAGAGAAAAGGAGTACAGTCTATATCAGTTTCTTTAGCTGATGCAGTCGGAACAATTTACTATATCCCAAGTGAAACAAATGCAGAGGATCTAAGGGCAGCCATAGAAGACATGGGGTTTGATGCTACACTTGTATCCGGTAAGTTTGCATTTAGTGTTTTTATCATGGAAAAATCATTTTTTTTATATCCTAGGCTTTGGGTTATGTGGACAGTGCTAATGAGAACACAGATCATTTTTCTTTAGCAAAAGATATAACTTTAGTCTTTCTTATTCTGTTTTTATCCATTAGATCCACTTTGTTAATTAAAAAATAACTTAAAACAAAGATGACGCTCCTATATCTAAAATAAAGGGGTTAGGAGTAGGTAGTGTATTGCATTTATTAGTGCAAGTCATTAATACACAAAGTGGAGGGGTCAGGAATAAATATTCCACAGAGTGCAGGGGTCTGGGATAAATAATCCACAGAATGCAGGGGTCTGGGATAAATAATCCACAGGGTGCAGGGGTCTGGGATAAATAATCCACAGGGTGCAGGGGTCTGGGATAAAAAATCCACAGGGTGCAGGGGTCTGGGATAAAAAATCCACAGGGTGCAGGGGTCTGGGAA
>NC_092858.1:20940610-20977475 GCF_032062135.1 Pyxicephalus adspersus
AGCACAGAGTGCAGGGGTCTGGGATACATAAAGCACAGAGTGCAGGGGTCTGGGATACATAAAGCACAGAGTGCAGGGGTCTGGGATAAAAAAATCCACAGAGTGCAGGGCTCTGGGATAACAAAAAATCCACAGAGTGCAGGGTTCTGGGATAAAAAAAAATCCACAGAGTGCAGGGCTCTGGGATAGGTAATGTATAGACAGTATATATGAGATGTAAATGTAATGAGGATACAGAAACATATAATTAAATGAGACTGTTAGATGTGTTTTAGATTGCAATAGGGAAAGGCTTGAGACTGAGAGATGCATAAAATATAACACTAGGTTCATTCTATTTTCTTCCATTCTACAGATAATATTTTAGCTGGCAAATATTTTGGAGGTGTTGGGATTTTCTGTCACGCCTATAAACATATGGTTCCATTTGTGTGTTTTAGATTCTTCAATGCCCATAACCACCAATCAGACAGAACCTGACACAAAGCAAAATTCCTCAGTAATGTCTAAAGAATTGACTACCCATCAGGATTATATTGTGGATGTTATTCCTAAGAAGCCAAATCTGGATATTGATATTCCTCTGAGCGATAATACCTCGCCACAGAAATGTGTTATACAGATCACAGGGATGACATGTGCTTCATGTGTGTCTAACATCGAGAGGAATCTAAAGAAGAAAGATGGTATCTGTTTTGTAATGTCTTCCATAACAGGGACAAAGATCCAAAATTATAGTCTAAAATAAAATATATACATGCCTGGTGATTTTGACCTCACTGCTATTTGTCAAGTTATCTATTTTGTGGCCCTGATTTATTAAAGCTTTCCAAGGCTGGAGAGAATACACTTTCTTCGGTGAAGCTGGGTGATCTAGCAAACCTAGCATGGATTTCCTAAAGTAATTTACTATTTGTTAGCAAATGTTTGAATTCCTGGATCAGATCCATTCCAAGTTTTATGGATCATCCAGGTTCACTGAAGAAAGTGTATCCTTTCCAGCCTTGGAGAGCTGTAATAAATCAGGCCCTGTGTCTCAATACATGTCCTTAAGTTATATGCTTCATGTCCTCATGGTGAGGACTGATAGTCAATTACATGCTTTATTCATATGGTAATAGGTATGTAAATGAGAATACTATTGTTGCATAGGTACACGGTGCAGAAAGTTTTTCTGTGCATCTGAGATATACTATAATTTTATATATATAGCTGAACGACCGCACTTGGGTGGGCAGTGATCTCATCCTTAGTCTTGATTCCCTTTATGATTATAGCCTATTTTACTTTCTTCACTGATTATTTTATCTGTGTTCTTTATTATTCTCCATATTGTTCCCCATATTACAGGGATCGTAGGAACATATTCTAAACACTAATACTCATTCTTTGTATGCCATTAAGCTATTTGTCAATTGGTCATCTTTTTACTGTTGTTTTCTATGGAACAGATATTAAAATAATGGGATCATTGTGAAAATGTAAAACAAATGATGGTGTGATCCCATTAGGCATTTGATCTACATACTGTATACTAAACTGTAGACTAAAAAAATAAGAAAACAAGTCAGAATAAGCTACGTTTCTGAACAACATTCCATAATGATAATGATTATATAATAACCTTTTACTCACTAGGTATTGTTTCTGTGCTGGTGGCATTAATGGCTGGTAAGGCAGAGGTCAGATACAGAGCAGACTGGATTGAACCAAGTGAAATAGCAGAACTCATTGAAAATTTGGGGTTTGGAGCGGTAGTATTGGAAGACTGCACTGCTACACATGGTAGTATTGAGCTAGTGGTAAGTTTAAGATTAAAATCCCTTTGCTGGAAGCAAGATTTGTCAAAGTGCCTTCACTGAAAACTGTTTTCTGATCCACATGGAAGCCACCAACAGATTCAGATGTTCAGTGTAATACTCCTCTAATATACTATATTATAATGTACTAACAGCCTCCATTTTATTAGCCTTTGTGTGTGCAGGTTTCTAAATATATCTAAGCACCAAAAAACATCCATAGGAAAAATTTCAACAGATCTGGTCAGATACAACTCTCTTCTGCATGAGGACACTTATGTGTGACCATTACTCAACTCTGCCAATACAGAGCACTACAGAGAGGAACAGCATTTTTACTTACCAAAATAATTTTTGGGGCACTTTCAAGCAAAAATCAGTCACAGATCAAAATAATCTCTGTGACTATAAAGATACAAAGTGGTGTGCGACCTTAAGTTAGCTTTAAAATGGAACCAAACTATAAAAACCAAGTATTAAACCAACTTCCCTTCCTGTTGGCAATTTTATGTTGAATGTACACACAGCTGCACATCCAGGTGCACTAAACCTATTGATTTACCTGTTTCCCAAAACAATTACATTTTACACATTCCTCTGGTAATTACTGTCACAGTTACCAGTGACACAAGTGTACTCAAATGGTTGGTGGCATAGGTGATCATGTTCATAACCACAATTTATAAACATGATGAACTAATAGAAAAATTTAAAAGCTTGAGTTGATGAGGTTACAGGTATAGTCTGACATCACAGCCAACTACAAGGTGACAGAATGATGGAAATATAAATAAATAGGGGTCACCAAAAAATGATAAAAAATAATAGGTTTTATTTTTTTAGATTCCTAAAATAGCCCCCTTATTGTTTTTGTTATTCCTATGTTTAAAAATCAATAAAAATATTGAAATACAAAATAGCCACCTTGCAGTTCAGAAGTTTATTATTATCCTTGTTTTTATGTAAAGGTTACAGGGATGACCTGCGCATCATGTGTCCATAACATTGAATCCCGACTGATGAGAACGCCAGGTATTCTCCAGGCCACCGTAGCTCTGGCTACCTGCAAAGCACAAGTCAAGTTTGATCCAGAAGTTGTTGGCCCAAGAGACATCATTCGTGTGATAGAGGTGAGGTCTAATCAGTCAAAATAATTTGTTAGGGTAAATGATAGTTTTTCTTTCCCTAAGAGAAAATTATGTAATATTGCATGTATTTTTTTAATATATAACATTTGCAACCAGCAGTTGGCACAGTAGAGGCTGCATATGCAACTTTACAGCAGATTTGTGTATTTGTGTGCTGTCAAAAATTAATCTAAAATGGATCATCTGATATCCCAGCTACTTGGAGCAGAGAATAGAATAGAGAATAACTTTTCTCTTCTAGCTCATATATGGACCTTTATTTATTTTTTAAGCATAAGTAGTCAACAAGTGCTCTATAATAGAATTGCAATAAACAAGCAATATAACAGTATAGAAGGAAATAAAATGTATTTAAACAAATGTGCTAAACATCAAAAATTAATAACCAACATCTATCATTTCAGTCCAAACCAAGAGCAAACATAAAAAATTGGAAAATGTACAAATCTGTTTATTCCATGAGAGCTAGGGTGAGGAAAGCATTGGACCAACTAGAGGTAATGCACATGAGTTGGTCAGGACAAAATAAAGAGTAAAAAAATACCTGTAAATCTGCCAGATGCCAAGTAAGCCTCCATGTGGGCTTTGCCTGCATAAAAAATGTTATCAGTCTTTCTCAGTTCTCTCTTTGGGACAACAGAACACTTTTCCCTATATTATCAACATGATGGGGGATGTTTTGTAGTCAGGAGTGACACAGGACTAATGTAGTTATTACATCTAAGCACTAGTGAGCTGCAATATATTCATTTTTTTTTCTTCTTTATTGTGGACATTTCTTTACTTCTTTACCAGGGAATTGGATTTCAAGCGTCATTACCCAAAAGGGATCCCACAGCTCATAACCTGGATCATAAACAGGAAATAAGGCAGTAAGTATAGATGAATTATGATTATTAGTTTGCGTCTCATTATTTAGCCATGTGACTAGTTCCATATAGCCCACTGATCCAGTTGTTTGCTATCTAACAAGGTCGGCTGTATAAAAGTATCATCATGTTAAAGGTGTAGTGAGAAAGTAACTGCATTCTAAACATTCAGACTGCTACTCAATGGCATACCTAGCAAATCTGGCACCCAAGCTGGATCATTTTTTTTTAACAAATCCCCCTCCATATTTCAAAATTATTTTCATATTAATCGTTACATTTAAATGTCATCCAGGTTGGGGATGGGGGCAGAATTGACTGATGGAGGGCAGACATCAGCAGCTGTAAGACTGCAACGTTATGCAGAGATAGTGTGCAGATAGAATGAAGTTAGCATATCACATACAGGAGATCTTAGACACTACTTACTGCATAGCTCTAAACATCTCCGAATACCAAGGAAGGAATAAAGGAAATATAGCAGCCTTTTGGATATCCACAGAGATTCTTGTTGGTAATTTATAATAAATGTTCAAGCAGAACAACTGAATCAACCTAATACCGCTGGTATAAAGCATTACATTCAGTATAAAATGGGTACATCTGGGCCATCGGTGACCCGTGCATTTACACCATAGTCTCCTGATGTCCAACTTGCATTTCCACATGCAATCTTTTAGAACTTGGTTTGAAGACCTGTACTATGTCTTCAACAAAACTTTTGGGATATTGTTCATAGTATCTGAGCATCATTTCATATAATGTTTGGGATATCCAATACTCCTCTCTCGTATTACCTATCCTGATAAACTGTGGTCCTTTGGTGATGTCAGGGATCATAGTCAAGGCTCTCTATACCTTGTAAATTGATGACCACTGCCCTACACCTTCCCTGTTTACTACTGAGATTTAATCCTTGATTCTCAATAATTTCACTTGATGTTATTTTGGGTGTCTGTCTCCTTTGATGTTCATACCCCCATATTTGTATGAAGCACCTAGAGGTTTGCCATTTGCAACGCTGGGGTCCTCAGAGTATTGGGGGAGATGAATTCAATCAACAAAATCATTGGCATTAGACCACAGAGAAATGTTATAAAGAAAAATGTAAATGTCTTAGATAATAAATGACATGTATTGTTATCTTTTATTTCAGTTGGAGAAACTCATTTTTGTCCAGCCTCATTTTTGGGATTCCTGTCATCTGTATCATGATTTATATGTTATTTGCTAAAAACAGAAAACAGCTATCAGCACTGGATGCAAACGTTATTCCCGGGCTATCTATTATGAACCTCATCTTTTTTATTCTCTGTTCTTTAGTTCAGGTTGGTGTAGATTTTTTTAAAATTAAATTAAATTAAATTAATTAAATTAAAATTAAATTAAAATTTTTAAAACAAAAAATATTGAATATGACATTTTAAAGCGTTCCTTTTCAGGGGTTCTGCAGACTTTAAAATGATTTTTTGATTTCTTCAAATGTCCAAATCCAATTTTTTTTTTATTTACTAAAGAAGTAGAATATATCTACTTTCAGAGTGATATTTCCTGTGTCTTGTTGAGTGAGTTAAAACACAGAATTCCACATCACATGCAAGTCTGGTGGCCCAGAGGTTAGCACTCTTACCTTTGCAGTGCTAGGTCCCAATCTCAGCCAGGACTCTATCTGCATGGAGCTTGCAGGTTCTCCCCATATTAGTCTGGGTTTCCTCCGGGCATTCTGGTTTCCTTCCACATTCCAAAAACATGCAGTTAGGTTATTTGCTAATTTAGTCCTTGCAGATTTGTTTTAATAATCCACACAATAATGACTGAAATCTGATTACCTTATGAGTAACAAGCCCCAGGGGGTTTCCCACACAGCCTTATGTATAGTCAACAGTTTTCCCATAGAATTACAAATCCTATGGGCCGTATCCAGATAGATAGATAGATAGATGAGCTTGCAGTACACTATTGTGAACAGTTTAATTTTCCCTGTAAAGTAATGTGTAAAAAGTGTAATTTTGTGTAAAAAGTGTAAAATTACAAACATACCATTGAACATGTCTTGAACAATTTAATTTATACTTTTTATTTTATTTATTGTTTATTGCATGCTTTTATACAATATTGCACAAATAAAACCCCAGCTGTGTAATTTTGAACAAGCTGAATATTACTTTATAAATGGTAATTGTTAATAATAATAATAATAATAATAATAATTATTACTATTATCATGTATTTATTTAGTGCCAGTTTATATACCCAGCACTTTACAGAGTGCATAGTTGTGCCCCACTAAAGGAATTCCAGAAGCTAATTCACATGCCAGAATGTTTTTGAAATGTAAGTTGACCAAAAGTAAACCAAAAGTAAACCATGCAAATGAAACTTACAAACTTCATGCAGATAGTGTCCTGGCTGAGATTCAAACCTAAGACCCTAGTGCTGCAAGTCAAGTACTAACCATTGAGCACAAAATATAATATTAGTGGTATAATAGTACTATATAATAGTAATAAAATAATCACATTAGCCTGGTTTGTTTACATTACAATCTTAAGACCCCATACTAAAAAGTCAAGTAACAAATGATGTATAAATATTGTGTTCGTATCCTTTCTCTTCCATAGTGCTTTGGAGGATGGTACTTCTATGTGCAGGCCTACAAGTCTTTAAAGCACAAGGCAACAAACATGGATGTTCTGATTGTTCTAGCAACCACCATTGCATACATTTATTCAGTGGTTATCCTGATTGTGGCCATGGTGGAGAAGGCTGAGCAGAGCCCAGAGACCTTCTTCGATACACCTCCCATGCTGTTCATGTTCATTGCTCTGGGAAGATGGCTTGAACACATAGCAAAGGTAATTGTGTTAGATTGGTCCCAGTGGGGCTCACCAGGAAATCATTATTCTAATTTATCTCGGGAAAGCTTTACCCATTACTGTGTGCTATACAAGTCCAGAATGACAAGGCATGGTAGGTATTGTCAGCAGATCTCTTGGCAGAGAAATGATCCCCAGATTAGAATAAAAATCCTTTAAATCTAGCTGTATTCATTTACCTCTTATTTAAATGTGATAATCCTCTGTAAAATGATAAAAGTGTTTGCTGCTGGGCATTTTCTTGTAGATAATTTAAATGTGCATCTTGGCTTTGTTGGTTGTTTAGCTTGGTAAAAAAAGGACTGGGAGTCTTGCAGAGAGGAAAAAAAACTACACATAAAAAATAAAATAAACAAATATGAAATTAATTCTGTGCTGTAATTGCACACTTGTAATTGTTTTAAGTCACTGATTTATTAAAACTTTCCAAGAGCAGAGAAGATAGACTGGGAGATAGTCATGGGAGAACATGGGTAATCCAGCAAACCTGGATTGGATCTGGTCCAGAATTGAAAAAAATTGACAACCAATAGCAAATTATTTTTCAGGAATCCATGCTTCTACCGTGATAGCCTACTATATTCTCCAGGAGAGCTTTTATAAATCAGATCATGTGTTGTAGTTCTGTTTGAAGCAATCAACATATTCATGTGGATCTTCCCAGAGAGAGGAGGGAATTATTTTGTTGTTTGGCATACAAGACTGCAAGTGTTGGTTGGAATTTCAGTGCAGAAAAAGTAGCTCAAACAGGAAGTTAGGAACTTATTGCTTGTTTTTAAAGGGATAAATCATTGGAAAATGTCAATTCCTCATTTACACAAAAGCCTAAACAAAAATAAACAAAATATTCAATGGTAGTTTGTGAAAGGTCTTTGAGTTTGAATTTTTCACTTTGTTGTCCATAACAAAGTAAGTTAAGAACATAGTGAGGCATTCGCTTTGCCAAAGCTCCAACTTGGTTGGAAAATGTGGACGGAGAATAGCCAGGGGTTACAGTAGTTATTTCAATTTGTCAGGGTGACCTGTTTACTTTATTTGCTTCAATTATTATATCTGCTTTATTATTATTTTTATATTTCTGTGTATTTTGTAGAGTAAAACATCAGAGGCTCTAGCTAAACTCATATCACTGCAAGCTACAGAGGCGACTGTTGTGACACTCGGACCAAACTTCTCAGTTTTAAGGTAATGCGCTTTGCTTGCTTACTGTATATCTTGCTATGGCTACAAAGAGAAAAGACAGTTCACAACTCTACTGTACTAAGGAAAAGTATTATTCCTTGCTGGAGAAGTCCTTTTAAATTGATAACTTCAACATACATCTTGTAAGTCCATTTAAAGGTTGCTTGTTTGTTCTCTTCTTTGGTGTTACAGAGAGGAACAGGTGGCTGTAGAATTGGTACAGAGGGGAGATATTGTGAAGGTTGTGCCCGGAGGCAAGTTTCCAGTTGATGGGAAAGTAATTGAAGGGACGTCTATGGCTGATGAATCTCTTATCACAGGTAACTATGTTATGAATGACAGGTGAAGGATGAAGAACGTAGTGCTTGGTATTTAGAGATTATCCTAAGAAGATAAATAGGTTTAAAGAAATGCAAAGCCTTGTTTTAGAATGGATAGGATAAAATCATTCTGTATGTTACATATACATTGTTGTATATGTATACATTATTGTCATATAAATCGATTCTTCATGATCAACTACAATGTAATGTACCATCCACTTGTTTTATGTGGATTGCCATGATTCAACGTAATTATTAATCAAATGATTGAAAAAAACATCAATTTCCATCATCATTCCACCTAAATAAGATAGATAGAAAATCAAAATATTATTTATTAAAAAAAAAGTAATTCTACATTTACTCACCCTAATGCACACATCCACCAGCCCTTACTAGAACAATCTGACCTCCAAATATTGGTTATGTTAACCATTACTTTAAATAGGTTTCCCTTCTGTGGCGCTACAGCCAATTAACATGATGTACAGATAGTAAAATTGGAGAATGAAAAATAAGGCTTTTTTTGGCAATTACTTAGCTATAAAACATCTCATGAGGCCAGTTTTTTTTACATGTCACATAGTGTCAATTTCAGTATCATAAGAGTTTGTCTTATTCCTGACGCGTTTTGCTCATTGGCTTCTTCAGGGGATACAGAGACTTAAAGTTGATGGTAATAGTTAATCAAAGAGCGACATGAAAGATAGGGTTTTTATTTAGGAACCGTGGTGTCTAAGTACGAGATTGAGGAATGGCATCATCCAAAGTGTGCTATGCTTGTGTGATCTTTAAACTCACAATTGAATTATTTTTGTATAACGTATAGGAGGCTATCAATTTGTATGTATGATGGAAATGGCATAACCTAATATTATAAATCTGTTATAGTATATGTTCCAAAAGGGGATTTAGTTTCCATTGTAAACACTTATTAGTGAATTTGGTTTGTTGCTTAGTGGAAAGGTAACAGATTGAAGGGAAGGGAGATATTCACTGCTTAGCTCGGAAGGGGAAGAAAGCTTTTATTCAAAGGAATATTGAATAGGCAAAATGGAGGGAAGTTTTCCAATAGCAAGTTCCATAGATCGTTGGTAGAGAGTGGGAAAAATGAGATGCCTGCAGCCAATCACAAAAGTGTAAAGATATCCACAAACCACATTCAGTGAAATATACCAACCCATTCATATAAATGGACAATGAGACATTGCTGGAACTATATTGGAAAACTTCAATGGCTGAGTTAGAACAGAAGTCTCTCACAGTGAACATTTTAACTACAGTTGTAGTTGATGCTTTGTGAGTTTTAATAATTTTAATGTATATGTTTTAATAAAGTCAGTTTACACTGCATTTTCTGCAGCATCCCATCATCCAGTTGACGTAATATATGAAATTGGATGTGGTTTCTAGATATCTGTAAATTAGCCTACCTAATATTTAAAGGTCACAAAGTTCTGGAAAGTGCAGTTCTAGAAGTGAAGGTGTGCATTGGGGTATTATGTAAAGCTCTGGAACCGTATTGGTTATTTTTTTAGGTTTATTTTTGCATTTATTTTACATTTATATGTGGCTTTATTCAGTTTGGAGTTATGTATTGGGCTGTGTTTATATCCCAGATTTTTATAGTCTTGGTTACATTTTTCTAATAAACATGCAGCAATGCGCGCTATTATATCAGAATTTATAAGATTAGACTGTTCTTGTTTGATTGTAGGCGCTATACTTACAGAACAAAGAAAACAATACTCTTTGATGTTCATATTACTGTGTACTGCTTATCTTACCTTATCCTAGTTAAAAAGCCTCTGACGGTGTGTATCATATTTTTTATAAGTATGTGAGAATAATAAGGACATAGGACAAGAAACTGTCCTCGTCAAAAATAAAATAGGAATTCAGAAATGCAAAATGTAAATCTCATGAAGCTTTAATGACCTCTTGTGGTTAGGACAGAAAATCCCATCTAACGGGAACATTACGAATCTGGCTGGTATAAATAAATCCATCTTTTATCTATTTAGAGTAAAGTGATGTATAATCATCATCTCCCCCAGTCTGAAGAATAGTTATTGTGTTTTAAAACAGCCAGAATAATTATGACACCCTTGAATGCTCCAAAAAATAATTGTTTTTGCATTTTATACTGACACCTTGTAAAGATGCCAATAAAAAACATTGAAAAACTTGGTAATTGTTTAAAAACATCCCTTTAATTACATTGTATTATAGCATGCTAGATGAAAGTCAGATCAGCAAAGTCCTAAATATAAGATGGTCATCAATAACAGTTACATCCATTGATTTTCTCATGTTTTCCTATTTCTGTGTTATTTAGGTGAGCCCATGCCTGTCAGGAAAAAGCCAGGCAGCATTGTTATAGCCGGGTCTATTAACGCCCATGGCTCTGTGTTGGTGGAGGCGACTCATGTGGGCTCTGACACTACCTTGGCACAAATTGTGAAGTTAGTGGAAGAAGCTCAGATGTCCAAGGTAAGGATACACAATGCTGTACTATGTAAATGTTCAGATCATTTTATTTGTCCATTTTAAATGTTATTTATTCTTTTCTATCATCATGACCTTGCAGAACCTTTTCTAATAATTAATTTATATTTTTCAGGCACCTATCCAGCAGCTGGCCGATAAAATCAGTGGATACTTTGTTCCTTTTATAATTATTATCTCCATCATCACATTGATTGCCTGGATCACAGTTGGCTTTGTAAACTTTGATATCATTATCAAGTATTTTCCTGTAAGTTAAAAGAATGATTTATTTTTTAGAACGTCTGTATATTACCTGCATTAATTGTTTGATATTATTAAAAAAATTTAGTTGTAATAACTTATTACCCAGTGCCTCCAAAAAGGCTTGGCACTAATTTTGCTCTCCCTTGTGTATCATTCTCTCTTTTTCTATTGATACCTGCACTAATGTATGTGTAAATGCTAAGATTTAGTTTATAATCAGTCCGAAAAAACATGCAGGTAGGTTAATTGGCTTCCGCCCCCCCAAAAATCTGGTCTTACTCTGTATTAATGCCATATGACTGAAGTAGGGACATTAGATTGTGAGTCCTTTGAGGGACAGCTAGTGACATGACTATGGACTTGTACAGCGCTGCATAATATGTCAGAGCTATAAAAAAAATGGTGTCATAATAATATTCAGTCATTTATGGATCACAGCTGACTTTCCCACAGACGGATAACAGCCCAGATTTTATAGATTTGGTAAGGGTGGAAAAAAATTTAGAAAATCTATGTATGCCATTGTGTAATTACTTGCATTGTATCCTCTGCAGTCAGAAAGTTTATATAGTTGGTTTTATTGTCCCAATTGTTCAGTGTATGTGTAGATTTGCACCCCTATTCTCTTCTAAGTTTACTGTCACCTCTTTTGGATAACCGTTTAGCTCACTGTTTTTTTGCAGGATTTACTTTTACGCTTTGTTCACACTGAGCAACTAACTGCTGAGTGCAGCACTAAAACCATGTTTAATTCCATGTTGTCTTTTACGTAAGTCCATTATCTCATCCTTGCATTAGGTCTTGGTGCCAATGACTTAGCATTAAGATTTTTTTACATTGTTGAGTGTTCTGTGCCAAGAACAAATGAAAATTCTGGAGCTTCCTTAACTATAACTGATGTAAAGTGCCTTCTAACACACCACCTAACACATTACCCTGTTTTTGTCTATAATTAACCCCCCAAAAATGCCTTTACTGTTTACAACTTGACACGTATTCCTTATTATATTCCTTTACAAATACCCCCTTAAACTAACTCTGTAAGCTGCACCCAAAAATACAGGCATTAAAATAGTGATGGAAACCATTAAACATCAAACAAATAAATTATGTATAGAAGGGTATATAGTTTTGGCTTTAAAACTAAGGCTGCAAGTGGTTTGGTGATAAAGAAACTTTAAGGGTTCAAGGGTGGTAATGGGAGGTAACCACTAGGCAGTTTTTAACTGCTTGTATGCAGCCATTTGCTTGCCCTTGCAAACAGTGTGTTTTCTTTTTTAATGGAACAAAATCAAACTCATTCATTCCATTAATAATAATAATAATAATAATAATAATATTAAAAAAAAAATAATAATAAAAAACAGGATTTAACTTTTAACTGCTTGTATGCAGCCATTTGCTTGCCCTTGAAAACAGTGTGTTTTCTTTTTTAATGGAACAAAATCAAACTCATCCATTCCATTAATAATAATAATAATAATAATATTATTATTATTATTATTAATATAAAAAAAATAATAATAATAAAAAACAGGATTTATATAGCGCCAACATTATACGACATATATGACACAGGGGGAGGAGAGGACCCTGCCCTGAAGAGCTTACAATCTAGGAGGTGGGGGAAGTAATACACAATAAGAGTGTAGATATGTAGTGGTGGGAAGTAGTGAGGGTTTTAACAGCTCTGCCTTGAACAAAAAACCAACATACTAAAACTAATCAGCCATTGTAATTCTGTTTTAATTTCATTGTTTACTTTCAGGGTTACAGCAAAACAATGTCTAGGGCCGAAGTGATCATTCGGGTGGCGTTTCAGACTTCCATCACTGTGCTGTCTATTGCCTGCCCCTGTGCCCTGGGCCTGGCTACACCCACTGCGGTCATGGTGGGTACTGGAGTAGCTGCACAAAATGGCATCCTTATCAAAGGTGGAGAACCATTGGAACTGGCACACAAGGTTGGTTTCTACTATTATTGAGCTTACTAGAGAAATATCAAATAGCTAATTATTTGAAATATGAATATTTTATAAATTACAGTCTAGAGTCTTCTACAATAAATTCTTTTTATGGAGTGACAAAATGTGCTTTTTACCAAACACCTAATTGGACATAAATTATATATTGATATTAAGTATGTTTAATGCTTTAATTTTAGACAGTAAAGAATTGAGAAAACCCGTTAGATGTATTTCTATTGCCATTTGTCTATTTGGGGGGATTTCTGTGTACACAATAGGAGAAGAAAGGGAGAGTAAAAAAAAACTCATATTCTGCACCTTCTGCTCTTCTATTGGGGTTGTTCATCATCTGTCATTCATGGATCCATCAGGACTGATCCATGAACAACATTGGATGACCTCTGTACACATGTCAAATTTCCGATCGACCAAGCGATAATAATCTGGCGTGTGTATATAGCCTGAATGTTCTCAGTTGGGGCACAGATAGCAAAAAACTTTCTCAGGATGAATTTTCTTTACGGCTCATCAACAAAATGCACATTGGGATAAATGGAAATTTTAAACATGGGCATTTTTAACATTAAATGTTTAAACCTTTAAATAATAAACGCTGGGGAAACAGTCTGTGTAGACTAAGACTTACAAAGGACTTTTCACAACAATGTCCAAAAATAGGAATACAAAGGGTTCCAGCTTTAGCTATACGTGGAGCCTAATGTCTTCTGTAAGTTGGCTACAAGCATTGTAAATGTCACAAATGAGCAATAGCCTGACATGAGGCTACACCAGCTTGGAAAATGTGATTATGTTTCTTGTTACAGATAAACACAGTGATGTTTGATAAGACAGGCACAATAACACATGGGGTCCCCAAGGTTATGAGAGTGCTGCTGCTTGGCGATGTGACACGGATGCCTCTGAAAAGGATGCTGGCAGTGGTGGGGACTGCGGAAGCCAGCAGTGAACATCCCCTGGGAATGGCTGTTGCAAAATATTGCAAAGAGGTACTAAGATTTGGGCTTTAACACATTCTAACATGAAGAAAGACTATTGTATTCTAAAATAATTGTTACTGTATCAAGTCAGAATTAGAGGTTTTCATTTAAAGAATGCCTTTTATGGGAGAATAATGATTGCCGCCATTGACAGCCTGTAATAGAAAATGATAGCGTCACTGGCCAGTTTCCAGGTGAAGTCAGGACTTTTGACCTGCATGCTTTATCCAGTGAAATGGCATTTCCAGGAGATGAGCAATAGCAACGATGGTATGAGAGGCTTCCATGAGTGTGATGTGTACCATTAGTGATATTAAGCTTCTCACACTGTACCTGCTAGGAGTTATCATTTATTTGATTTAGTAATTATTAAGGTTTATTCATCAATCAAGTGATTGCTGTCAGCCACTACAGTACCACCAGTCATGTAAAATTCAGGGACAGCTATGGACAGCATAACATTGACATTCCAACTGGACTACACTTTACTAGAACAGTGGTAAGTCTTTGTAGAGGTTGAGATGGCTGTACACAACTTTATGTAAAAACATATTAAAATTGATATTTCTTTATATCTGGATTTAAATTATATGTCTGGTATTAGATATATTTATATATTTTCCATAATTGATTATTGTTCAAATATAAATTACCTCTATCCTGTGCTGTTCAGAGTGGTAAAGATAGCCCTTGCAGGATTATAAGTTTCTTTATTGAGAAGCTTCATATTTTGTATTTTTAGGAGCTTGGTACGGAAACTCTGGGTTATTGCTCAGACTTCCAGGCTGTTCCAGGCTGTGGAATCAGTTGTAAAGTGAATCATGTAGAAAGTGTCCTGGTGCAGAGTGAAGTTGGTTTGAATGAGCACAACATTTACAAGAGTGGACTTCACACTCCACAGGATGGCGGCAGCTTGATCATTACACCAGAATTACAAGGTATGTTTGTAAATCCACTCAAAATAGTGTTGTAGCATTCATTTGTAAAAGGAAAAATAGACAATGGGCAACAGAATTTATAAAAGAAAAATATATTGGCATACCACCTACCAGACTTTACCACTGCCTGGTGGTTGTCCAAGGTAACAAGAGGAGCCATTCTTGCCAGTCAGTAGTATGCTGATAGACAATATACAGGAACGCAGATCAGAAAGGTCAAGCCATAGGCAGGACTCTACAACGTTGCGGAAGGTACAAGATGTACAAAGCAGGAGACAAACGGATCCATTAACAAGGCTGGGTTGGGTTTGTACACAGTTGAAGGCCAGTTGGCAGGAACAAGACTTAGTTTAACTTACCTAGCGGTTCATTTCTTTCCAGTTTTATATGTCTAAAAGCAGTACATTGTTTTTCATGAAAATTTATTTTACAGTATAATATAAAAGTATGAGTATAATAAAGTCTTTTACACAAAATCATTTAAAAACAATACATTGAATAAATCTAATAAATCTATATATTTAAAAAAAAAATTTAATTTTTTTAAATTGAAAAAAAATACATATTATACTATTATATATACTATAAAATAAATGTTCTTGAAAACAATGTACTGCTTTTACACATAAAAATCCAATGTATTGCATTCAATACAGTTATTTTGTATTGAATGCAATACAAATGGATTTTGAAGGTCTTTTTACTATTGCTTGTTCTGACACCCATTATGTCAAGTTTTTAAATGTTTATAAATTCCAGGATCCCCAAAACTGCCATGGCTGATAACAGGGGTTTTCATTCTATCTGATTTTTATTTTTTGGAAAAATGCAACAGGAAGTGAGTGATTTACAGAAGTAGGGGAACACACTCAGTTGCTCCACATGGACAAGACAGAGAAATCCCCATATTAGAGTATTGAAGGTGCATTCAAAGAAAGGGTTTGACCTTATACATTCACCAGGCACCATCTATGCCAAAAAAAAAAAAAAATTTGGGTGTACATATTCTGGCTCAGAATATTCCAGTAATTTTTCATAAAGGATGTAATATGCATAACACTGTAATACACTGCTTTTAGTCTAAGAGATCTTTATGTGACAGTCAAATAAACATTAGGTGGGGTGCACTGCAAAAAAACTCCCCACCCTAGGTAATGTTCATTTCTATTCAATAATGATTAGTATTTTTTTCTGAACACTGCAGGTGCCATTGCCCCACAGCCTCACTCTGTATTAATTGGGAACCGAGAATGGATGAGACGCAATGGACTTACTATTTCCCATGATGTAGATGATGCTATGACCAGCCATGAAATGAAAGGACAGACAGCAGTGCTGGTTGCAATAGATGGTAATGTAATGCACTTTGTATCACCTTTTCCACCTGACATTATATATATATATATATATATATATAATGTATAGTTGCTTCATACTTTCATACACTGAGTATTGATTTTGCATGATGATTTTGTTGTATACAAAATTAAAATTAGCTTTCAACTTTGTCACATGTCCTAATAAAAATACAAATTATTGAAAAGTAAGCTCAATACAGCTCATTAGCTCAATCTTATTATATGTGCACATGTGAGTAATGCAAAACTATACCCCCCCTCACTTCCTTATCTGTCTGGTGCTTATAGACGGTTTTATAGAAAGTTTCAACCAGACAGTTTAGGGTTTAAATTTCTTTAGAAAACCCATATTCTGTAAATTTGTAAATACTATTTAAATAAATATCAAACACCAGGTTTCACACAGTAGTCAATTTTTATCAGATGGTTACATTAGATGCTATATAATAATCTCTTCTTCCCTATAAAGGTGCATTGTGTGGAATGATTGCAATCGCAGATACTGTGAAGCAGGAAGCTGCTTTAGCTGTGCACACTTTAAAGGCTATGGGAGTGGATGTTGTACTGATTACTGGTGATAACAGAAAGACTGCCAAAGCTATTGCTACCCAGGTATTGTCATCTTATACATGTTGTGATATAGAGTAGGCTCTACATAGAGATATGGTTATAAACAATATGTTATCTCATGGTTTATTACAGGTTGGGATCCAGAAGGTTTTTGCTGAAGTTCTCCCCTCTCACAAGGTAGCCAAAGTCCAGGCACTACAGAACGAAGGGAAGAGAGTCGCAATGGTGGGCGATGGTGTCAATGACTCCCCAGCATTGGCCAGAGCTGATATCGGAATTGCCATTGGAACCGGAACTGATGTGGCCATTGAAGCTGCAGATATTGTTCTCATCAGAGTATGTTTCAGTACAATTATTATTACAATTCCTATAACATGTTATGAGCCAACGAAACAGAAAAAAAAGGCTAATTTAATTAGGGGTTTACTATGGTACCCACATTGAGGGTGAGATAGGATATAGGAGAGACCTTCACTTATGATGATAAATGATAAATTGGGTTTAAAGTGAGCTGTGGTTGTTCTTTAAATCACAAGGGGGGGGGGGGCAATTCTGGTTATACCAGTAAGCTTTAGCTGGGGTAAATTTTAAGAGTATAAACTAATAAACTATAGCACAGGAGAATAAGGGGGCCCTGCCCAATCTATTTATTTGGTTATAACGTGTGCATACTATATGTTTCAGAATGATTTGCTTGATGTAGTTGCCAGCATTCATCTCTCAAAGAGGACTGTGAGAAGAATAAGACTTAACTTCATGTTTGCCCTCATATACAATCTTCTTGGCATTCCTATTGCAGCGGGTAAGGCTATAAAACACTTAATTACTTTTAAAATACTTGTATAAATCTTATCTATTGCTCTATATTTATGGAAACAAGTGCTAAAAATGGGGAAATTTATTATTTGAAATTTAAGTGCCAAAAATACACACTATATGGATATAGGTTTGTTAATACCCGATATCCTTTTTTGGACTTCAACATACAAAACTATTTGCATATATATTAAGGTATTCCCCCAACCCTTGCCACCCTTATAGCAATAATAGCCTTCATTTTCTGGAAACAATGTTTATAACAAAAGTGTTCAGTAGGCTTGGCATCGTGACTCTGTGTAGGCCACTTGAGTTCGTTCACACAAAAATAATCAAACCATCTGTTTGTGGACCTAGCTTTGTGCACTGGGGCACAGTCATGCAGGAAAGAAAAGGCCAAACTGTTGCCATAAGACTGGAAGCTCACAAGTGTCCACAACTGGCCAACTGTTTTGATATAGGAGCTCAAGTATGGTCCCTGACATCACCAAAGAGTTAAACATAATATTAAGTGACTGTCACAGACTGCAGACAAGACATCATCAAAGACTACTGGCAGTGCCAGTGATCAACAACTCCATTCATACTGCAAAAGAAAATCAAAGGATGCATAAATTCTGCAGGAGATGGTCAATCTGTAAAATTTGTATAGGATTTATTGAAGACAGAAGATTACAGAGAATCACTGAAATAAGGAAACACAGAGTGCAGTTTGCAGGGGCCCTAAGAGCCACACAAAAAGTAATGGGCTACCTTGTAGCTCCCCCAAGCTTTAGGGGTCTAAAATATATTTGTATTGTATTCTATAGTGTTTACATTTCCCTTAACTGGAAAACTGAATTCAATAAACCAGAGGGGCAACCACCTACTGCTAGCTATATGCTAAGTGCGATGTCAGAAGTGTAAAAACATTTCTAGCCAAAAATATGTTATTGTGTCTTTGTTTTATTTATCTTTAATACAATTCTTTAAATTACAAAATGTATGTCAGCAAAGCCTATCTAAGAAATTTTGAATGCAAGGGTTGCAATAAATAATATTTTTAAAGACTGTATTGTTATATCATTTCTTTGAAGGTGTCTTTCTGCCTTTGGGGTTGGTGCTACAGCCGTGGATGGGATCAGCAGCGATGGCGGCTTCCTCTGTTTCTGTGGTTTTGTCATCATTACAGTTGAAGTGGTGAGTGATAGCCTGGATTATGCTTGATAGGATATGGATTGACTGCTGATATTATTCACACATAAATAACATGAGGGCATTGCATAACATTACACCTATGTTACAAACCCCCAAAATTTTCCTTTCCCTGAGTATGAAAATTAAAATTACACACTGGGTGCTTTAAATCTGTTAACTCTCTGGAAGGTCTATCCTAGGCAGTGCCATCCTCTGCACATATGCAAGGCACCAACATCTTCTATTTATCAGCCTCTTCATTTTTATGCTGTTGAGGTGAATTGTGATGAAACAGCTGGTTGTGCCAGTATCATAGATGTCTCATCAGCAGCTTCACCTTAGCATGTACATAGCTTTTGTTAAAGCTGACCTGTAAAAAATGCATCATTCCAACTCCTCCTGACTTCCATGATGTACAGTAAGCTGAATAGCAAAATTACAGGACATGATGTCTGCTGTGCAAAATGACTTTTTCCTTATTAATTGCACAGTGTTTATTCATAGTGCTTTTGTTTCCATTGTTCTGAATGGGAGAAACTGTTTTGTTGGTAACTGGCTGCATATGGCACACCCTAGGGATGCTGTAAAACATGTAGGAATGTGATATTAGGGAAAAACTCTGGCTGCCATATGTAAAGAAAGTGATTTTTTATTCCTCTTTGGCTTCTAGGTAGGTTGCAACTTCAGCCATAACTCTATATGCACAGGCAGATGCACATACACACTCTACACACACAAATTAACTATGGCTCATAATTTAGGTGGAGGGGATAGGGATTAGGATATGGATAATTGTATGATGTGCTCATTGTGACCCCACAACCAGAAGTTCAGGAAGGCATTGCTGAGTATTCTGTGGCCAGAGAACACAGTGCAGGTACTTTTGTCCATGAAGGTTCTATTTATCCAAATCATTGTATATGTAGTAATGGTTAGTAATATTTAACTAGACAATGTTCTTATAATGTTGAAGTAATTCTGCAGCCTATCCCAGCTGCTTTATTAGTTTGATGTAGGAGATACCTCGGCATTTATATCCTCACAGCACAAACGCCTCATTCCAGCCACCATGGAATTTGCCACTGAAGATTATCCAAGATCAGGAGTTGTGAAAATTGCTGAACCATCCAGTTCTATTAACATAATCCCATCCTTGGTGTCAGGAAGTCTGCATAGGTGTTAAACTTTCCTAGTACAGTTGAATGTGACTGACTACCACTAGATATGCAGTTACCTAATCACTTTTTAAGCAAAAAAAACAGCTATTTAACTTTGGATATTTTTTAATAAATATAGGAAGATAAATATAATCTGTAAGAACAAATAATATCCTTCTTTAATATAACTCCAGGTACCTGGTTAATAAACCCGTCAACAGCTTTTTATTTTTGCTGACCCAGCATAACTCATCTTCTGTTGTCATGTGAATAGCAAAAATGTGATTGTGGCATCTGAGGAAGGGTCTGTCATAAGAAAGGACATGTGCCTTATACTCTGAAATAAACAAGGAGAAGTTGGCATTTCATTTTAAAAAAGAAAATATGTTCAGAAAAACATTCTCCTTTCCGGACCGAGACACTGTGCCATTAGGTCCATTTCAATGATTTTTCTTAGAAGATGTCAAAAGAGAATACAGAGTTGACTGTGTGACTAAGTTGCTCTGGTTTATACAAATTTAGTGTATCCGTTCAGGCAATAAATGACACTAGAAAGCCTGTGTTTATGTAACTGTTAGTGAAGGCACTTTTGCAATAGGATGTGTTCTGGGTTATGAACTGTGTTACTGTTTAGGCACAGAGATATGAAAATGTACAACGGGTGATTTGTAAGGCACAGATTGCTAGATAAGATTCTAATTGTTCAGCAATAAAACCACTAAGCACTAAAGAGCATTCAGGCCAATGATTCGGAGTAATAAAGCAGATAGTTCAGTATAACAGCCAGGCAGTATACATTATTAACAGCAGTTAGGTACCAGTGTGGCCCCTACTGCTGTGCCAAGGTTGTTATATGTCATAAACACCAAAAGAGAGGTAACAGCAGACAATGTAAAAGTGGTCTAATGTGAATGCAGGAATATCTATGTGTAGGCAATAATAACCTCATGAAACTAGAATGAACTTATCTAATGCTGATTACATCATATACCCTGTCTCATTGATTTCCATGGACCTTTTCATGCAGCCTTTAATAAAAGTGCACAGAAAGTTATAAGGACATCTTGATTTTAACAGGGACACATCAAAACATGAAAAGTTACATAAAAAGATCTAAGTAACTTTGGTCAAACACTACTTTCTATGAAAGTATTTTTTGACTGGTGCTGAGGATTTGAATTGCCAGTTCCATTTCCATATTTGACAATGGTACTGAATTGCTCATTGATTCCCCCATCCATTCCCTATAGGGCGGCCATGGGTAGCCTCTAAATGAAGCGTCTCCCCCAAGTCAGCAGATTACTGGCGTGAAGAAGTGGTAACTACATCACAACCTCACTGCCAGTCTGAACATAGAGGGGCTGATTTATTAAAGCTCAAGGACGGCGAGGATACACTTTTATCAGTGAAGTTGGGTGATCCAGCAAACTTGGAATGGATTTCTTAAGTGATTTGCTATTTGTTAGCAAATGTTTTTAATCCTGGACCAGGTTTGCTGAATCACCCAGCTTCACTGATGAAAGTGTATCCTCTCCGGCCTTGGGGAGTTTTAATAAATCAGCCCCAGAATTAGAGCAGTGTGGTTGTTTCAGTGACTATTGCATGTTCTTGTTAACTAAAAGTTTGTGTTTTCCTTAAATAACTTCTTGTGTGTCTGTCAATCTTTTAGCTACAATAAGCCAGACTCCGACAGATACGAAGCCCAGGCACAAGGCCTCATGAAGCCGCTCACACCGTCGCAGATAAGTGTTCATGTTGGGATGGATGACAGAAGAAGAGATATTTCCGGCTCTTGGGACCAGATCAGTTATGTCAGCCAAGTGTCTGTAAACAAAATCTCTCGACAGAACTCTGTAACGGGAGAGAGACAGGATAAATGGTCTCTCCTTTTCAATGAAACCGATGAGGACCAGTACATCTAAAACAATAAATACAATTCTGTAAAATCACATTGGCTGCTCTGGTGCTAGGGTTGACCCAGGGAAGAGCCATCCCATCTATACTGCTCCATGTGAAAACAGGAACTGTCTCCACTTCAACAAACAAAACATTGCAATGACTGGAATTATGTCACAAGATAAACTAATATAAGTTCAATTTCCATCTTTCTCCTTATTTCTTTTAGTGCTTTACAGTTTTGTTATGTTGAAGAAAAATCTCTAGTTTATAGGTACCATTGCTTCTCATGACAGATATGTTCATTAATAAGTATAACTTAGATACATGTTAAAAAATGACAAAAGCATTCCAATAGTCCATATATATATATATATATATATATATATATATATATATATATAGGATCTATTTATGACTATGCTCTCATGTTATATTCACATTATTCTCTTGTGAAATGATAAAATAAATATATTGAAGCACTTATCTATCTACTACCTACTGTACATGTGTAATAGTGTGGAAGTGCATATACTTATAGAATTATGTCCTCAGTAATTGTTCAGGTTACACGTAGGTAAGCCAGGATACGTTTCTTGCTGTCTTCACATACAAAGCACCACCATTTCTATTGACAGAACAGATTTCATGTTTTTCGCTAGCTTGAAAAGAGAATAGGGAAAAACACAAATCAGCATGATAAAGCAGTTGTGTGGACAAAAGCTAATAATATTTTTGTAACAGAAATCTTTATCTTTCACTTTATTATTGACAATTTTTCTAAAATGTAAATATTGTGGTAAAATCAAATATGTAAATGTTAGAATTAGTTACAGAGAAGTCTGTACAAAATAATTTATTTTTAGCCATTTGTCTTTTGTGAATTATGTCTTTTTATACTGAAGATCATTCTGTATCATAAATAATTCTGTTATTTATTAATAATTGTGTAAATTAAAGAGAAATTCTTCACTTTGTGAAACGTATATTGAGAGTTTTTGGGTGAACCATGAGGAATTGCAATTGTTTTTCTTAAAGCTTCCAGGTTTGAAATGGTGAAGGTAAACCAATTTTGGGAAAATGCAGAATTTCAATTTATAAACTAGGGGAAGAAAGTGTGGTATATGGAGCTGTTACAGTCTTGGCAGATCCAGGGCACTTGATCTGTATGCCCACACTGGCCACGAGGTTGTGGTGTGGTTACTGCATCCTCATGCCGGGGAACTGCTACCTCTGGCAAAAAGTTACATGTAGCATTTCCCAGGGGTAGCCCCATAGAGAATAAATGGGGGCAACAGTGAGCGGTACTAGTACGGCTCATTGGTGGCAGCAGTCAAATGTGCTGTAGTGTGAGGGGCCAGCCCGTGCCAGCAGCTGGGAGCTGTGTGGGAAGTCTTGATGCCAACACAGGTCTGTATTTCCCTATAGTGGTCCTATATATTCCTATAGTGGTCTAAAGCTGCATTAAGGGTTTTGGTTTTTTGATTTTCTTAAAAAAAATCTAGCACCTGCACAGCTGTTTCCTGACATTGTTTAGTAATCTGCCATCCCAAATCACTAAATGATCATCACAAATGGCCGCTGTGATTTCTAATGAGGAGGACACAGCTGGGATCTTTTTTAACAGAACATCAGTTATTGTTTCCAAAAACAGTTGTTGATTTTATATATGAGGTGTTTGTGTACTTGTAGAAATACAAGATAAACTTACTATTTATCTGCTAGTTTGTTGCACAGCTAGGTAATGAAAACAGAAGCAGTGATACAAATATAGACAGGTAATCATGCATAGACACCTTCATTCATAAATTTACCCTTTAAAAAGTGCAAATGCGTAATAAGGTATTCCACTTCTAAAGTGCACCTGAACATAATGAGTGAAGATTTGCAGTGTTACAATTAACATTTAGCAATGTTAACTGTACCTAAGCAATACCATGAAAATGTACTTTTTGTCTTGAATTGCTCCTTAAAAATGGCCGACACATCCTGGTATGTGAATGTGTCTAGACCAGGCTGTCTCTTCCTTTTTAATGTGGGGAAACTCTTGAAATAACTTTCAGGTCTTAGGGAACCCCTTCCATAATTACTATATTCACAGATCACAGTACATTAGTGTGGTGGTCAGTGAGAAGAATGCCTCTTACAATGCTGGGCAGTAGGAAGAATGTCACCCTTACAGACAGCCAAAATGATCATTGATGTCACTTAAACTGACCTGAGAGTGGCTGGAGTTACCCCTAGCAGCCTCTGGAAGAACCCTGATTGGGAAACACTGCTCCAGAAGTTAATAGGGATAACCAACAGCATGACACCATTGATATTTTTAGATAATTGTTAGGGTACAGATCTTTCCATTGACTTACTGACCACACTGGTCATTGATAACCATTGTAAAGCTACATGCGGACGGTATATTTTTGCTGAAAATGATCTTTCGTGATTGTTTCCAGTGACTCTATTGCTGTACAGAGAGTGTAGTGACAGGACGAGTGGGAGGCACTCCGCTGTATCCTCCATCATAGGGTATGAGAATGATTACCCCCGCTTGGTCATTTATTGATCTGCCATAGCGAATTACTAAATTACATTGGGGGACCAATTAGATTTCTGCCTGAGGTCATTATTTCTATTCTATTTTTTATTTTTGGAGAGGACTCTCCAAAACTCCTACTGCTGTGGCAGTAAAAACAGAAGGGGAAACCCGCAGCCTCCTGGGATACTTAGGTCACATATCTCAGGAAGGCTGTGGGCTGCTCCTTATGTACATGCATTAGATTGTGGATGCGTCATGAGGGGGATTCCTGGAAAGTGCCAATGTCACACATGCGTAAAGTGAGATTGGCACCTTTTTTTTACATTTACAGGAAGACGCATCACCCGATCTCGGTGCAAGATTAGGTGACGTGAGGGAAAAAAACCCAGAAGAAAGAAGATGGCCGCGCCTTCTGTTCCGGAAAGAAGTAAACCAGATGTCTCAGGAACGACAGCACTTGGATTGTGGAAGTATTATTATTAATATTATTAATAAACAGTATTTATATAGCGTCAACATATTATGCAGTGCTGTACATTAAATAGGGGTTACGGACAAATACAGACAGTGACACAGGAAGAGGAGAGGACCCTGCCCTGAAGAGCTTACAATCTAATAGGTGGTGAAAATGATGGCTTTTGAAAAGAAAAGGTGTTATTAAATATTTCAGGGGTTCCTCCATGTTAAAAAAGTGTAAAGAATTACATATCGGGGTAGCAGTTTGGCCTTTGCAGCGCTGGGTCCCATGTTTGAATCTCGGCCAGGACACTATCCGCATGGAGTTTGCTGGTTCTCCCCATGTCTACATGGGTTTTCTTCCGGGTACTCCAGTTTCCTCCCACATCCCAAAAACATGCAGTGAGGTTATTTGGTTTCCCCCCAAAAATTGACCTTAGACTGTATAAATGACATACGACTATGGTAGGGACATTAGATTGTGAGCCCCTTCAGGGAGTTAGTGACACGACTATGGACTTTGTACAGCACTGCGTAATATGATGGCGCTATATAAATACTGTGTAATAATAATAATAATTGGGCTGGTCTTTATTAGGCAGGATGCAGAAAGTATTGTTAAGTATAACATTGTGTAACATGGGACTGTACAGGGCTATATGAGTGTAAATTACACAACTGGGCTCTGAGTTATACAACACAGCCTCCGTCACCTCACAGAAGACACTACAACTCCGACAGAGGCGGGAAATGGTTACATGGCCACGTGACGTCAAGCGCTCTCTCTGATAGGTGGGGTCTGACTGGAGGGCAGCAACATAGCTGTGCGTAGAGACCCGTGACGTCACATGTTCTCCATGATGGGCGGGGCCTGGCTGGATTTCTGATAGATATCGCTGTGTAGAGGCGGGGTAGTCGGGAGTGTCTCTCGGACAAAACATGTCTCTCTACAGAAACACGGTCTGGTTCCTGAAAGGACTTCGGGAATACACCAAGTAAGTGCCCAGCCAGAAAGGTGTGCGGTCCTTGCAGCTCCATACACATATACTACGTTGCCAATAGTAACCAGGTTCCAGCTGCCCTCTGGTAGCTATGGTTACAGGATTTATAAATCACTTCTGAAATGTTTACCCTCTGGTCTATGCAGGGACCTCTGTACATTGTGTATTGCTGTTGTTGCTTTCTTTGTATAATTCATTATTATATATCTGAAGTTATTATATTTATTATTTTATTATATGGAATGGTGAAATCTTCTGTCATGTTTTGCTAGCTTGTGCTTAGCATCCCCTCCATAGCCAAAATTTGGATAGCTGCCCTCTCTGGCCCTCATAAATAATACTACAATCCAAAGTAGTAAAAGTATTAAAAAATTGAATTTCAGATGGAAGCCACCTATGGGATTTGGAACAGTGTGGTAACCCATAGTAACATGTAACTCATTGATGTGCCTATATGTAAATCAGGCTCCAGGCTTGGGGTTTGCTGATTGGCTGAGCTCTGCTGACACACACCTTACACCGCAGTTACCACCAGGCGGGTTCATTATTATAGAAGGGAAATGTCCATTCTGCAATAAAACACATCAGGCCTGATCACAGCCTTCTGAAGTTTTTTTTATTTTAATGAAAGTTCCACTTTGATGTTATGTACACAAACATGTCATCTAAAGAAATATTTCTGTGACCACAGCATAATGTTTGGAGCTGCTCCATTGTATAACACACGGAGGAGGGTGAGGGCTGTTATTATTGTCATGTCGCATAGTAAAAAGTTATTGTTTAACATTTATGTCTGCACTCTGCTAACTTATGAAAGATTTCTAGTTTTGACCTATGACTTGTAATGAGGTTGTGGTGTGGTTATCGCTTCCTCATATCTCGTATCCGCTACATGTAGCTACTCAATATGGGCAGCCCCATGCAGTATGAATGGGGGCAGTAGTGAGTGGTACAGTACAGCCCCCTGCGCCAGTTGTCACATGTGCAGATAATGCTTCTTTAATGAGGAACTAAACTGAAAAGTGCCTAAAAAAAATAGACTTACTTTTAATTCCGCAGGGCAGTTCGATCCCTCCGGGGGTGTCTTGCATCGGATCTCACATTGTCCCAGCATCCGTCCTGGTGCCATCTTCTCCTCTTCCTCCTGTTTCTGCATCCTATGTCACCTAACCCAGGCGTGAGATCGGGTGACGTAGGATGGAAATAAAACTTGCAGATCTTATTGCGTGATGCATTGCAGTTGTGCATCATTCATGAATCAGCCAGGACGGATCCATGAACAACGTCGGACCAGTGCTGTACACACATCAGATTCTCGTCCGATATCAGCCCTGAAACGATAATCGAAACGAGAGTCATTTGACGTGTGTATTTGTGTAAACTTTGAGTAAACATAAAGCTGAAAGTCTTGCTTTATAATAGGGGACATATAAACATGTGCACTGTACCGTCAAACCTACATTTTTGTCTTAGAGTTCTCTTGGGGGGGGGATCCTAGAACTTGCTGATATATGAGTGAGCCTAGACACCCCTGTTCATACAGCTTCATAGCTGTGTATCTGCAGTTTGAGATCCCAGGCACTGCTGTGTGTAATTGCTAAGCTCAGGAGATCTGGAGGTGTCATTACTGTGCCCGTTGTTTCATGCCTTGACAGTGGCTGGTATAACCAACGAGTGAATCAACTTAGGCCACCAAGATTCTAGGGTTCTTCCAGAGATCACTTGAGCCATAAGTACTTTGGACCTTTCAGGTCAGCAGTTACCACTGACACCAATGATTCTTCTCGCTGGCCAGCAATGTAAGAGGCAATATAAACGTTGTGTATATAATAGTGGCTGTAGAAGAGTTTGTTAACATAACTTGTCCATAACTACATGTGAAAACGGTTGAGAAAGGCTGAGCTAGTCTGAGATCATTTCTCCTATAAGCTCCACTTACTTTGCATTGTACCAGTGTTTATAAACCCTGATCTGTGTCCATACCATGTTACAAACTACCATTTGCAGCAGGTAAAGATGTCTAAAAAAAAAAAAAAATAAATAAAAAATTCCTGTCTCTTCTGAATGAGCAGTTCTGTTATTACCATTTTATATTGATCCTTATTATAAAACATTATTGTATAATAATTTATCTTTCACAGAGGTGGATATGAGTCTGCAGCCAGGTACTTTGTGGCAGAAGATTTGCAAGTTGATGTTACAGGAAAATCCTATATGATCACCGGAGCAAATAGTGGGATCGGCAAAGCTACTGCTCTGGCCATAGCTAAAAGAGGTAATGTTAGGGGGAATCATGTTATTTGTATGCTGCAAGTAGAAGGAAACATTTCCGTAGTCTCCTCCTAAACAACGATTATTAAGATTGTAACATTCATACTCCAGTGGGGAGCTGATCTATCCAGAAAAATGGCTCCTGCTAGAGTCTTACATAATTATGTCATCCTTTGGGCCAGCATCCCAGTCTGGGAAGTAGATAGTGACCCCCCAGATGGTATCTGAAAAAGATGGTGTCCATCCTTTTTGAAAAGAGACGAAGGTTTTGTTAGGGGTAGCACTGTGATTTCTTATTCTTGTATACATTTGCAATAATTGTGTCTGGAAACGGTTGTTGGTGATCATTTCCAGTGACGGAGAATTGCCAAGTGTTGTACAGACAGCACTGCCCATTCTATGGAGAGGGGTAAAAATAAAATACAGAATGTATGATTCAGTGCAGGTTCACAATTTCTCTAAAACTATAAATTTAATTTCTGTTTGTTTTCACTGAAATTATGAGGGGGGAATAATCTGCAGCAACTCTTTGAAGTCGCTGGACGACAATGGGTCTGAGTTAATAAAGCCTTCCAAGATTAAAGATGATAGACTATCATGGGTAAACCTGGAATTTATTTTCTTAAAATCATTTTCTCTTTGTTGGCAAAAGCTTTAAATACTGGACTAAAACCATTCCAGGTTTGCTCGATCACCCAGGTTCCCCATAATAGTTGATCTTCTCCAGTCTTGTAGGGCTTTTAAAAATTAGACCCAAATAATTTACCTTAAATTTCTGAGATCCTTTACAGTAGTAAATTGTAATACTTGTATAATAATAATTGTAATGTAAAAACTTATAGAACAACAAGAGACCAACCTTCACATACAGGAAGGAGAAAAATAGGTTCTCAGAAAATAATTGAACTTAATATTTTGAATGATTCTAGGTGGTACTGTTCATCTAGTATGCAGAAGCAAGGACAGGGCAGAAGAAGCACAAAAAGAAATAATCACGAGCAGTGGGAATCAGGTAAGGGTATTATTTTGTTTGGCACTTCATTTATTCTGCATTGCAGTACAGTTAGAATTTATCACTGATGTATCACACCTCACAAAATAATGTATGCATGGTTTTAGAAGCAATTTTTTTAAATAATTAAAAAAAAGTAAATGAAATCACCATGGTCATACTCTGCAAAGTTTTAAAATATGAATGGAACACCTTCTCACAAGCCACATACTTCGTTGTAATGGCCTTCATTAATTCCAGATAGAATTTGTTGGTTCTACTATATGGCACGCCAGATATTTGCAGCTCCAGCATGTAGCCTGCAAACAACAGGGGCTAAAGGATGTACAGCTATTCAGTTTGTTAAAGTAATATTATTAACAAACATGATCAAGGAGGGTTCTGGGTTTAAAAACTTTGTAGAGACTTAGGCTACTTTTATACGTCAGATGATCCTCATCAGATAATAATCGCCTCAGGGCTGATGTCAGACAAGAATCTGGCGTGTGTATAGCGTTGGTCGTTCATCGATCCGTTCTGGAGGATCCAAGAACGATGAGCGCCGAACAATCGTAATCAAAATGAATGAGAGTGCAGAGGAGTGCCGCTCAAACGTTCTGCCCCCTCCTCCCTCCATAGAACAGTACAGTGCTGTATGTACAGTGAATACATACACTGTATCTGCAGTCATTGGAAAGGATGTGTACGTATGTACGCACCCTAAGGGTCTGCTTCAATGGCTAAATGCTACCTACATACATTTGTGTTTCACATGGCTTTGAGATTTGTTTGAGATGCTTCTGAGGTTATTAACATTTTGCATTTGGACTTAAGAAAAGAAGCAGTTATGACTGAGTTTATGCAATCAGGAGATAATAATGGCTTTTTGTGTGCAAAATATTCATAGGCACCTATATACATAAGCATTGGAGCGGGCTCCAAGTCCAGGAAATTTGGTTTTCCATTATTTATTTATATTTTTTCCTTATACCTTCAAGCTCCCAGCTAACCACTCTTTGACATCTTTTTTTATGGTTTATCAGTGCCTGGAACACAACAAAACCCAATACAATATTTGTACAACTGTTATTGTAAAGTGCTCACAAACATTAGAAACATTCAGGCTTTGAATGAGTTCCATCTTTAAATACTTTGAAAGCTCTGATAAATCAGGCCCTTCCATTCTAATATTTTATCTATGAGGCTTAGGGTAGTGTACTAATGTCCACTACCCTAAGCCTCATAGATAAAACACACACACTATGAGAAGGGTGAATCTTATGGACTTCTGTATGCAATTCTTTTGACCTTATGTAACACATATCAAATGTAACAGACACCAGCGTGTTTTATTGTCTTCATAGCTCACGTGTATCAGCACTGCTTAATTCACTTATGCAAAATACAATAAAATATGGCAAAAAAGGGCACACCAGCCTACCTTGTTAGGTTTTTACTACAGTATGTGCAGAGATTGTCTCTGGCTTGCTTTCCTGGTTGTCCCAGAGAAATTACAAAAATGGTGTGAGGGGCTGTTACTAGCAAGCACACAGACAGCAGAAAAAACATAACAGATTTTGAAATCCTCCTGCAAAAATAAATGTTTTTTTTTTTTTTTTTTACATGCTCATACTTTTTTTAGAGCATGTAAATTAGCCTGTTGTATTCACATCTCTTCTTTTTTTTGTTTCTTTTTTTCAGAATGTTTTAGTACACCTCCTAGATATGTCCAATCCAAAGGAAATCTGGGAATTTGCTGAGAAGTTTAAGACAGAAAACAGACTCAATGTGCTGGTGGGTTTTTTTTCATTTCTTGTGCTAATATAATAGTGTATGTCAGGACAAAAAAAAACATTTGCAATACATCTCTGTAATACATTCACATTTATCTGTTTTAAAAGTTCCTGCAAGTATAGAAAACAATGTGCTAATCCACTGGAAATGCTTCTAAATCCTCATACCGACAAACATTTTTTGAAGATATCACTGATTAGATCACACAAACTCTTGTCAAAGCATTCCTCTTTTATTTCTTCCAGTTCCATTACATTCTTGTATTTGAAAACTCTATAGGAATAAGTAGGAGAGTGCAGACCATGGTCCCAATCTAGTCAGTAATGGATGAGAATAGGGCTAGTGGAGGGTGCTGAAAGAGTTTATCATGTATTTGTAACTGCAACAAAAGCTCAGTTACATTATTAACATGAAATGCAAATGTATTAGCTT
The DNA here is from genome assembly GCF_032062135.1 of Pyxicephalus adspersus. Lineage (NCBI taxonomy): Eukaryota > Metazoa > Chordata > Amphibia > Anura > Pyxicephalidae > Pyxicephalus > Pyxicephalus adspersus. Next base: position 20,971,918 of record NC_092858.1, read on the forward strand.
TATTGGATTTAATGAACGGCATAACTGTTTTTGATTAATTATTTGCTCCATTGTATGTGATGTGATATTGTTTAGGTTGTAGAGCTTAAAGGGTGACGCAGAATAGTGTTCTATACTATACTAACTAGTAATCTATAGCATGTATGTGGAGGGTGTTGAAAGAGTTTATCATGTATTTGTAACTGCAACAAAAGCTCAGTTACATTACAAACCTAAAATGGGAATATTTATAAAAGAGTGTGTTGTGGTGTTCATTCTTTCTAGATAAACAATGCTGGGTGTATGGTGAATCAACGAGAATTAACGGAAGATGGAATTGAGAAGAACTTTGCTACAAATGTTCTGGGTAGGTGGTGCCTTTTTTTAAATGATACTTCAATGCCTGAACCCAAATAAAACCAATTCAGTTATTTATTTATTTTTTTTATATATATACTGAGCACTGTAGACACTTTTGTCTAACAGTGCGTCACACACAACAATGATGATGTTCAAAAACCCAGGGTAAATGGGTATATTGTAGGGAGACTTGTGAAAGAAAAATTCTGATCGTTTAGTTTGGGTAACTGAAGTTTGCATAATAATTGAATGGGCTTTTTTTGAAAAATACATCTTTATCTGTAACTGTTGCATTGATCTGCAAAGTTTTGTCATTTTAAATGAGGTCTGATACTATGGCCCTGATTTATTAAAGCTCTCCAAGGCTGGAGAGAATACACTTTCACCAGTGAAGCTGGGTGATCCAACAAACCTGGGATGGATCTGATCCAGGATTCAAAACATTTGCTAACAAATATCAAATAACATTGAATAAATCCATTCCAGGTTTGCTGGATCACCAAGCTTCACTGATGAAAGTGTATTCTCTCCAGCCTTGGAGAGCTTTAATAAATCAGGCCCTATGTGTCAAAAACATATTAGAAGTACATAGGTCAAAGCAGAACTAAACCCACAATATGCGCCTTGTTTCCCTGGCAACCAACGCATGTGCAACTCCATTGCAGCTCAGCAAAATTTGACAGCTGGGCAGTGATCAGGCAGGTAGTAACAGGTATTGCAGAAGGGAGATCTCCTGTCCCTTTCTGCATTAACCACATTAATCACAAATGTCCAAAGTGGGGCTTTAGTTCCACAATAATGCATACATTTTTAAAGATTTGATGTAAACCAAACCTGTAATTGAATGTTTTTTTTTTTTTTTCTTCTTTCCTTAGAAGAAACAGTAAATGGTTTTCTTTAATAGCAAGCGGAGTAAAGGTTTGTGTTGATGGGCTATAGCAGGGGTTGGCAAACTTTTATGGCCACTAGGCCATTTCAGGGAAGGGTGGGAGCACAGTAGGCCAGACTATGAGTCCCGCTCTAATGGCCTCACCCCCACCGCAGAATGCCCCCTGAAGTGAAATCCCTCTCCTCAATATGCATTGCGGAGGGGAAGAATTTCCCTTCAGGGAGCTTCCCGTTTTTACCGCACCGGCGGAAGTATCAACGCCGACCTCGGTAAATAGGGGAGCAACAGCAAGGAGGTGGCATCAGAGGTCCGGTAGTTCCTAACGGGGCTGTTAGGCCACAACGAATTACTGGCTAGGCCGTATCTGAGCTAAAGGCCCGAGTTTGCCGACCCCTGGGCTATAGGATTGTTTTTAGGACAGATTGCTTTTAGGTGCATTTGACATCAGTTTGAGATGATTCTGAGATTGTGTCAGGTTGACTGACAGATGTAGATAACCTGCTCCTTAGCTGCATCAACCTGTTTCAAGCTGCTTTTGTCATCCTCTGACTTGTATAGGAAGGGCTTGTATATAATGGTCTAGTTAGTAAGGCAGGCTGAGAATTCTCTTCCCCCCCATTGCAGAATACCGTGCAGATAAATAATTCCATTAGTAGATTGCTGTGGTTTGTGTATTTGTGGCAGAATGCCAGGATCTGAACAATCAAATGAACAGAAATGAACCTGCTGCAACCTGGAGGTTTCTTGAATAGATAGCAAATTAATCTAGTGGTTGTGATGATAAAAAATCTTGGGAATGGCGGGGTTCATTTCACTATTCCTAGTGAGTTATTTCAGAGTTTGGCATAAATGTTCTTAAGTGTTCTGAAATCTGATTAGTTGTGTTACAACGCTGCACTGAGCATGTGGTTTCTTTAATAAATGGGCAGAAAGATCTTTCCTTATACAAGTAGAATGATATTCAATGGGCAATAATCCTGTAAATCAATTACATGTTGGGCTGTAATTTCCTGGCAGTGTGTTACAGAAATGAGCCTAATGAGGGCAAATTCATAGGAGGATGATTTCTGTGCAGATAAATGGCTTAATCTAAACATTTTCAGAGTGTATGTGTACATATATTGAAAAATGTTGTTGATATAAATATTTTTTTCAAAGACAAAGTAACTCTTTATACCAATCAACCATACATTAAACTCCAGATACCTAACAAAGCTCAAGAAACATTCCTGTCACCAAATATGCAATTAGCTCTTTTTTTAAATAAAATGCTCATGATCCACAAAGTCTAAGGGAGTGAAAAAAGACAAAATAAAAAATCCTTTTATCTTACATTGACATTCCACTAATGTTTTATATAGAAAGTCACTATAAACTGTGCAAATCCAGAATAGATCCTATTAGCTTTTTTGAGTTTAATAAACAGTCTGTTTTTTTTTTTTTTTTTTTTTGATAAATTTAATTTGTGCCATTGTATGTGTGATTTTGTTAAGGTTGTAGAGGATATTGTGGAATGTATTTTTTAATTAGTCATCTATAGCAGTATGGAATTTAAGTGTAGCAAAGTTGGAAAAAAATCCTAGCTGTAGTGTCATCTAAAACTATTTTTTGTGTCCAGGTACCTATATTCTAACTAGAGCATTGTTGCCAGCACTGAAGCATGAAGAAGATGCCAGGGTGGTAAGTGGGCATCTACCCTCATATGTCTCATAACCAAGAATAAAAGTTCAGTTGAAAGGATTTCTAATAAAGTAGATCAAATGAGAAAAATGGGGCCCACCATTCCTGGGCTTTTTCTGAAAATGATTGTTTTACCTTCATTATAAATAGGCTGTATGGGTGTAAAGGCACAAACATGCTTCTCATTATAAAAATAGTTTTATTATTGATACATTTATACTAGTCATTTATAAAAATGAAGATTGCCACTTTGCAGCAGGATCACTACTTTTATACGATTACCATTTTTTCTGGTAATTACCGTTGATCTACCTGATCACCAGATAGTTCCCCCACATTGAATGTGGAGAATGCCATGGGGATGAGAGTTGTTTGTTTCTAACACCACAGTCCCCAGTTTTTCTACAATGGCCTTAAAAAGTTAAAGAATGTCAGAAATAATTTTATCTATACTTGTTTCTGCTGAAGTGACTGGAAGGATATATTTCTCAAGACAGGTTTCCTTTAATCTGCCTATACTTCAATATTTGATTAGCTATAGTGACAAATTCTCCAATTTCAATACAACATTGTCATAGCTACATCATTCTGCACTGCTGTGCCATGTGTGTAATAAAATGTTAATGCCAGTTTACCTTATGTTAGTTCCAGTCTCTGGTTTGGTAAATTGGTAAATGGCCATGAAACAATATTGGAAATGAGCAAACCTCAGACCGAAAAAAAGCTAACACAAACTACAGTAGGTACAGTAGGCATTACACTAATACAATATATAATTTGTATTCTACTATCACACTGTTTGCAGTGGGGATATATTCGGCCAAAATTGGGCCCTAAGCATGGTGACAGTTTTGGTTCCCTGCATTCCTTTGAATTATTCTCCCATGAACATCCATCGGGCCTTGGACTGCTCTGTAGATGTCTTGTAGATGGTTCAGGTCAGAACAAAACCTGTACTGTTAAAGGTAACTTCATATCTCACAAGTTCCACTTGTGCAGGGTGCCTGCTCCTACCTTTATTACCACAAAAGCCTCCTGTTCTTTGATCTTGAAGGTGTATGTGTCTCTGTTGCCTGCTAAGATTTACCTATTGGCAGCCCATCATTAAGTGATTTCTAATTTTAGGGACTGGGCCCCTAAAAAAAAAATCAAACAAATACCTTGCCATACCTATTTGTAGACAAGATCTTTTTTTTTTTTTGTTTTTTTTCTCCAAAGGTGATGCATTTATTTTATATTTTGACACTGGTACTTGAGCAGCTAAGCATGTCATGCAAAACAATTGTATTATAGAGCAAAATAAGTTTAATCTTCTATATTGCATGCTTCCATATGCCTCCAGTAAAATTTCACATCTGCCCTCAGTGCGCAGAATAGATATGTGGATTTGCAGAGGTCGGAGTGATTACAGTAATCTGCAAATGTGTCACTGATAACTGTATTGTTCCAGGTAACGGTCTCCTCGGGTGGTATGCTGGTGCAAAAGCTGGACGTGTCAGACCTACAATTTGAGACGAGTACATTTGATGGAACAATGGTGTACGCACAAAATAAGGTCTGTTAATGTAAAGGTTACCTTATATTCCCTGGATTTTGACTTGGTTGCATAAAGTTGTTTGCCTGATCTGTAAAAAACCTTTTGTTGGAAATGGGTGCTGATACTTCACCCGATAATCATATTCTAGTACAGGAAATACGTTTCTTAAATGTATTTCTTAACAGCTAGGACACAGAAACTCTTTGCAAACTTTGTTACTTTAATATAGATATATCGGTGGCACTGTGCTACACAACCTGGGCACAAGACTGGTCAATGCACACAAGAGACAGAGCAGCAGTGTGTTGGTGTTTATTGCAGCAAACTCTTGCAGAAGTCAGTTTCATGCGGAGTTATTGCACAGATGTGGAAGAAATGAACAAATCACATCAGTGGTCAAAAAGGCATACAAATGCCCCCTTTAGTTATGTATTATTGTGTTATCCCAGTGCTCTGCTTTAAAGTTCATTCCAGTATCCCAACAAACACTTTTAGATCCATCACAGAACCTTACGCACCCGTTACAGTCCAAAATACACAAGTGGATCAGTATGGCTTCTACCTAATCTTACTAAACAATTTGTTTATGCCAATAGCTCCAAAGTTACAGTCCAAAATTGATCTACAGAAAGCAGATGCAGTGGAATGTGTGGTGACTAGTGTTGATGTTCAAATTCCGGTTGTCCCTATATTCGACCCGAATATGGCAGTTCGAATTCGGGTATACCCGAACCGAATTTTGCTGCATTCGACAATTTTTTTTTTTTGCAATTTTTTTTTTTTTTAATTATTTATTTCGTTTCTGTTTTTTATTTTAAACTTGTTTTTTTTATTTTTTACAGGTTATCCTACAATGACATTATGAATCATAATGTCATTGTGGGATTTCCTGGACCGTGGGAACTTTGCGGTCACAGTTAATTGAAAGCAGGTGCCTTCAATTAGCTGTAACCGCAAGCAATAGGAGGGCAAGAGCAGAGCTGTCAGCATAAAGCTCCGCTGATTGCTCCGCTCCCTGAGGAAAGGGAAATCCTGATCAGGATTTCCCTTTCCTCAGCAACTCAGGGAGCAGAGCAATCAGCGGAGCTTTATGCTGACAGCTCTGCTCCCCGG
>NC_092858.1:20978838-21004481 GCF_032062135.1 Pyxicephalus adspersus
GCTGAAACAAACCCGAATTTTTCTCCCATTGACTTTAATGGGATTCGAATTCGACCACCCAAATTTTTTTGCTATATTCAGCCGAACAGCTGCCGAATCGAATAGTGAGCTATTCGACCAACACTAGTGGTGACATTTTCTAAATGTGCTGGAAACTACATTAATGAAAAAAATTAAATGAATATGCAGATTTTTTTTCTAACATTATCTGATTTAAAATCTGAGACTTATTCCCGTTTTTATGTTTGCTACAGCGGCAGCAAGTGATACTAACTGAACAGTGGGCCAAATCATACTCAAAGATCCACTTTTCTGTCATGCACCCAGGCTGGGCTGACACACCAGGTAAATAATATAAATGGACATAAATGCTTTATCAGCTTTGTGGTGTGTATGTATTCCTATTTCTGTCACTGACCATTGTTATACGGTTCTTGTTCATGAATGTTTGTCTTTAAGTCAAGCTCTATCTGACTTGAATTTTCTGTTAAGCTGTAAGGTCGTCCATGCCAGACTTCTATGAGAAAATGAAGAACAGGTTACGCACTGAAGAACAAGGAGCAGACACCGTGGTGTGGCTTGCCATATCCCCTGCTGCAATAAAAAATGCAAGTGGACTCTTCTTCCAAGGTATATTCTCCACCTTATGTGAAATCCATCACAGAAACTCATGGAATATTAAATGTTATTACAGAACTAGGCAGTAAGTACATGAGCACTTTGCATATGGAAGTGGCTGCAGGCGATCAGCAGAACAGAGCTGCAGCAAAGGATTACTTAAAAAAGAAAACCAGCATAATATTAAATAAAAATGCAAACCTATTTTTAATACATTACTTTACTAATTTAAATGTTGGCCAAAATTTACAATAATTTTATTAACCTCCCCAGCGGTATTCCCGAGTGTGACTTGGGGTGGAAAAAATTGCAAAAAGCGGTAATCCCGAGTCACACTCGGGGTACCTTTTGAGGGTCCCTCTTACCTTATCCCCGCGCTCCAGCGGCGATCTCACGATCCCGCTGTGATGGCGGGGCGCTTCTCCGTCGGGGGGCGTGGCCGGGCGGGAAATTTAAACGCAGATTACGGAGTAATCTGCTTTTAAATTCTAATATAATAAATAAATATAATAATTATACCCGGGAGTTAATCCTAAGAATTACAGGCCCACAATATAAACAAAAATTTCTACGCAAAAAAAAATAGGATCACTTTTTGCATCAAAAAATGACAGAATTAGAACGCTAGGGGGGTTAATCAATTGTCCCAGCACACAATGTACTTACATCCATATCTGGTACCCATGTATTGAGTCTGACCCATTATTTATCTTCATAGCCTCTAGAGTGTCTGACTTACAAGACACACATTGTACACATTGCTTATGTCATACAATATAAACGTTGTCAAAACAAAACCATGTGATACGTCGGCTGTAAAGTTTAATATTGTATATTGATTCTTTTTTTCTTTTAGATCGGAAACCAGTTTCTACGCATTTACCGCTGGCAAGCACACACTCATCCCATGGCGATGAAGAGAAGCTTCTTCAGATCCTACAAGACATGTCACTGAAATTTGCACCATCACCCAAACTGTAGACTGAAAATATGTTCTTACATATAGATAAGATGTTGTCCGGCGTTTGATGCTGTGAGCTCTCCCAGGAACAAAGAGGAGGTTAATAAATAATGATATACAGTAACCCTGCTGTATAACATGGTCTGGTTTGTGCACTAATAATATTCAGGTGCCAGCTATATAATCAATTTACTACCTCTAATTACTGCTAATGTAATAATATTTAATGGCCACTGTGCATTACCAAACCCCACAGATAATGTTTCTTAGACATAGCTGTGGCAGACTTTGGTAAGACCGCAATGTTCTGACGGTTGGTGTAGTGTATAAGTCAAGAAAACCTGTGACATACATTAGCATGAATGATGGGACTTTATTAGTCTGCCTTACACTATATGAATAACATATTACACTGAAACACTCATCATATCTAGTGGTTAGGCAGGACTAATGTGCTTCTGGAAAGGTGCTGCTATTTGTTTTGTTCAGGAAACAAACCTGCCATATTAAAGTTCTTACATTAGTGATATTCCATTCGGGAGCAGTTCATTAAACAGGATATTTCAGTGTTTGGATAGGGCGACCAAAAGGGGTGAAACGTAAAAGCATTTCATCCTATTTTGCCTTAATAAAAATAAAGATTTCCAACCATATGAGAGTGGCAATCGTTATGACTCGTGTGCATGGTGTCAGAAATCAAAACAAACCTGTATATGTCTAAGGGATGGAAACACACACTGACCCGATGTGTTAAATTTTGTTTTAGTTCAAAACCAGCCAAGACCTGTGATCGCTAAGCTTACAATTTAATGGATTGTATTATTAATAGAGAGGAATGTGTAGGCATGGACAAATATATATTTGCTTCAAGCTAAACTCCAGCCTTACCTTAAAGCCTTGTGCAGTTTTCCCAAAACCCAATGTCTTGTAAAGTAAAAAGTTAGGACTTTTCTGTTAACCAACTGAAGAAGTTTACGGTAATCTATTAAAGTAGTGCAGACACTGAAAATCTGTGCAGATCAAGAATTGTATACTAATGTCACACAAGACTGTCCAACTGAGCATTAGAAGCTGCAACAAGTCAGAGCTTGCTTCATATCCTGGCTGGAGGGTGTTTCATTATCTATCTCTTTCCTTCCTGACATTATGCATTCCCTTTTCATTTATCAGATACAGATTTCCTTTAGTATTGGGGGCAGACTCTAGTATTACAGGATATTCCTGGGTCACTTATATATTTGTTTTTGTTTACTGTAAAGGGGCAACTCCATTATTGTTACTTAACAGCCCTCCTGTGTTTCTCACCACACTTTGCCTTCTTTTAGCCATACACATACCCAATCAATGTTTAATTTGACCATCTCATTCCATATAAATGTTGACCAAAAATAAAACTCCTACTACTATACACTGCACCTGATGGTCCAACTGAAGGAAAAATGCAGTACAGATAAGCAAACCTGTGCATGTTCCAAAATGTAATCAGGAATTGATTGAGGAAAAACCTATCGATATGTATGATTGATAGAAGTTTTTAGACTTAGTCAATTGAGTTTTTTTACACCGATGTATCACTTTGTGTTGTTTAAGTTCAGAATATGAAGAAAAGAATACACGGAGAAAAATTGGCATTTTGTATAGCAGGATTCAGCCACTGTTCCAAAAACAGGGAGCCTGGCTTCAAAATTGACTGAGACATCTGAAACATCCTTCATTTTGTTCCATGGAAGCAATTAGGTAAAACTTTATATAAAAGCTCAAATCTGGTTGTTACAAAACTCTTCCACTGTGATCCTCTTTGCTTGCTGACCATGTAACTTCTGTGACGTTGCCAGGAAGAGAGCCGGGCTGCACACTGCATGGTGTGTGCGGTGTATATTGGAAGGGAGAAAAAAAAAAACCAAGGAATATATTTTTTGGCAAAAGAGACTTTACCTTCTAGTGAGTCCTACTTTAGAGAATTAATTCTGGACCCCCATATACAATTGGAAGTTTAAAAATCACAGGAGCTGGACCTTGGGTCTGGCGGGTTTTCTAAATGAACCTCAGACTAGTGTGAAGAGAAAAGTCAACAAATGCTGAAGCAGCTGCAATGTAAAGTGCCGGAGTTTGGTGTTTCTTCTAATAAGAACCTGGACATCAGGATGCAAGTAATTTGATTTATATACTGCTAACATATTACATAGGTTGAACAAGGACATCAAGTTCAACTAATAGGGAAATAAACATAGACATAGTTGATCCAGATTACTGCGCTGTACATTAAAAAAAGGGTTGCAAATAACAGATACAAACAGTGACACAGGAGGAGGAGAAGACCCTGCCCCAAAGAGCTTACAACCTAAGATTCTGCACAAAAATATATTTTCATACTAGAAAACATGCAAGGTGCCATAGCCAGCCTCCTAAAATGCTAGGTGTTAATCTTTGATGTTGGTCTAATAGTTCTAGACTAAAAGCAGTTCCATGGATCACACAATGGCTGCCTATATATTTCTTATGATGTAGAATATTGTCATACATAGCTTCTGTATTTTCTTACACAACACATGTAATTTTCCATGAACATCTCCTCTTGTGGTATTGGTTGTATCTGTCTGTCATATGCAACCCCTTTTCATTGTACAGCGTTATATGTTGGCGCTTTAAAAATATTGTTTAATATTAATCTCAGCTCTCACTGATCTGCTTGGTTTGGATACATTTCCAATATCGTAACCGGGAAATGAAATATTGTAGTGCTTTTAGTAGATACAATAATTATTTTGGGTTTAATGTTAATTTAGGGGCTATTGACACCTTTTAGGTGAGATGAATTATTATGTTAAGGCAGCAAATCACAATGCAATACTATATATACAATGGTGTATGTTTCTTTTCTGCACAATGCCACTGGCTATTTTGTGTCAAGCCATGTTTATAGCATCAGAATGCCAAGATATGAATGGGCACTTAGGATCTTCTCCTTGCGCTTCATACTATTCCCCAATATATATATATATATATATATATATATACCACTTCTCGATCTTCTCTGTGCTGATTTTAAAATAAATACAACACAAGACATAAGAATTCAATATAATCACTAGTATTAAGTAACAAATTTACTTCTCATATTATAAGCTTGGACAGAAATCAGAAAACATAAAAATCAAGTGCTTCTCTATTTAAAAGCTCAACAATTTTCAGGTTTAACAACAAATAAACTACAATCTGGTCCCGTGTGGTCTTAGAAATGTGTAAACAAGGAAAAAACATAGCAGCAATGTACTGATGTAAGAAAGAAACTTTACATTATACAGGTTCAGACCTTGGGGTCATCTCTCAGACATGCAAGTTTTTGTACTAAAAAGACTTTTCCCTTTATTTTATATGTTACCTTTATTAAAGCCACAGACTGCTGCAAACCGCAAATCCAGCCACAACAAATATTCCAATACAGTTCCACTGTTTTTTTAATATACCTCGGGAATAAAGTGCAGATATTTCTCTGACTTAGTCTTAAACTCCATCCATTTAAGGTGCGAGCCATAGCATTATTAACAGTTTCATTGCTAGAGGTTATTACAGCCGAGAAGCCTGGACAAAATAAGCAGCCTTGATAATAGGACTAACTTTCCTTAATTATCATCACATATCAGGGATTTTTTGTTTGGTACCCCACTAAATAATAATAAAAAAACTTGGTTTATCATAGGCAGACAAGTAGACACTCTTCATTCATTTTTAAATACTTTAACTGTATCAGACAATTGTAGTATTAAACAGAGGTACACTCAAGTTTACTGGCAGCAGTGGCATCTGCAGGCTGAAAAGCATAAAAAGGCCTTCAGCTTGCATGTGATCACACTGTCATTGCAAACACAGCGATCATGATTGGGAGCCGTCAGCTGGGGTTGTCTGGCTGGTAGCTAAGGAATGTTAACATATAGATTGTGGGTGGGACTCCGTACAAATATTGAGGTGTCCACAGAAATTGAAGAAATCAGCTTTGGGTAGGATGCCTCTTTACAACCTCAGTGACAAAACCACCTGCAATCATATGCTCAAATGGATAACCGTCCAGGGGAAATATTGCCGATTTTCTGAAAATGCTAGCTGCCTGGTTATCATGACAATCCTGTGGCATTAGCTTTTTCTAAGACACTATCCAAACAAATATTCCAGTTGGGAATACTAACTTTGCTGCAAGCCTGATTCAGTTTAAAGCTAGAATGAATCAGGAAAAACTCTTTCAGTTAGTAAGCAATTGTGTTTCTCTGACAGGTGCCCTTAAATAAATTCCTGGTTATACAACATGTCATCACTGTCCAGCAATGTTTCTTCTGAACCTCTGTGAGTCTGAGGAACATCACAAAACAGATTTGGTCCAAATGTCACTTGCCAAAACCTGAGACCTAAGAAAAATCATTCTTTATTCCCCCATTTCAGGGGTGAGATGCAGCTGAATTTATACAAGGTCAACTTAAAGGAATTTTCCACTTTAAAAACAATCATTTCCTCTAAGCATTGCAATAGGATTTGTTTTTGGTCATACAGTATACAACTTCCATTTCTAGCACTGTATATTTCAATTTATATACTTTTGTTTCTTTTCTGAAATTGTTATTAGGGGGTGCTGAAAAGCTCTCAACCTGACCAAAATCTTCATAATTTTGTCATTGTGTTGTTGTAATGTGTTGGTAATCCATAAACTGCGGCTGATGCTGAAGTTGTAAGTTTTGTGAGTGAAAAGGTGTTTGAATGCTGACAAGAAATGATATACCATTATCTGCATGGAGTTTGCAGGTTCTCCAGTTTTTGCGTGGGTTTCCTCCCACATTTCAAAAGACATGCAGTTAGGTTAATTGGCCTCCCCCCTAAAAATTGACCTTAGACTGTGGTAAAGACATATGACTGAGGTAGGGACATTAGATTGTGAGCCCCTCTGAGGGACAGCTAGTGACATGACTATGGACTTTGTACAGCACTGCTTAGTATGTTGGTGCTTTATAAATACTGGATGATAATAATAAGTGTGATACAGAGACCACGCAAGTCCTTGCAGTGGTGGCATGCTGGTTCTCAGGATGCTATGGGCCACAGACATGAATATGGTCAGGTGTTCTCTTTTTCCAATAAAATCTGTTCACGGTTGCTCCTACCAGAGATTGCTAGAGGTTCCTTAAGCAATGAGCATTATTGTGACTCTCCGGTCAGTTTAACCGACACCAATAGCCGTCAATAAGGGTGACATTTTTCCCACAAGCCACCAAAGTAATGTACTGCGAGCTGTGTAGAACTAAAGTTATTTCACAGGTTCCCCCATTGTGCAAAATGTTGAAAAAGACCGCTCTAGATTACTCTCTTAATGGCTGGGCCTACAACTTTTCAGCACCTCCTCATACTTGTAGCTGCTTGATGGCACCCATATACTTCAATCCTTTTGTCTTAACTATGGCATGACAATTACACAATCTTTAGTAGAGATGTGTGATATAGAAGGAAATTTCCTATATCCTGTCTCACTATAAAAAGAATGTCCACAAACAGGCCAGGATCTTCATATCACAGAGTACACCAAACTTTATAACCTTGCTGCTGTCTGTTACAGAAATACTAAAACGTGTGTAGTTCCTGGCCTTCTAGGGTCGGAGTTGGAAAGCTCTGCACCAGGTATTAGGATTAGCTCCCAGGTTAGTGCTAGCATGAAATATGATTCCAAAGACAACTACAGGTTAATATATTATTATATTTTTTTGATTTGATTGTTTTACTTGAAATATACATATTTTTATTAATATTTGGACATTACTGATATATCAGTGTTATCTAGCTATCAAAAAGCTCACTCAAATAACTTTGGTATGTCTGGCTCCTCGGATATTATTGAATTAACACTTTCATGTTCTGATATAAACTACATGTTTGCAATGTTCATTAAGCAGACAGGTTGGCGAATGGGAAGGTATGAGACTCCAATCAATCTGTCTCAAAACCTCAATTCTGAGGCACTTCATTTACTGGATTTGCCTAATTTTGCTTTAAATATTCATCCAAAATTTCAGTGGTCTCACATAGTTCCATCCTTAATCTGTCCAGTAGGATTCAGGCTCTACAAAATAGTCATTTGTATCAAAGGAAAATAATATCTACAGAACCAATGCCTACCTCTGGTTTCTTTGAAGAAATGTTTTTTGTTACAGCCCATACATGCTTGTACAACAAAACAAAGTGCCCACAGACATATGAACACGTCTTTCAGTACCTAAGGTCCCCAAGAGTTAAGGCAAAGTACCAACACATAATAAACTGTTTCTTTAGATGGAGATCACGGACTGGAATAAATATTTGGTTGCTGTGGAATATTTCCTCTGGTTTTGTCATGAGGGGAATATTTCTCAGTACACAAATTAAAACTCATGGTGTGTTAACTGAAGCACAAACCCTGATCAGTTGAGACAAATATTAATCTTTTCTAACAGTATTGAGAGAAATATATATATATTATTGAGAGAAATATGGAGACTGCAGCACTCTCCTTCCAAACATTCTGCCTGGCTGTCGGATTTAGTGGCTTTAATGCTTTATTTTACTTCTGAACATATTTGGCTGCATGCTGGCTTTGTACTAAAACCACAGCCAGGCAACAAAAATGTTCAGGTGGTAATGGCAGCCTCCATATTTCATAGGTCAGCCGAAGTTCCATTTAGGAATTATTTGCCTTTTTTTTTTTTTTTAGAAATTATCTGTCAGGAGGGTAAGTTTATTTTGCAGCATTAAATATTATTGTTAGGATACTTATGGCTTTTAATGCTTTGTAAATGGCCACTTAACCTAAACTACAAGGGGGGGTATATAAAAAAATCCTGATATATATATAGATATATATATATATATATATATATATATATATATATATATATATACACACATACAGTTTTTGTATTTACTACCTTAATGGAATACATGGAAATGAATCACAATGGTGAAATGTCAATGGGCCCCCAGACCTACGCAGCTTTTAATTGAAGATAGAGTGGTAGAGCCGCGCACACAGGTGCCTGGGAAAGTGTGGGTGATGGAAAATGTTGTAGTTTTAAAAAAATTAGAATAATAATATGTAGCTGTTGTAAATAGATATAAATAGTGCTGAGTGAAGTAGAGCTCTAAAACATAATACCAGGGGACGTCATGTGCAATAAGTCTCTGCATACTGCAATCAGTCTTCCTGCTATGAACAACGTTTAGTATACAATACCAGGCTGCAGCAACTATACAGCAACATAAATAGCTAAGCTCTTTGATAAAAGTATGGGGATATGATATTTCTGTTTACTTGCATTTCAGGTTAAGTGGCTTTAGAACCTCATCACCCTCTTTCCAAGATTGTTGCAATAATTAGTATATTCAGAATATTACTAGCCAATTATGTTGCTGCCATGAAACTACAAAGAAAAAAAGCAGCAAAGCTGCCATTCATATAGTTTTGGGCTGTTTTGTCATAAGACGCCACCATGCATATTAGGTTCCACCTGAATACTGCAGTACATACAAGGTATAAAGAGACAACAGGCTGAGAAGGGTAAAAATAAGCAGAGCCCTGAAAATGTTCTCTCTAGGGAAAAGAACCAATTACAACTCCAGAATGCAGCACACAAAACCTCCAAATGGTAAAATCCAAACCAAATCACCACTCCAAAAGAGGTTCAGTTCAAACGAGGAGGAGGAGGAGCTGTCATGAGTCCCGGCTCAGATTAGTTAATAACACTTTCCAACATAGCAGTTAAAAATGACAAGCTCCCTTCTCCAAAGACTGAATATAAAACCTTAATGTCTAGATTCTCTGGCTATTGTACTCCAGAGTCCTCTGAGTCTTCTACTCCACGTGTTTGTTGTCTGTATCCGTCTATAGATTGTCATCAAGATACCACCGGAGTCATATCCCACAGCTGCGGTAGGAGAAACACAGGATTATTTTTTGTTTTCACCTTTATTTCACATGCAATGAGAGGAACATTGGGGCTGACAACCTCAAAGGAAAGCTGTCCCAAAACAAGCAATGCAGACTTTGTAAATCATAGTAAATATATGGTAATCGGATAAGTAGGTGGTATGAAAGAAATGTGGAAAGAGATAATATTGGTTGGACGGTTGCTCCTTGATTCTGTCTCAACTACCAGTCTGTGAAAGAACTGTTCCCCCTGTCTGCACATTTCAATTGTGGATTATTAGTATGCAAGGTCTCTTTATTCCTGAGGAGGCGGACTAAGCTCCGCGAAACGTGTACATTGTATAAATAAACTCCTTAAGAGACCGCTTCTGGAATATATATGTAACAAAATCATCGACCAAATGCCCTTTTTATGGTTTTTAGTTGTTAATAAATGAATTTTAATATGATATAATTTGTTTACTGTGCCTTGGAAGTCCCATATGTTTCTTTCTAACCTTAATAGCTTCATGAAGGGGATGTGGCAGTGTTTAATACTTATCAAGGGGAGTCATATATCTAAACTTCTGATCTGCAGCCCTTTCCCTACCTGAAGTTGGGCTTAGGTTAACCTGTACTAAAATAACACTTGTCAATGCTTTAATATAAAAATAAATAATGATGTTCCAGTGGTGCGGTCAGAGCTTTGATATTAGGATAGACAAGAGGGAGTCGAGTCCTGGTGGAAGCTGCCACTTATGGCTGATCCTCTAAAGGGCCGATTTGGAGCAGAGCTGCTTAATGCTTTCACAAACTGCAAAAAAAAATGGTTGAAGGCCCCTTCAAGCACAGAGACTGCAATGTATGCCAATAATTCCAAACTGTGAAGTATGTCATCAATCTGTAGAATCAATCCAATAAAATGACCACATTACTGACCTTAAGGACCTTGTCTGTTCCTGACGTCAATAACCAGACCCTTGTTGGATCAAAGTTTACATGGACAATGCTGTGTTTACTATCATGGAAAGATGCAGTTGGTGCTCGTCTGAAAATGAGAAGAGAAAAAAAACATAAAACGCGAATTTTCTGAAGAAGAATATGCCACACATTCCCAAACCTTTAGAGGATTTATGTTGATTTTACACAAAAACCAAGCAGATGTTTGTACTTTCCAAACTCTTCAAGAGAACTGAGAGATTATGGAAGAGGCCACTGCTGACCTTCTACAGATTTCTTTTTTGCCTGGATGTAAAGCTGACCTTTAGGGTTTAGTAGCTTCAGTCAAACACTCATGACAATCATGCAGATGACAGTTTGACAAGTTGTGTGGTAACTAAAAATCAGAGTCACATACTCGTTCTGAGTCAGTAATTCAGGGAAATAAAGGCCAGATCAGAACATCAACCAGGCATGTTGTATATTGTAGAACCAGCTCAGCAATGGCAGTTTACATAATCGCTCATAAAAGGTCAAAAAATGCCATGAGCACTCTGATTGGTTGATTTGGCCATTCCTTTCCCTATAGTAATAAAAAAATGGTCCATTAGTCTTTGCTTTCTCGTTATCACTTACTGGTCATCTGTGATAGTGTCGTAGCAGCTGTCACACACACGGACTTCAAACTCAAATCCCATCAGAGGAATAGTGGATCTCTTAGAGCTACATTTACCGCATACTGCTTTCCCACATTTCCTGCAATGGTGCTGATGTAAAAAAACAGAAAATACTGTTATAAATGAGATTCCATCATTTTTATTATATCAGGGTCACATTAAATCATAGCAGTCTGCAGCAGCAGACTCTGGTGCCCCCTAATGGATAAATTTGACTATTACACTGAAATTCCTTAGTCACACTTACTAAACTGCCATCAAAAACTTGAGTCTGAAATGCCCACAGTTTAAAAGGGCAGTAATAAGTAAATCCATTGAAGCAGCATTTCCCAAACTAGGCTGCAGCCCTGCCTTTCCTGGGTTTCGGGTCAACTTCAGCTGACAGCAAATAATGGAGAAGAAAACAACAATTCTGCTTATAGCGTTACAATGTGTAGTTTTATAGCGTGTATCTTGACCTCCTTGTGTGGTTACCACTAGCTGCAAATTGAGTCCATATCACCTTTACACCTAGGCTGGTCCTCAGTTTACTCTACTGTATCAATTGCATGTTTTTTGATTTTATGTTTTCCATAACTACAGATGGATAATTTTGCAACATAAGCAATTGTACTGTGTAAAACATTCTTCCAGTTTGTTTTGTACCACAACACCAAATGAGTATTGCAAAAACATATATAATTGAATCAGTGGATGAGTCAAATGAGTGAATATGAGTAACCCCACAAAATATTTAGAAAAATTAATTGCACCTATTAGTAGAACATTCTACTTTTTTCTGTATGTTAATGTTGGGTTACTCATTCTATTGTGTTACACTCATGGGCAGCTTACAACTGTTGGTGGTGAAAGAACTTGCTATGGCTATCTGCTGGGTTAGACATATTTTATGTATGGTTACAATTAACCACAAAATACTTGGATATAACTTCTCAAAAAAGTATTAATTATACAATAATAAAGAAATAATGCTTTCCGCACACCTGGTTACAGTACATTTTGAATAAGGATACCTAAAGCCACCAGAATACTGGGAAATAGCATGTACATTGCATTCAATACCATGAATCATCTGCTGTTATAAATGTAGTGTTCTGAAATCATTTACAGAGTTGGGTCACCGCACCATCAATCATTGTGATTCCAGAAAGTTCATGCCATTAACCATAAAGCAATGGAATCCATAATCAGGATTAGGAGTTATGTACTCTGCAGCAACCAGCTGAGAACCTGAGCAGAACTGTATCCAAAATGACCATAAATGAGTTATGACCAGCACATTGCACACCAATCTGATCATTTCCCACCCTGTCTGATATAGGAAACGCACCTGTCTGAGGCCAATCTTCTTGCTGTCCCACATCTGTTTGAAGTTCCAAAAAAAAGGCTGATCGCACTTCTGACAGGAGTCACTGTCCAACCATTCAGGTGTCTGCAGTACAATAAAAAGTAGGCAGGTTACTCAGTACTCCAAAGAATAATGACACTGAAAAAATGCTTAAAGGGAAAAGGTCATAAATGAAACATGGAGGTTGCTACTGCTTTGTGGATCTCAAGCAAAAAGTTTTGGGTTAAAACAGATTAGAACCTGTCAGATTTGTATGTGTTTTTTCCACTCTCTTGGCTGTATTAGGAACATTTCCAATCACTTCCTGTCAAGGAGACACGACAGGAAGTAAGAGGAAATCGCCCTTTTGGACATCAGTCACCAAAACAGGTGTCCTAGATTTTCCCTCATTTCCTGCCCCATAGCAATGGTAAACAGGACTAATAGGAATAATGAATCTCTCCAGGGGGACACAGATGCCAATTGAATCTGGCATTGGGTCTATTCATTCCCTACTTTACATAAAACAAAATTCTGCTTTTGATGCACTTTAACTGACTTAATAAGCTCACTCCATTCCTATAAGGAAGTACTTTTCCAATGGCCAACAGTCAGCGAGCATTTCCTTGTTGATCAATCATTTATTTTCTGGATGTTTTTTATATATTTTGTGCTGTGCGATGATGGATGGAGGGAAACAGAAATCATTTTGCAGGTAAAACAGATCACCTTTATGATTTTTTATATGTGCATTGAGCAGTGTTGGATTTTAGGTTTAATTTACATCAAACTTTATTCTATGACATGCAAAGACAGTTTCAGAGCTTATTAAATCCCCCGTAAATTCTAGGTGCTGCTCTTACATCTGACAACCAAAAGCGGCTGAGTGAGGATCTGAAAATAAAAGAGAAAAGCTGTCTAGTCCAGCCTAGAAGTAAAACCATCTATAGAAGGTTGTCAGGTATGGAAAACAACATCCATCATTTCACTGCAAGGGAGGTGAAGGAAGGCTTCATTGTCACACTAATAGGAAATCCATCCACTATGCAGCACCACCTACACACACACACACGATCTGCACGGAATTTTAATCAGAAGGAAAATGTATTTGCAATCTCACCAGAAAAGCCAAATATCTGAATAATGCAACACTAAGATAAGTGACATTTAGGAGCCATGTGTTCAGAGTGGATTAAATATAAAGACCTGAAACATTATGGTTGCCAATCTGTTATAGGTTAGGGTTTGTGTGGTAGTTTGTGGAATAGAACATTTTTTGAGAGGAAAGAATGAATTCTAATCAGTCTGCATTTGGATCTGCCTTATGTAACCCACAGATATCAAGGTTGGCTATTGAACCATATTGTATCATGACAAGAGCAAAACAGAGATCTAATGCTAATCATACACCACATAAACTATACAATTCTATCAATATTATGATTGCAATTACAATCAGTTTTATCCAATCCTAATAGATTAGTTATATAATTCACTTGTTTAGTATTCAATGGGTATTATGGTTGAATATATTCCTGAAATATTGATTGTTACAGAAAAAAGTGGGTTGGGTTCCAAACTAATGGTTAACCAAGTAACAAAAAAAACCTGTCTTGCCTGATCAATTGTTCAATCAATATTAGACATTGATGGTTCTGGTTTATACAACATCCCCCCCAAATCAGTAGTCTAAAGCAGCCTCTCAACCTTTTTAACATGGGGAAACTCTTGAAAATTCTTTAATGTCCAGGGAGCCCCTGTACTATACCTACTATATCCACAGCTCACAGAATATTAGTGTGGTGGTCAGTTGGAAGAATTCCCCTTACATTGCTGACCAATGTGATGAATGTCATTCTTACAGATGGCCAAAAAGATCTTTGGTGTCATTAAACTGACCTGAGAGGCACAAGTTGCTCTTTGCTCAAGAAACCCCCAGCAACCTCTAGAGGAACCCTGGTTGAGAAATACTGGTCCGGGCAGCACAGTTGGGCTCAGTGGTTAGCACTCCGGCCCTTGCAGCGCTAGGTCCCAGGTTCAAATCTCAGCCAGGACACTATCTGGATGGAGTTTGCAGGTTCTCCCCGAGTTTGTGTGGGTTTCCCCTGGGCACCCCGGTTTCCTCCCACATTACAAAATCATGCAGTTAGTTTAACTGTCAGAATTGACCTTGGACTTTGTTAATAGTATATGAATATAGTGGGGACATTAGATTGTGAGCCCCCTGAGGGACAGCTAGTGACATGACCATTGACTTTTTACAGTGCTACGAAATATGTCGGCGCTATATTAATACTGTGTAATAATAATATTAATTGATGAAAAATATTTAAAAGATGGACAGCTTATGCGATTTTTGGATAGCTAAAAAGCACTCAGAAAATACTTGTGGATGCCTATAAATCTAGAAAAGGGATTTAAAAAGATTGTTAATTAATGGGAAAAAAAAAAGTTTGTCATACTTTGCTGGCCTGTAAAGTATTTATTTTAGCTGCACAGCCTCAGAACAACATACAAATCTCTGGCAACAGGCAGCATGTGTCTGAGCTCATCTTTGTTCTGCATTGTTATGTAATAAATTCTCTGAATTGTGAAAGCACATTTACTGTGAAAAGATGACAGGAGCAGAGAAGAACATAACACCACTGTTATGAAAATGTCACTGATACAAACACAAAATAAACAAAGCCCTGTACTTATATTTCCATAAAATACTCCCATTATAAAGCAGCAGTAAATCCCTACAGCTGCTTTACAACTTACATGAATGTGATATATTTTTATTGTATGAGACACAAAAATAATGTAGTTCCTAAATCAGTAATTTATTAATATCCATTATTTATATAGGGCTGACATATTACGCAGCACTGTGCAAAGTCCATAGTCATGTCACTAGCTGTCCCTCAAAGGAGCGGTCTTTAAAATGTCTTTAATACAGTCTAAGGTAATTTTTTTTTTTTTTTTTTTTTGGGGGGGGGGGGGGGGGCAATTAACCTAACTGGATGTTTTTAAAATGTGTGAGGAAACCCGGAGTTTCAATGCAAATAGTGTCCTGGTCGAGATTTAAAACTGGGACCCAGCGCTGCAAAGGCAGGAGTGCCAACTCAGCCAAAGATGCATCGTTAAATGTATTTTTTATTACTAATTCCTAAACTTCACTTGGTAAATTCTGTACAGCAAAGAATAGAAGTGGAAGGAAGAGCAGCACAAGGAGAGAGAGATGTGTGCTTCAGTGCAAATGGTGGTGATTATGTACCCTCTTTAGAAAGACACAAATGGGGGGGGGGGTGTTCCTTTAGGTGAGGTTTATACCAGCCCTGCCTATTACATTCTGCTAGGAATCATACTCAATAGAAGTGTACAGCAGTTCAGTACATAACTTCTTATGTTTATGATAAAGACAAATATGGCTTCTAATAACATGTGCTGAACCTCTCCCCCTGCAGGCATCAGAATACTCACTGCTTGGCCAAATATCACATGAGGAGATTTAGCTGATTTTTGAGAAGGTGATGAGGCAGAAATTTGGACCCAAAAACAAAACCACTAAGATTTAGGAGAGCACAGCTTTTGTTCTATGGAACCACAAAGTCCCAGACAATCTAAGCTTAAACACATGGGATTCCAAATTTCATGGAACTAAATCTTCTGGATTGCACTTTAGAATACTTTATTTCGAAGATATATCAACTTAATCAGTATATAAGCACTATGGGTATTTCAAATAAGAATTTTAGCATATACGAACACAATCCTCACTCCATCAGGAGCACCTATCTGGTTGCTGAAGAATATGTTGCAAGCTGCTAAAGCCATTACAGAAAGCTGCAGCCTAGAATTTATCCAAAGTGATCTGGATTCTAACTGCTTTGACACCAAGTGAAATGTTCATTTTAGCTTAGTGAATGTGGTGAAAATGCACTTTGCATTAACACCCAATCATATGCAAGGTCATTAAATACCTGATTAATTGAATGACTGACATTAGCAGAGCTTACACCCATTCACTAAAATAAGTAAATTATTACTTATACCTATGCAGAGTTATAAAATCCTTTAGTAGACCAACCCCACTTTCTTTGCGGACAGTCACTGAAATGCTGAACCAAAATAAACCATAAAACCAACAAAAATATCAGACTGAAATAAACAAATTCGGCAACAAACCTCTTGTCTTTCAACATCCATATTCCAGACAACAATGCTGCCATCTGCACTGCAGGAGATGAGCTGCCTGGAATGATGTGCATAGGAGATGGACTGGATTTTATCACTGTGGCAAAAAAAAAAAAATATGTATTAGATTACATTTTGGCAAACAAATATTTACTGAATAATGGCTGGTTTAGCAAACATTTTATTAGACTTCTGTGAAACAACAAAACACATTTAAAATGCCAAACACATTTTAGAAGCTGCGGTCATTTAAATTGCTAATGGGGTTCTATGTATGTTTCTACAGTAATATGCATTGCCCCTTGTATTAAATCTCATGCCTTCTTAAACACAATGTCATGGCAGATAAAAAAAAAAATGCCATAATATGGGAATGGGTAATATGTGGAAAGAAACAGCAGTTTTTATAGTTCAGTGTTTGACTGGCTTTGTTCACGTTGCAACTGCTTCTCTCTTTGTACAAGTCAATGACACTGGAAAAACAGTTTAGGAAATGAAGGTCAGAGGTAGGTAAACTGGAGGTCAAATGTACTTATTATTCTCTCTTGCCCAGACCTAATCTAACCCACTATCTTACACCACAAATGTATACTTACCAAGTGGTTGTTCCAATTTTTGTTAAATCTCCCAGGCCTAAGTCTTCTCGTCTGCCCACGTTTGCTTAATACTTACCCATGGACTTCTATAGAGCTCAGCCACAGGGTACCAGGAAATTAAAGTTACCTGGGCTGAACTGTACAGACCTGGTCAGGAAAGAAGACTTATGCCCAGGGAATGTAAATGGTGGAAGTATCTCCTGTCTGATATTGATAGGTATGAATCTGTGGAGTGCATGAGTTTGATTAGGCCAAGAATGAGAGGGGGGGGGTGCGTCTATTTAAGCTAAACTGTGACGGAGAGTTACACAAGAGATAGCTCGACCAGGACAGGCTTGCTCAAAGTTTTATGCATCTGGTCACATTTTTTACACGTATAAAAATAGAAGAATGTCATCAATAACTTTCTGTAAACTGCCTATTCACAGATGAAAGAATCTACATATTATTTAATTCTTAAAGATGCATACAAAGAGGGCTAAAGTGTGTTAAACATTCTTAGGCTATAGTAACCCTATTAGTTTTTAATTCATGTTTACTGTGAACTGAGGAAATAAAGCTAAAAGGTTATGGGTTTGCTATAGGAAACAAGGGGTGTTCTTGTCACAATACTTACACTCGTCAATCGTTATAGCCAACTGGCAGAAACACTTGTCTCCGGCAGCGAACACAAAAGCTCAATTGTTAGGACTATTCGTATACCAAGTACATCCAGCACAAATGATCTTGTACAGATTTCTTAGCACTTTTTGGACACTAAATGAACAAACCATGCCTTCTAAATTATTTTATCAGTTGTTTAAATGACAAAACTAATCCTGCAACCAATCAAGTGGTTATCTTTTTTTAAGCTAAAAGCTCCAGGCATATAAATAAAAGATAAAAATAGTTGTAAAACCATGATCATCCCTAAATTGGTTTTAAGCATTTTATTTAGACTTTGTATCAGCATCTTACAATACCTATACAGCAGAGTTCAGCGAGTGGAAATGAAGCACAGTCGGGTATATTGCTGTACAAGACCTGAGAAAATAGAAGGAGAGAGCAGAACTGCAGACAAAAGAGCTAATAAGTCTGCAGCTGTCCAGTCACATGATAGGGGTATATATTGTAGAGAAGAGGTTGCGTGGGTTGGAGGCTTGAGAGGAAATGACTGCGGAAAAATAATTTTGTTTGGTGACAGTGAGCTCTGTGTTAAAGCTTTGTAGCTTTATATATATTTATATATTTATTTCACTTCGCTTTCAGTCTCAATTGTGTGCAGCAGCTGTGCAAATCTCAGGATTGGATAGAAAGAAAAACATATACATTAAGTAGATAAAACAGTAAACTTTTTGCCTGGAGTTTACCTTTGTTTCACTTAAAATATAGCAGCCTGAAAGTGATTGCTTGCACCATCATTTGGATTTTTCAATATGATATCATGTAACCAGGGCAGTATCCACATGCAAAAAAAATGATGGCCACTGTTAAGAGTACAAGGAAAAGGGCATGTTGTACCCTAAGTGGTGGCCACCAGTCATGGGGAGGATTATGTAAAACAATGGCATGCCACGGTCAGGAGCACAAAGCACGTTATGTGCTCCTGAGCCATAGTTTAACCCTTCTTTTAGACTCTGGGAACAAGCGTTAAGCATTACACGGACTCCTTGGGTCTAATTAAAAACTGTTCTTTGACAAAGTGTCTGAAAGGAAGTCTGCAAATCACATTGTGCTAGGCATTTTTCTATAGAAGGAGCTGAAATGCTCTACGGCCTGTTTCCAAGCAACAAATATCAGCAAACCTCCCTAGGTGCATGAAAGATACTCGGTGGGACTGTACACAAAACACCAACACATTATCGGACACAGATGACATCTTTACTTAAGTGATAACAATAACAGCAACAGTTGTCATGGACTTATCTGTGACTCACATGTCATTTTGTTATTATATGCATGGTGAACGGCTCCACATAAACAGATTTCAGAGAGATCTCAGAGGAGGTGTGAAGAATAACTGTGGTCATTGCTCAATGTACCCAGGAGTATGTGTATGTACATATGTATACACACACACACGACATAAAGATTTGTGTTACCCCTCTGTTGTTTTAATGTTTAACCACATACATATTCTTTGCATATGCAAGGCAAGTTAACTTCCTATTTGCATTCTTGTTCTGGGTCAGTGGTCCTTGGACCAGTACAACATTCAGACACCCGTCATTTTCTGTCCAAGTTATACAGTATTATACACACACTGCAAATTAAACTCCACTTTAGTGAACATCCATCTACATAATAATGTGCTCGGCTACAGCAGCAAAATATGATTAAATATAATTGGAAATGTAAATAAATTGCTTATCTGTAAAACGATAGATACCTATTTGAAAGCTTCCGCTGTAAGAATGTAGACTTTTTTGGGAGCTCTCTATTAGCCTAACCCTATGGGATAATCTAACCTTAGAATTTAAAACAATTCTAGATGCAGAACTATGGAGAACATGGGGAATTTATACTCCATATGACCTATACACAGTTTTATGCATTTCTTATTTCTACAGGTTTTTACAGAAACTTAAAGCCCATTTCTAGAACCATGGTGTACCCATGTCTAGATACCAGTTGACTAGGTCCTACAATCCCAGGGAATCTAAAGTATTGATTTCCATTCTATACTGTATAAAGCATATAAAACTAAATTAAACAATTTGCAGTTTATAATTCCAACAATGCTGGGGGAAGACTGAGAAGGGATTTGTTTCTCCTATATACAGTTTTTCCCAACAGTCAAATATTTGACTGATCCAAATAAATATCATACGTCAGGTATACTCAACCATGAAAATTTACCTTCTGAAAATTGTTTTAGTGCCCCGTAATAATTTTACATATATGGAGTGTCTTATAACCACTGATGCTTGGAAGCAGGTATATAAATTCCAACCATACACCCAACAGATGTCTGGGTAAACCATTTTTTATGCTATGTAGTCTTATTTATAGCATATAAATGTATCACTAATGTGTAGATAAATCCTTTTCCTTTAAGACAGACTCCCTGGATTACATCAAATCATTTAACTCCTTCCCAAATAGTTAAATATTCCCATGTGATCATAGGACCATCGATAGAAAGAGAAACTGCTTCCTAAAAATTCTACAAAATATGAGCTCTGTGGTGCAACTCCATTCTAAAATTGTCTTGTAAGTCCATACAATCTTTAGACTTGACAGTGGGACACATTTTTACTCACCAATATAAAATTACATTAGACTGCATTGGTTTGTCTATTGTTCAGTGCTTTATTAATACTATTTGATTATATCACATAATGTTGTATATACACAATATATATATAACACAAAGTATACATTGCATATTCTATGTGATCTGCACTTCTTTATGGTTATACCTGCAACTGAAAGTACATGCCAATGTATACTGTATCGTCTACTATTCAACTGCTTGTGTTCAATAAAAAGTTTCAAAAAAGGTGGCAGTCAATGTGACCTGACCTAATCTTCCCCTCATCCCTTTTCCCTCCAAAATAAAACAGTCCTTACTTGTGCCCTTGTAGTTCTAATGCCGTTCCTTTTCGTCCACCGATATCCCACATGATAATGGAATGATCTGAGCTGCCTGAGAAGAGAAGTCTTTGTACTGAATCCCAGCACAAGGTGGTGACCCCAGCTGTAGAGAAAGTGCACATATGTTCATGAACTACAAAAACCCTGCTTTCCATCTCACCATCAGACAACTACTATTTTATCTACAGTAATTTTTAAAAAAAATGACTTTGGTCTGTGTGTTGATTGAGGGGTACAGTTGCATACAGTAGTTGGGCTGAGGAAACATGTGCACTGACTTCAAATAGAATAGTCAATATCTCCAAGTCCTGTCACTTTTTGTCACCTGTGCCACCAAACTCCGGGTACAAACTTTTATTATCTATCACATTGACTACTGCACCAGCTCCTAATCTGTTGTTCCACTAATTAGACTGTTGCCTCTACAATATATCATGAAAGCTGCAACTATCCTTGTCATTACACTTCATCTGCTGCGCCTCTCTGCAGATTCATACACTGGCTTCCATTTCACCATTTAATGTGCTTTGCCTTTAAATAACTGCACAACTCCTGTCACGGTTACATTTTTGATCTTGGACATGAATACACCTCAACCACACTCTCTGCTCTTTTGATGACTTCCACACTCAACTTCCTACGCACGACTTTAGGACTTCTCTAGGGCTGCCCCTATTTTCTGGTACTCCCTCCTTTGTCCATTAAGCGTGCTTCTAACTTTACCACATTTAGGCAAAATCTCAGGGCCCGCAATACCCCCCTTAACCATCAGCCTGTTACAATTTGGCTGCAAACACACGTTCAATAATTGTCGCTGGAAGGGATCTTTCACCATCCTTTCCAAGGACAAAAGATTGAATAAGCACTGTACATACAGCGCCGTTCAGCTCAATGGAGAGGGGAGGGGGAGAAAGACAGAGCGGCACCCTGCTGCGCTCTGTCTACTTCCGTTCCATTACATTAGTTTGTGGATCCACTAGGACAGATCCATTAACGACGAAAAACAAACGCAGAACACATGCCAGATTCTCATCCGATTTCAGCCCTGAGGTGATCAGAGGAGAACCATATGACGTGTTTACGTAGCCTTGCTCTACTTTTTGTATTCTAAGCTCCTGCACTTGTTAGATTGTACGCAGGTTGCGTATACAGGTTTGTCAACTGCAGTCCCTATTATACAGCACTGCACAATATGTTGTAAGTAAAAGATAATAATGATCAAAATGATGAATGAAATAACACTTTTTGGAAGGCATATTTAACTCTGAAACTGTTCTTTTATACGATCCCAGCTAATGTACAACACAAAAGCGCAATATGTAAAGACAATACATGACAACATCAAACGAAAAAAACAATGTTAGGCTGTTCCACAATAGCACAGTCATGGAAAAAACCCTTAGCTAAAAGATCTGGGGATTAGACGTCTAGGCGAGTAAATTGCTGTAATTAGAGGTTAGTGTTAATTCTTAGATGCTTAACACCCTGGAAAGGCGTGGATGTCATGTGAAAGGACTTTTTCTCCATAACATTTACACAGGGCCCCGGAGTTCAGCTGGCTGCCGAGATTAATGTTATGTGTTAGTATTGCCAAAAGGGATACACAAGCTTTAAAGCAAAGAGAAATTATGTTATGAATGTCTCAGTATAAAAATATATCATTCTATTCTAATAAGTAGCAGTTACATTTTCTTATGTGGAAGACTTGAAGGGGCAGAACAGACTCTGAGGGGTTTAAGTGTCACTCTGGTGAATGCATTAATAAGCAGGAGATAAAATAATGTCTTACTAGGAAGTCATTCATCTGAAGCATGCTCACCTGTATGTCCCTTAAATGTGGTAATGAGGCTGCAGTTGTCTTGTTCAAGTTTTAGAATCGTAACCTGTCCAGAATGGTCCCCAACAAACACGTGCCTTGTCTCCACATCAAATCTGTCAAGCTAATGTTAAGGGACACAAAGTCAAAAGCAGGGTGCAAAATCTATTAATCGTAATCACAAGTGAAAGAAAATCTACCTGTGCACAATTTTTAGTTATTTATTGCAGAAGAGACAGACAATATCCCTTCTGTGCGATGCTTCCCCCACCTCCTAAATTGTAAGCTCTTCGGGGCAGGGTCCTCTCCTCCTCCTGTGTCACTGTCTATATCTGTCTGTCATTAGCAACCCCTATTAAACAGCTACATGTAACACATTAATGCTTATAGGAGATTTTAGGAGTTGGTATTAATATAAACTTTAGAGTTACCCAATCAGTAAATAAATGGATACAGCAACCATGCAAAGTCAGAGGAAGGAGATGCTGAGCACAACAGAGACTAAGAGGCCAAAACCTAAGAAAGTTTAAATTTCTTAGCGGATTTTAGAAGAACTCCAGTAGCAGCAACTGCAAGATATGCAAGACAATTATGGCATCTGCGGTGGTCACAAAAATGTAAAAAGTTAAGAACGCACTTAAAAATCTGAAAACATTTATACAGTTAAAGGCTTCCACATGCTGACTATTACCAATGGCAACAGAAAGGGTTAAATATTTCAACTTGCAGTAAAATACTTGTCTAATCAAAAGTATTTTAAAATTTCGTTCTAGAGGGTCACACCCGATCTCCATATGAATTTAATTTCCACATTACTATGTGATGGGTGTCACATCAATCCACCAAAGAAACAACATTCCATATGTCTATACTGCAGATTGGTACAGAAAAACAAATTGTTTGGTAGAAGCATATTAATAATAAATACATTTTAAAATCCACAGGTCCTATATAGTAGCCATGTAGTTAACACATCTGCTTTGCAATGCTGGGATTATAGACTGAATTCTTACTATGCAGATTCTTTCTGCATGGGGTATGTATGTTTTCCCTACACAAACCAAAGTCACACCAGTGGGTTTAATAGTCCCCAATCCAACTGGTCCGACCATATGTGCATGTAATATATATGAGATTGTACATATCTATTGTGGAAGATACTGAGCGGTTTAATATTCTCCCTACAAAGCTGCAAAAATAAGTTCTGCAGATTTTGCACAGTATGATGTATTTCAACCAATAGCAGCCTTGAAGTTTTTTTTTTTCTTGCTCTCTGAAATTGTTCTTGATCTTCATTATCTTCATATATTCAGAACAAAATCCCTTCAACCAATCAGCCTTAAACACTGGAGAAGGAGGTTTTCCTGTGGCTATGGCTGGTGGCCTTGCATACCCTTTAGACAAAGCCGATACGTTCTGACTATGGTGGGTAGAGACATACTGTACAGTTATCCACAGACACATTTTTTATTTTTTGGGGGGCTGCACAGCAGTCATACAAATATAGCTATATATAGTTATTGAAACCTCAATGTAGTCAGTGTAGTAGCTAAAGCAAAAGCAAAGATGATATTCCCAATCCTAAAGAAACAAGCCCTCATTGAAAGCTCTCATTTTTCTGTCATGATGGGTTCCCCTTAAACCGTATGTATCCTTATTCAATGAAGGAGGACAGAGCGTGGGTTCTCCCTAAACATGTGATTAAGAAATAGAGGTATATAAATGATGTTTAGGCATCATTTGGTTGTCGCTGCATCACACTGGATCCAGTATGCAATAGGCCAGACTAGGCTGGGAGAAGGAGCTGAATAGCCACTGAGCTATAAATTCTACCAGGATCCTCCTGCACAATCAAGACAATGTACTAGATATTTCCAGAATGGATATCTAATTTTCTGATGCATTATACCATTCAAGCAGTTAATTTCCAGATTTACCCTACGTATATCAAAAGGATCCCATTGTTCCTGTTAGAATCTGTATTTGTTTTATACATATCAGAAAGAAATTCAAAGAACTATGTTGGGGAGATTTTACCTGTCCTATAGGAAAAAAGTGAGCAGAAACAAATATATATAATTATCCTTAGTATACTTTTTAGATTTGTTAACATAATCTGTGGATCTTTAATTCACTGGCTACTCGTGCACGCACATCTAGGTCTGACCTTTTCATTTCAATATTTTGGCCCAGTGTCAGAAAGCAAAGTAGGATCTGTTGGTCTCCAGTGATAGCAGGTATGGTTAACCTAGCACACTGGCATTTGCAGCTCTGGGTCCCAGGTTTTAATCATGGCCAGGACTATCTTCAAGGAGTTTGTATGTTCTCCCTGTGTTTGCATGGGCTTAAAACTGCACTTAGACTGTGGTAATGACATATGACTATGGTAGGGGCATTAGATTGTGAGCCCCTTTGAGGGACAGATAGTGACAGTGTAATGAGTTTTTTTAATATGTCAGCGCTATATAAATATATAATTAAATAAGGAAAGCAACTTTGCCTTTCTTTGAAGTGCAGTTAGAATACCAAAGTCACAATGCTGTAAAGACTGAAAGTAAGGATGCTGGGATTGATTAGTGGCAGGGGTGCACTGAAGAGGTCCCAGGCTCCAATACCTTGGAGTCCCTCATAATTCAGAGCAGTGAGAGATGACGCAAAAGATAGCACCGCATATGGATTAGCCACTCAGGGGAAAATATTAAGTCAAAATCTGTTGTGCAAAGAGTAGTAAATCAGGAATCACCTTTCACTGTACTCACAGATGAATGCAGATACAAGGCAAAATCTGGTTGCTAGAATACACTCTTCATCTTTACAAAAATACATCAGAATCTGCTCTGTCTTGAGTTCCATACGTTTTTACTCATTTTATTCATCATATCCTATGAATGGGCACACAAAAACTGGTAAATGAGTAATAGTGAAACAAGTGGTTAAAAAAACAACCGGTCAGATTTCATTTTTTTTTTTTAAATTCCGGTGCTATGGAACACAATGAAGGCAATTCACTCATATGTAATGGATTCTCTTTGCAATACA
>NC_092858.1:21004724-21022211 GCF_032062135.1 Pyxicephalus adspersus
TTTTAGGTATTTCCGGTACATGCAGGACGGGCCCTCGGAAAGGTAACAAGTTTGGGCTCCCATTCCTTTCACTGACATATATAAGGACTGCAATAAAGAAACCATCCCACCCTTTTAATGCCAGGGCCCTCCGCCATTAGACACCTTCTGAAAGGGTCATATTTGCTTCAGTGAACCCACAAATAAAAACATTTATTGCAGATAGCAAGTAAAAGAGCATATAGATTTCACTTTTGTGAGTATCTTATAGTCTACAAACACCAGATGGCGGCTACGTGATTGCCTGCTGGTGATCAGTAATATCATTCATCTTCAGGTTAAACACATTGGTGGATCATAACACTGCCATTCATGGACCTGTTTATACCACACATATGGCGAGAATGGTGAATAAAATTCAAATTCTTTGCACTCCTCAGAGCATGTGAAAGGATACTGCAGACATGAAGCACAGGCCGTAGTGCGGTAGTTTCCCAGGCGCTCTCCTGTCTCCGAGCAGTGCCATGTAAATAACTTGTCCTGTCCTGTGCTCAACATCCACTCCATTTCCAGAACAAACAGAACCATTGTCAGTCGGCTCTGGTGGGCTGTAGAGACAGAACAGCAAAATTATATTTAAGCTACATCTAGATATTAGATATGTAAGAAACCTTACCCCATGTGAAAACATGCAGAACAATATTTAATGTACAGCGCTGCGTAATATGTTGGCACTATATATATCCTGTTTATTAATAATAATAATAATAATAATAACAACAATAGGCTAAAAGGAGATGGGTGAACGTAGGCACTAGCCTAGATTTTTCAGTTGCAAACATTTTAGGGTATTTTGTCCCAGCCAAAAATCCAAGTTAAACCCTATCCTGGTGCTATCACAGCCTGTGTATCATAAGCCCAAGTGTGTTTTCCCCTAAAAAAAAGAATTTTCCTACATTGTTAGGGAATATCTTCCTTGTGGCCAATTATTGCCAAACAATGTAGGAAGTCTCCCATTGCCGTGGAAGTGTCCAGGAGTCTGTTAGTGCTGCTGGTAGAATATCATTGGTGGGCTTTGGCTTTGTGTTGCTGCTGATTGGTGGCTGTTTGAAATTTTGTGAAATTGGTAGGAGTGGTTGTTGAGCCCTACATCATTGGTGGGCTGGCTTTGTGCCATTTTAGTGCTTGTAACTTATCAATGTCTTAGGTATCATCAGCATAGATAGAGGCTGCAGGAGAGCAGAAAAGCTTAATGTATTGTGTGTTATTCTAGATTTTTTTCAAGGCACAAAAAAGGTCTTAAACTGCTTACAAAAATGCTAGTCATTCTTTGTAAGTGGCAGCAAAGCAAGTCTATGGAGCTCTTCGGGGCAGGGTACTCTCCTCCTCCTGTGTCTGTCATATGCAACCCCTATTTATTGTACAGCACTGCGTAATATGTTGATGCCATATAAATACTGTTTGTCATTATTAATATTATTAATAATAATAATAATAATAATATCTGCATAAACTGAATGTTCTAGAAACAAGATTTCCAAAGGCTGTGTGTGGCTTACCTAACTCCGACTTTAATAATTCTAAGATTCAACCAGCAAGCTGAAAATGAGAGTTATTAGAAGAATTGGCAATATATCAGACTCTTATGTATATAAAGCCCTGCCTAACTTAAAACGTTGAACATCTTTCTTCAAAATATAATACAGAAAGGGTAATTACCTTGGTACGTTCTTGTTGGGTTCATTTTGTTATAATCTTCTGATAAAATAAATTCCTGTAAAAAGAAATAACATTTCCTGTTTTTTACTGTCACAAACAAGGCTTCAAGTTATCGTGGGTATTGTGTGCTGGGTTCATGTTCACAGATCCTAGTAACCTTTTCATGCTTCTCAAGCCTGGCCAATCATCATATTCTATAAATTGCAAGTGCTCCTTTGCCTGGAAATGTGCCAGGGACTGGCATGGAGCACTGCAGAGACCTCAAAAGATAAACTGAACGGGCGCTGTGTGTACAGTGCTCTTTCATTTATCTGTCAACATCTATCACTGGAAATGATCATAAAACAGTTTCCAGCAACAAAATTCATGCGTGTGTATGTAGCTTTAGTGACCTTACATTATTTACTGACCCCCTACCAAAATAGACCTATCAACCTATGGGCATCAAAGCGTGAAATTATGTGACAGAGAGAAATTATACATAAATTTAACTACGTGAAATGGAAAACTTCCTTGCTTTTGACATGGGATATGTGTGATGTTTCCTGTAATATCAGCAGCTCACATTGTTAGGACAACATGCTCATTTGCTTGGACTTTAACCTAAAACTTTAACCTAAAAAAGTCAATTTTATGATCGAGAAC
Source organism: Pyxicephalus adspersus (assembly GCF_032062135.1). Lineage (NCBI taxonomy): Eukaryota > Metazoa > Chordata > Amphibia > Anura > Pyxicephalidae > Pyxicephalus > Pyxicephalus adspersus. Next base: position 21,007,068 of record NC_092858.1, read on the forward strand.
CAAACCCAAATAGCTCCCACATGCTTACACAACTTGAGCTATTTGGTAATGTATTTTTATTTTCATTGAAGGAAAATACGGCCAAATGTTCTACTTTATCACCCATGTGAGGCTACAGCAGACTTAACAGTCGCTGCCTCAAGAGCCTTTAATGGGATTACTGCACATCTCATGGAACTTTTAGCTATATAATTAGGAATTATCCAGAGTTTGGCAGCCACAGTTATGCTGATCCAGAGTTTCCCCAACAGCTGAGCACCAGCAAAAAAAAAAAAAATACAGCAAATTGTTATATTGCACCGTTGTACAAATAATTTATAACAGTCATCAGATTCTGAAGCAATAATAATAAAAGAATAGAGTTATTTCTAAAAGTATTCTCCATGTCAGTGCTTGAGGTCCCCCACTTGCTATCACTTAAGCTGTAAATAGTTACTTGATGGTACTTGAATGGGTGCAGCTATACTACAACTTTTATTTCTACCAGTCAGGGGACTGCTGAGGTCTAAAGGTTACCAAAGACAGCTGAATCATCAACCTTCCTCATGAAAATTGTCTGTGCTCATTTCCTATCATTCCTACTTTGTGTCAAACTCATAGAGTCACCCCACTATGGGGAAGTAGAGATTTTTTGCAGTAAGCAGCTGAAATTTACAGTAATTTAAAGACTGATTAGTTTAAAGGGTTAACAGATTTATTATTCCATGCAGTTTTGTAATATTAATACGCAGAACAGACAAACATCAACACAGCCTGCCAAATATTGTGCAGTGTCTACCCCAGAAATGTTTTTTTCCAGCAGGGTTGTGGGGAAGCTGCTACCAGGTGGTTAAAAGAAGTGGATGGAGCAAAACACAACAAATTTAGTGTTTTAGTGTTTCCAGTTTTTTTGTGTCATAGGTATCCAGTAACCCAATCTTAACTCCAACGTTACAATGCTCGTCCCTTGGTATGTATCATTTTATTTTTGTAGCAAGCTTACAGTAAAAGTGGCCAGTTCTGCTCCCAGAGGTTGGGGAGTGAAAAAGTATAAATCTTCTCACCTTTGCCAACTGGAAGGATACCCATACTCACTCACAGCTCTTTCTACACAAACAGCAGCCAGGAGGCTACTTAAATGTGACGGGTGGGGCGCCTAGCTATAAGAGGCTGGGGGGAAAAATGTTGAATAATATTATGAATCCACAATAACACTCAGGCTGTGACAGGAAAAAATAGAACAGAACTGGTAGCCAGTCAGGCTCTGCTACATGCACATGTGCTACAAAGAGGAGAAATTAGGGGGAGAAGAACTGACAACACTGTTCCTTTCAGTGAAGGATTCTCCTACGTTTAGGCATAATACTTCCAGTAGGATAAAGCGTAGGAGAGGATCTTCTAAGCCTCTGCTGGCCCACCTCTTTCTTAAAAAGCATCCTGCTGCCAAATCTATCCCATGTAACCTCGTGCACATACCTGTCTATCTACATGAATATAATTGAATATAATAATGGGGGGTATTTGTGTCTATAAAATAAATGAGTACAAGGAGAAAAGAAAAGCAAAAAAAAAAAAAAAAAAACATGCAATCATCAGTGGGTAACTGTAAAATACAAAGCTAAAACACATGTATGATTTAAAAGGTTTGTAATTTGGTTCAGACTACAGTTTTGTTATCAATACACTCCTACCATGGTCAGATCCTCAATCCCCACAGCAGAAGCATAGCTTGTTGTGGAGAACTGAATCAAAATACGTCCAGCTTGCTTCTTGGATTAAGAAAAAGCAAAAGGCCACATTCACAGCCACATGGTTCTACTGGCAGGAATTTCTGGACACTACAGAATACAGACACCACCTGGACCACCTTAATATGGTTTCTACCTCTTGAGGTGTTGTCTTTATAAGTTATTGTTACATGATGCTGTATATTACTTTTATGTACATTTAGACTTACTGCGTTTGGTTTATGTTAGCCCTGTGTGACTGTGTATAACTCTTTGTTTATCCCTTCCCTTTTTACTTTCCCCATCGTATATGCCGTGTTATTCTGTAATTGTTTTATTTTAGTAAATCTTTAAAAAAAAGGGCAAAAGACCAGTGAGGGAATCCATCTACTCTCTCCCTCTGTCAGTACATGTGTTTAATAAGCTCCAATTCCCAGTCTAAGCACTGCTGTGCAAGGAAATACATGGGGCCAATATCAAGACAAACGTAGACAATCACACTAATGACATATAAAAATACATTGTGCCAATTTATAAATACATAACAGCATTCATTGATGCTTTTATATCTTACTTAGTTCACTAGAACATTTATGAGGCAGTCCCTTGTCCTAAAAGATATTTGCATAATGAAAGCATTTAAGGCATTTAGGGTTATACTGGGAATTGAAGACACATTTAAATGACTATAAATGACAGACGTGTGCTTTGGCTGCAGTTGTTTTTTTTACCAGCTGGCAGATACGTGAAAGTGGTGAACCATGGAGGACAAAAACCACTGTTTTAGCCAAAAGAAGCAGAAGCAAATAATTTGTTAGGGGAAAAACCCACCAGGTCATAAAATGTTTTCTGTCCTGGTAGTTCCTTTTATGCAATGTGTTTGCAAATCATATGGAAATAAATCCTGACAAGCTGACGAGCTTTAGAAGGCTGATCCAGTTTTGTATAACATGGGAGAGGATAAGCCCTCTGGTAATTTTTGTTTGTCCTGTCCCCCATAAAGAATTTGTTCTCCCTTCATAATTTGGTGATGCGCCTTGTATTTGTCACAAAGTGTCACAGAAAGAAAATGAGAGGAATTCTCTTCAAAAAGGCAGCAATATAAACCTGGAAGAGTTTCTAACCTTTTCCCACTCCATGGTGAGAGTTTTAGAAGGAACGTGTCCATAGAAACACCTCCCACATGGCACTATTTCTCCATTATCGCAGCAACTAACTCTTTTCTCATTATGTAAAAACATCCAGTGATTGGCTATGAAACCCTGAATGAAGCTAGTTATTCTAGCTGTATTGCTTTCAAGCTCTCTATATAGCAAATCAAAATGATTATATTTTAAAGCCTAACTGAATGAAATAAAAGCTCCATTTTGCCCACAGTATGAGTGAAAGTACCTTTTTACTACATTGCTAGCTCCCCCACCCCATGCAAGGGGAATTTGGTAATTGTCATTGTAAAGGATCATAAAAGACTGAACGAGCTCTGTACATACAGCGCTGCTCTGCTCTATGGAGAGGGGAGGGGGAGAACGCATGAGCGGCACTCCACTTCACTTCCATTACAATTGTTCATGGCTCCACCAGTACAGATCCATGAACGACAAGCAATGTACACGCACCAGATTCTTGTCTGAAATTAGACATGAGGCGATTATCAGACAAGAATCATCTGACGTGTACGTAGCCTCAGGTTTCAATACATGTACAGTATATAGATGTTTACTGAAAAAAAGTAACCAAGGACAAAATCCAACGTGTACAATAACTATTCTCTCTGTGTATTTTATTAGCGTTACTATCAATACAGATAATGTTACTGTAACACAGGACTTATTTTCTACTTACTGAGATTGTACCATTGTCCAGACCTACAGACAACCTTCGGGTTTCTGGATTAAAAGACATACAGGAACATGAAGCTGAAAAAATTAAACATAGCATGCCATTAGTTTTGTAAAGATTACAATATGAAATAACTGTTGCTGGCATTTGTTTCTGAGTATAAAGTGTATACAGGTATAATAGGGCATACAGGTATATTTCATACATACAGATATCAGAATCCCTGAACTGTACATTTCTAAAACCTCATAAAATCGTCCAATGTAGATTGCTGGGAGGATATATATTAGAGTAAATCCCCACAAACCTTACATCCCACCAGTGTTTGGTGGTTCCCATCAAGTATAATTATAATTGTTACCCTTAGCAATAAGTTGTGATTTTTTCTTTTTGATAAAATAAAGATACCTAGAGAACATATACAGCATTGTAAAAAGAAAAAATATATAGCAAAACATCCCACAGCACTATATATTGCAGAAAGTCCTTATATATTAGTCGCTGTTACCCATGGGAACTTTTCTCTAAATCATTCTATTCCTGGACTGTTATGGGCAACTCTCTTTAGTTCATTGTGGAAAGGCTTCAAATGAATGCGCATATATTCAATTATAAACTCACACAATTGACTGAAGCATGGTGCAGCAGAAAATAAAACTAGTTTATGATTTTAGGTAACAAGTCTTGTGCTATAGAATACCCAAAGGCACCTGTGCCAAACAACTTACCTGGCATGGCATGATAAATACTGGGCCAGAACTGACCACTGTCTCTCTTTATCCAAACACGCACTGTCCTGAAACAGAAGAGATGTCATTACAAAAGTTCTGCCATGTTGTTAACCAGAACAGTATTTATGAGATGGTATATACTAATTTGCTTATGAGATGGTATATACTAATTGATTTTAGTCCATTAATTACCTCAGGGATATAGGAAAAATAAATATTATCTACAAAAACATACATATAAAAGAGTGGACCTGAACTCAACTGCAGATCTTCATTGTGTTTTTTCTCTCCACTCTCACTCAGCAACACCAACTTCTTCCTTTGCCCCCCTATTTACCCAATCCATAGAAGCATTTAGCCTAAATTACCTTGTTCATGAATAGGCACACTTGAACTAGTTTATATAAAGCTGATAAATCCTGCAGCTTTTTACAGGGAACTCAATCTTTGCCACCAAAGAAGCTTACACACTGTAATCTCTACAATGGAGATACTTCTGGATTGAAGCTTGTTAACCAATTATACAAATGAATATATTTAGGCTGAAAAAACAGTCATACCAGCTAAAATAATGTAGGCTGCTATTGGTGACACTTATCTAAAATCACTGGATGCCTGGCTGTCTCAGTCTTCAATATTTTCTGGTACCTTCTCCAGACAAGTGTGCAGCAAGTGAAGCCAGAGCTATAAATCTGCATGATTGTTCTGTACTGTGATCAGATCAAAAGAGCCAGGCAACTAGCATTTCAGAAGGATGAAAGTAATGCTGGCTTTCAAATTTCCTTTAGAGTGGGTTTTCTTATATAATCTAATAAAGTATCTGTACTGTGGGAAAAATAGATAACATGAAATACCACAGGAGCGCTGGCATAACAAGCAGGAAATGTGGCCTTGTTGTTCATGTTAATATTATTACACGGTATTTATATAACGCCGACATATTACGCAGCACTGTACAAGTCCATAGTCATGTCACTAGCTGTCCCTCAAAGGAGCTCACAATCTAAAGTCCCTACCATAGTCATATGTCTTTAATACAGTCCAAGGTCAATGTTGAGGGGAAGCCAATTAACCTAACTGCATGTTTTTTGGAATGTGGGAGGCAATTGGAGTACCTGGAGGAAACCCACACAGACACGGGGAGAACCTGCAAGCTCCATGCAGATAGTGTCCTGGTCGAGATTCGAACCTGGGACCTAGCGCTGCAAAGTGCTAACTACTGAACCACTGTGTTCTATTTTATATGAACATGTTCAGTTCATATAAAATGAATCAAAGTCAAAGTACTTACAATGTATCAGCATAAAGTAGTGAAAAGATGACGTATTAGCAGGTAGGGTTGCCATATACTCCCTGACTCCTGATCATCTTCTCCTATATAAGGCATAAGTGGTCCTATTCACTAGACATAACAGACATTCACAGCAGGAAAATCCTGGGTACTACAATGCTACACTTTAAAAACCGTCAATGAAATATTTGTATGTGTCTTGTGTAAGAGATGTGTAATTCTTTTCAGATTTATTCTGCAAGAACGTTATTGTAGATCACCTAAACTAATCAACTAAGGCAGCTTTATAGGGCCCCATTGACTAAATTACACTTTTAGTTCCTTTCTAAATAACACAAGAAACGGTTAACTGTACAATTGGCCCAAAATCTGGGTCACTCTTGCTTTTAAGACATAACCTGGCTGGTAAGTGCTGTAATTTGTGTCAGCTAATCAGTCTTCTCTATAGAAGGCAGATCCCACAGGAAGTGTAGTAAGAACGATAGACATGAACATTAACATTTCTGGGCTTTAAGTCTGTATGTAGTGAAACTGTCAGCACCACAGGGGATTGTGGGATTGTTCTTGCTTGTCTATGTATCCGGGTGATTCTCAGCTTAGGAAATGTAAAATTTAGCTCTTTTGCAACCACATTTACTAGAACCAAATAAAAATAAAAAATCACATATTACAGCAAAACTTTTTGACAGCCTAGGATTTTGTAACTGCATAAACAACCTTCAGAGTCAAACTCTAAGCTTGTTAAGCACCCCTGACCCTTAAAGAAAAAACAATCTTTATATAAACCTTTTTTTCCCAAGTGCCCTTAGTGAGATTGTCTGATGTCACAAATCTACTTTTTATCCAAACCTGGACAGATCCTGAAGCACCAGGTAATTATGTGAAGCAGCTCTCCTTCAATGAGTCTATGGGGAGTAGCACACTATTGCTGAACTGGTAAAGGAGGTTAGCACTCTGGTCTTTGCAGCGCTAGGTCCCAGGTTCAAATCTCGGCCTGGACATTATCTGCATGGAGTTTGCAGGTTCTCCACGTGTTTGTGTGGGTTTTCTCTGAGTACTCCAGTTTCCTCCCACATTCCAAAAACATGCAGTTAAGGTAATTGGCTTCCCCCCCAAAAAATTTTCCCCAGACTGTAATAAATGACTATGGTATGGACATTAGATTGTGAGCCCCTTTGAGGGACAGCTAGTGACATGACTATAGACTTTGTACAGCGCTGCGTAATATGTCAGCGCTATATAAATACTGTGCAATAATAGTAATAATATTCAGTGAGCATAAACACATTTTGCAGACCAAAAAATGTGCATGCTTGATATATGGGTCAGCAGCTTAAACGATTGAAACGGGAGAAAGGGTGATTTAAAGGAAATAAATGCAACAATTAAAGCATTTTAAATGCTAAAAAAAATTATTGTCAAAAAGCCCAGAAAAGCTTTCGCTTCATCTGCTTCTAAATCGAAAAACTTTAACATCATCTAGGGAATTGTGAGGCTAGAATTGAAGGTGGAGTACACAGCATGACCTGAGACATGTACGAGAATTATGCTTGTATTAGAAATTAAACAAACTATGATAACCGGAATATGAACCATCACAATGAAAGATGTTTCATGATACATACACATATTTATCAAGTACAATCGCATCAAATTTAAAAATAAAATGCACTTTTCTCTCACCACCTTAGGGTCACTTAAGGTTACTAATCACTTGGGTGAGCATCCAGTTCTTGTAATCTCACGCTGCAAGCAATATTCCTGTCTCCGCTGTATCTTATTTGATGATGTGTGATAAAGGAGGGGAAGGCCAATAATCACTGTCTCATAAAAGGGACCATGGCCTATGAACCAGTGCTGCTTTCTATGCACCGGCTTTACAGAAAAACGCCACCCTGTTCACTTTAAACCAACGTCTACAGATATAAGACAACACACATTTAAACATGAAATTTGTGAAAATGTATTGTGCAGAAGAAAGGCGATCTCCTTTACCCATTATACCAACTACAGGTAGTGCCCGGGTTACATACTAGATAGGGACTGTAGGTTTGTTCTTAAGTTGAATTTGTATGCAAGTCGGAACAAGTACATTATTTTAATAAATGCAATTAGGACAGATGTTTGTCTCAACATAATATTAGGCAGCGTGGTGTCAGTTACTGTATAAAATCCTCACTGTGAGCTAATCACAAACAAAGCAAAAAAATGTATGGAGCCTAGACATTCATTAACTTCTGGAGCAAGCTGTGCTTTGATATACAAAAAGAACTGCAAACAACTGCAGAGATTGTCTTGGTTATTAAAGAGTTACAAGAGGCTGCAGAAAGCTCACCCCCTAAGATCACCCACAACCTCAGCTGTGTTTAGCAAAAGATTTCTTCTGTAAGACATCCATACTGCATATACTACACAAGCAGGAAGGTGGGACCACAATATTCTTTCACAATCCTATTCAAAGTAACAGTCTTTTTAAAGCTCACACCTTTACATGGAAGAACTGAATAAACCAGGGGAGCAGCCATCAAAGAGACCCGTACAAACCTGGTTTTACTGGGATGATTTTAAGAGTTCTGCTGAATACAGACAGTTGCCTAGCTCATCAGACTAATGTCACAAAGCTGTTGGGTCACTGCCTGCCCATACCCCCACCTCTCCTTACCTACCCCCCTTCTTCCCTGCTCCTTCTTTCCTCACTTTTTCTATCATCCTCCTTTTCTTCTCATTTTCTTCATCTTTTTCTCGCTTTTTATTGAAAAAAAACAGGAACCAACAAAGTTAATCATTTTGACTTTTGCAAGTATCAGGTTGACGTGGTCATATAACTGTCTGACACTGAATGATGGTGTTTTGTCCTGTCTTATGATACTACGTGTTGGCTTATACTTAACGAGTCATATGGTTTAGTGTCATATGTTAGCATACATTTTCTGTTTTTGTCTTATTGCTGGTTGCTTATATATATATATATATATATATATATATGGGTATGGGGGAGCATGTGACCTCCTCCAGCGATAAGGTAAGCCTAGCAGAAAATCAAATGATGTTACTGGCATTGCCATGCAGTATGTGGGTAAGATGCATCTAGAGTGCCATTAATAAATGGCAATAAAGTCCACCAACACATGTGCATTGCTGCATGATGTTAGTGCAAAACACTAGTGGCCATGAGCCCTGTAGGCCGTGATATATTCTTCTTTAAAGGAGAAGGTTTAACTATGAGCTAAGTTTACTTTGCTCACCCAACCTCCATGCCTAAAAATAATAATAAAAAGTCACAACTTTTTAGCACGGGGTGGAGAGGGGAAATAAATAGTCTGTATTACTTTGCTCTGACCTGGAACATGTATGCAGATTAGGAGTTCTGGTATTTTCTAATATGCATAAATGTTCTAAATGAGTGGCATGATGTATTAAAGCCAAAGATAGCCAGATTATTTTGTAAGGCAGTCATCAATGGCAGCAAGCAAGTCTGTCAGTATAGGTTTTCCGTAAACCACAGTAAAAGTAGAACTAATCCCTCCGATCCTTTACAGCAGAGGATTTTGCCGTCTTAGCCTGTGCAGTCGTCATGGTTCTGCAGAGCGGATGAAGTATATCACCAGCTGAGGTTCAGTTCAGAGTTGACATAAACAACCTGACAAGTGGCAGAAGTCTGAAGTTACCTATTTTACGAAACAGATAAATCTAGTAGGTTTAAATTCTGTATCTGGATGCCCACCATGGGTACTAGATAAATGAATTGCTCCCAAGAATGCAATGAATTCAAAGTTCTTTACAATAAGTGAAAACATTAAACAAACCAAATAATACAAGGCCATGGAGTAATGTCAGACACCTTTCCCCTTGCAATTACATGTATACTTTCATGCATGGTGTACAAGGCTCTCCCTTTGTAGTGCTACCCTTGCCAGGTAATAGTCATAAACCAAATCACATGCAATGCAATTCACTCAGTAGCCATTGCCTATATCTTGAGTTGTTGGTGTTAGGAAAATAAAAAAAGTCTGATCTTAGATATATGACTATGGTAGGGACATAAGAGCCCCTTTGAGGGACAGTTAGTGACATGACTATGAAATTTGTGAAGCGCTACATAATATGTCGGCACTTATAAATATACTGTAATAATAATAATAATAATAATAATAATAATAATGAGCAGCTTTGAAGGCAGTAATGAGCAGCTTTGAATCCCAGTAACAAACTGCTGACTTCCTGTGATTTTTGATAACATCTAAAGATTTTGTAGGGAGAAGAGAAAAAAACATCCAGTGAGTGGAAGTTCTAAGGGTGAGAATATCTTGACTTTTAGAGAGGATAGAAGGGAATTATTAATATTAAACAGTATTTATATAGCGCCAACATATTACGCAGCACTGTACATTAAACAGGAGTTGCAAATGACAGGCAAATACAGACAGTGACACAGAAGGAGGAGAGGATCCTGCCCTGAAGAGCTTACAATCTAAGAGGTGGAATGGCCAGGTTTGTTCAAGAACAAAACCAGTTTTCTGCTCTACACAGCATACTGATTTATTTGCAATTGTGCTCAGCCAGTCCTGTGATTTACATACCTGGACAGACAACAGTATTTTTATAATCTGGCTATGTCATCTCTACCTGCAGCCTGCTGACCATACAATACAACATGGAAGTATGGAGAAGGCATAAGAACAACCAATAAGCGGAGTTACAATTTTCCACTTTGCTCTGCAATGCAAAATACAAAGCTATATTTATTTAAATATATGAATGTCATAAAAAGCTAACAATATTCCAATTGTCCCCTGGTAGCTTTAAAACAAAATAAATCAATCTGTTTGGGTTTCTTTTTACTGCAAAGAATAGGCTAATGTAGTCACAATGAATTCTAATATCTAGCTCCGTAACAACAAACTGCATATATTTAAGTAAACCTGTTAGAAGTCTGGACAATTCAAATTCAGCATATAATAAAAAACACATAAGCAGAGGTTAGCTACATGTGAAACAAATCCGTAGATGCAGAGATATAGGAGGCTGAGGCTGTATGCAAATCTTTGCTGTTCAGATAAAATGTCAGCAGCTCAATTTACGGGGCCAAGGTAGAAAGGGGTTGGCCAAGTTGGGCATTTTCAGGAAAAGGTAAAGGTAGAATGTAGCTTCTATACAAACAGATATATATGCTATGACACCAAGAGGACCTGCTTCTGGGCTGTTTTGACACGCAAAGCTTTGTTATTCCTGACGGCGTGAAGTCTGCCCAACCCTTTCTGTTCTAGTTGCATTCCTATTGGCAACATTAATTATCTTAACCTACTCATACCTATAATTAATGTTACGCCTAACTTTTGTGCAGACTGTCAATCATCCCTAGAAGTGAAAACCTAACAGCAAAGGTCCAACATTCAATACATTAGCAGTGTTCAACCCAGAACATTTTTCAATCTGGGTGGCAAAAAAACTGTAGATGGGTGGCAGCCCCTGTATTGTGACCCAACTCATCAGTAACCACCCAAAAATAGGCAGGTGGTTCCTGAAAATTTCCAGGTGGTGCACCCAGCTGAAAGTGTCTGGGGAGAATGCTGCATTAGTATCAATAAAAAGGACATGGTAAGGGTTTCAAACTCCACCTACTAAGCTCACCAAGGCCTAAAACATACATGCAAAAAGATGTTCATTTTGTGCTCATCTGATGGATCTGCTTGTAAATCAATCGGTTTGAAATGCCCAGCATTTTCAGGATTGAACACAATGAGCCTGATTTATTAAAGCTCTCCAAGACTGGAGAGGATACATACTCATCAGTGAAGCTGGGTTACCTAGCTAACTTGGAATGAATTTGCTAGCAAATGTTTTGAACCCTGCACCAGATTGATTCCAGGTTTGCTGGATCACCAAGCTTTACTGAGGAAAATTCATCCTCTCCAGCCTTGGGGAGCTTTAATAAATCAGGGCCAATTATTTATATTCTTTCTTTCCACTCATTTTCTTGGGCAGAAAGTGATCAGATTTCCAAACGGGTTTTATGGATCATTCATAAACACTTGAACTTTTAGTAAGCAAACTGTATACACCAACATGTCCTCTCTATCTATCTATCTATCTATCTATGTTGAATAAAAAACCAAAAGACGGTCAATAATGATTAGTAGTTTGCTGATTTCTCTTCACATTTACTACAGATTCAGTCAGATTATTAGATCAAAAATTACTTTGGAAAATTGGAAAACTCAGCCTATGTGTATGTGGCCTAATAGTGAATAGTGTGTGTACAAATCTTAAATATGTCACAGTGCTAATACTTTTTTAATATTTGCTAGAGACAGAAAATCATAATGTCATGGGTAAAATCAAAGCTTCTAAGAAGTGATTGGTAAGAGTGAAATATTGGTTCCGCATTCCAAAACTTCAGGCAGGATTTTTATTGCAGAACAGACAGGTGACGACTGCACCCACGAAGAACGTTATCAGGCAGGTATGTTTATTTTTATTGCAGAATGCACATTGCCTGTCCCTTCAGCAATATATGACCTGCCTGACCAGAATTTTTACATTTAGTTACACTTTATTCTGCAGAAGATACAAGAAAACAGAGTCACAGATCAGACCGGTGATTTTCAACCAGAGATCCTCCGGATTTTGCTAAGGATTCCTTAAGCAATTATTAGTTTTTGCCTCTCAAGTCAGTTTAACTGACACCAATGATCTTTCTGGCTATCTATAAGGGTGACATTTTTCCCACCAGCCAGTAATGTAGGGGGCATATTTCTCACAAACCCATCGCATTAATGGACTGTCAGCTGCGGATATAGTAATTATTCCAGGGTTCTCTAAGAACTGAAAGTTATTTGGGTGTTCTTCGGTGTTGAAAAGGTCAAGAAACACAGTATTAGACTCTACAGCTTCTTCCCTTAAAAACATGTATTGGAACATTTCATTGAACTGTACTTAAAACATTCCACAGATACCTTCTGCCTTTATTGAAGGTTGAATTGCTTAGCTAGTGAACAAGTAGTACATATGGCGTAGACCAACACCCAATGATCAGTATAAACAATAGTTTTCCACTGTATTATATTGTATTATAGTGTGGAGCATTACTGGGCTTCCTGTATACATCAACCCAATAGCAAACCAGATGTAATGGTTTATTTAAAATTGGGAACGATACAGACAAAAAGAGTGGGAGTGATTTTAAGGATTAAAGGTCATTATTCTGCAATAAATAGGCCGGTCACATTCAAATATTAGTCAAACTACAGTGTTACCTTGGCAGCAATCAACCCACATTTATTCCATACCTCTGTTCTATTTCTATCCTGCCCTAGAAGCATTAAAAGACAATGACGAGACAGAGAACACAGCTTTTTTACAGATACACAATCAAAAGGTTCAATTTACTAAGCTGTGGTGGTCAAAGTACTCATTGAAGGATTCAAGTGTGGCCCCTGATAAGGGCAGCTCATACTATTCAGTGAATGCAATGCTGCAAAAAGCTTTTTAGAATACAGACATGTAACAACAGGAGATGGCTACAGGCACAATGAAGGGAGTTGGGCAGAGACCATCCCTGTATGGGGGCTTCAGAATACATGTTATCCGAGACTGCTAGAGATAACAGCTGTGGTCTCTTTACTAATCATTTCTTCAAAATTTGTGCTCACGACAGCCCCCTTTAAAATGACCTGTGCTGCATCTGATAAATTAAAAAAACACTACAAGATATGTACAGTACAAAAAAAAAGGTAAAACTTAAAAATTCTTTAGAATCCAACCTTGTGAATATTTTTCCTCCACTGATTCGAGTAAGCACCTGGGTAAGCAAAACGTAGGCTACTGTACTGTTTGCAGAGGTCCACAAAGTGCCAATGGACTGCAGATTGGGCACAAAGGCTATAAACCATTATCTGCAGAGTTTACTGGTTGTCAGTGCTGAAAAAAACAGCCGGTATTGGTAGTAGCTTATGAAAAGTTGACCAGTTGTATAGACCTTAATTTCCATGGTGTAGCTCTATTCTGTACTTTGCACACATCAATCAGTGAAACCAACATCCTGCAAAGATGCTGTATTTATGCTTGGATATAAATAGAAGGCATGCGGATTCAGCCCTGCACAGATAAACCTCATTTGAGCACTATAAAATTTCTGCAATGGCCACATAATAATCTATATTATAATTACACCAAACCCACAACCTTTTTTAGTGACAGATTGGTACTTTGGCTGTATTCCTGAACTTCTTTTCTAACATTTACAGTATAATAGTAACTTTCTCTATTCTTCTGTTAATCCACACAAGGTAGCGAAGAGGCAGGGATTAAAATATAATTTAAATGCACCTACCCAGAAAATAACAAATGGCAGTATGGCGGTGTTCAGCCCAGAAATTTTTAAAGCTGGGTGGTAAGAAAATTTAGGTAGATGGCAGCCAATGTATTGTGAGCCAACTTTTTAGTAACCACCCAAAAACAGCCGGGTGGTTACTGAAAATTGCCGCATGGTGCACCCGGGTAAAAGGAGCTGGGGAAAACACTGTAGGGAGAAATAAACTAAATAATAAAGTGGAAGTTTCTAAACAAACAAACTCACCTTTACTTGCTAAATGCCCTCGACCCATGTACAAACACAACCCAACGGAATCCTGCTGTGTGTTGGCATCCTCTCCTTTCCAGGGCTCACCGTTCTGTCCAATGCCACCATCATCTTTCTTCTATGTTCTTTACGTGTCTTCCTCTAAATGTAAATAAACGTCGATCTCATTGCGCATTTGTGAGATCAAGTATTTGTTTTTTTTATATTAGAGGAAAGCTCCTTGATGATGCATGCCTAATCTCGGACATGCGCAGAAAGAGCAGCCCACAGTATCCTGGGGTGTGATGCAAGTATCCCATGAGTTTGTGGGTGTCCCCCTGCAAAAAGCGGAGGGGAGTTTGATAAAAAAAAAGTTTAAACTAATAACATAAAAAGTAATAAAATAAAAAAAACTTTTTTTTTTTTTTTTTTACATAAAAGGGATAGTCACCCACACCAATATCAATGATGTTGAAAGGTCAGCCATACATAAAAGCGCTTCTTTAGCCCAGTGATTGTAGGTGCTGCTACCTTCACCTGCCAGTTCTGGGCTCACTACATTGAGGTCTCTGCATTCACAGGAGAGATAATAGTCCTGACATACATGTAATGTAATTCTTGTTTTTGTCAAGTATTGACTTTTTTTTTTCAATCAGCTGTGCTGACTGTTTTATCTGCTGACTTACAAGAATCAGTTCCTTTCTTTCCGTTTCCTAAAAGTCATTTGCAGAATTCACTCACTAAACTGCTGCATGTAGGCAGTGAATTATGCAGAGTACGGAGTCAGCTCTGCTATGCTGGAATGTACTAATCTGTTACAGAATATGAAAAATAAATCCAGAGCAAAAACTACAATCTAAAAGCAAACCTGTCATGAGGAAAATACAACAAGTGCATTGCTAACCATTTAGTGAAAATGCTACTTGCCTGGCTATTTAAGGATTTTCATGAATTCTGAACATGGAAGCAAATTGTGCACAGTTTTTTCTAGGTCAGTGACTCACCTACCCTGTTTCC
>NC_092858.1:21023066-21026029 GCF_032062135.1 Pyxicephalus adspersus
AATTATTTTTTTAAAAATCGGGGGTGGCTTACTTAATGGGGATGTCCTAAAATCGGGGAAACACGGTAGTAGAAAATTAAAGTATAAAAGTAAAAGCCTGGGGGCTCTCACCTAAAACATAAGAAAAGAAAGTTTCTGTTGCTAAATACACAGAAAATACATACAAAGGATCTGCATGGATTTGTATAAATTACCATCCAGTCCTGGGATTTTAATAATAATAAACAGGATTTATATAGTGCCAACATATTACGCAGCGCTGTACATTATATAGGGGTTGCAAATTACAGACAGATACAGTCCGTGACACATGAGGAGGAGAGGACCCTGCCCGGGTTTAGGTCCCTCACAATTTGTGTACAGCACAGCTCAAAGTGTGAAAGAAACATGATTTACTAACCAGTTCATATGCTAACAAGGAGATAGCAGAGAGACAGACCTCACTATGCTGCCTTCCTTTTCTGTAGACTGGGGACAGATCCATGACAGCTTGACTGAATGATGTTGGCTGCCGTTTTTTCTGAAAGACTAAAGACATTGGGTGTCAGAAAAGAATTACTGTAGGGGGAGAGCTCTGTACTGAAGGTGAATATTGCAACAATAGATTTGCTTTTTTTTTTAACCCTAAGTTTGAATGGGCTAGTTTTATTGGAGCTGGAGATCTGCTATAAGCCAGTAACTAGGTGGAATATATTACAAAGTAGAACAGCCTTTTTTAAACTTTTCAACATGGGAGAACCCTTGAAATCATTTCCAGGTATTCAGGGAACACCAGCTATAATTACTAAACCCACACCTGACAGTACATTAGCGTAGTCAGTAGGAAGAATGCCTCTTACATTGCTGGCCAGTGTGAAGAATGTCATCCTTATAGATGGCCAAAAAGATCACTGGTGTGACTTAAAATTACCTGAGGGGTACAAATTGCTTAAGGAACATCTAGCGATCTCAGGAGTAACCCTGATGTAAATGAACAATAATTTCCCATAGGCTGAAGTCCAATGGACTGTCAGTGCTGCATTGTACAGTACTGGATTGTAAAAGGGGATTATTTCACCTCTACATCACAATTTTTATACCGAACCATAAAGATACGTTTATAATTCACTGCAATCACCTGCAATAATTCCTGGCAGTGCTGTATACACTCACCTGGATCATTCATACTGAAACACCATTCACCATATAATGAGAGATAGAAATATGAAGGTGGCTGCCAGTGCTGACCCCTCCTCCTGTACATGCCACTTGCCTGGCTTTCAGTACATTGAATCACCAATCTAGACCAAGGAGGGTGATAAGCAGATCTGACATCTCTCTAACATTCCTTGTTCCTCATTTCAGACCCATAGTAAGCTGCAGCAGTCTGCTGAGGGCCCTGTAGTGGTCCTAACCTCTCCTATGCAAGTGAATGGGATCAGTAAAGACCCTTTTTTCACACAAAGCTGAACGTCCGGAGGTTTGCAAAAGCAACATGTTGCTGGACAGTTGTGTCCCGAATATCTGCACCGCATGCAAATCTTGTAACCCCTGGTGCACTTTGCCTCTTCTGGTTGATCAGCAACCTTTTGCCGGGAACCCCAGAGCTGTGAGCCATGCGGGCTGACACCATGGGTCTCAAAGGTTACCCTCGGCTGCATTCAGACCAGAGGTAAACAAAAAGTGGCATGCGCAGCGAGATCGGCAAGTTATTTTCCCCCAAACTACGTCACCCGATCTTGCATCCTGGGTCAGGTGACGTAGTAAGAACTCCGAAGAAGAGGAAAGGATGACAACGCCTAGAGCGCCGTCTAGAAGACGGATGCCAGGACGACGCTGGCCCCAATAGAAGGCCAATCGACTGCGCTGCGGGATTGAAGGTAAGCGGTTTTTTTTTTGCCCGTTTCCATGATCAGGCAGAACATTATTGGAGCAGGCGATGTCCCTTCTGCTCTAAAGCATCTGACCCACCTGATATGAAATCAAAGCTGAGCTATGCATGCGCAATAACAGCTGTGGTTGCCAGGGAAAACCAGCTATCCCGGCTTCCCCTACGTATGAACATCTGTGTACCTGTGCTGAGTTACATCATCCCTGCACTGCCAATCAGAATGGCCAAAGATCATCCGGAAGAGGTAAAAGAAAGATGGTGGTGCCCAGCGCTGGAATACAGACAGGTGAATCGTTCTGGGTTGAGTTCACCTTTAAACAACATGTGTTTTCCCCACCCACCACACTACTGCATGTTGCGGTATGCTGCATTACAGGTGAGTGCTGGAAAATAAATGGCAGCTAAACACAGCAACACATGTGGCGTGTTACCACAATGCATAGACCTAAATAGCCCTTTACTGTCCCAATAATGTGACATTACAGGATCTCAGACAACCAAAATATAAATAACACTTTGTAGACATGTGATCTCTGGTTGCTATGGGTAACAATGTCCCAGCACGCAGCAGTCTTTTTTTTCACTAAACTTTATCAGTTAGTTGTTTTGGTACTTTATCATGCTTGCTCACCTCAGCCGTGTCATCTCATTCTATGTCCTGACACAAACTTTCTACCATGTCCAGCCCTGTCATTAAATTATTAAGCGGTGTATATAAGGGAACCCGAGCCCTGTGCTTAGTAATTCATGCCCAGTGAATAATGGAGGGGAAAGGATAGGATAACCATAGCAATGGTACCTGTCCTCCGACACACTGATCAACCCGTCCTCTTTGGGCACAATTACTGCCATGTTCACCACGTCCTGCGACCCCTCCACCTTGTTCAGTAAGATAGGCTTGCGGGTGAGCGGCTTGGAATGTATCTCGGCTGCCATCCTGTCAGGTAATGCCCCGAGCCTCCCCGCAGCCCGGACTGACTGGTACAAGCTCGGCTCTTTCACTCAGCGATGCGGCTCCTGTCAGCTGACAGCACACGTCACTTCTGGAGGCACGCCCACCCACTCTGTGTTGTTGTCAAGTTTTTTTTTTTTT
>NC_092858.1:21027855-21074692 GCF_032062135.1 Pyxicephalus adspersus
AAGAGGCTGCAGAAAGAGCTCACCCCCTAAGATCACCCACAACCTCAGCTGTGTTTAGCAAAAGATTCTTCTGGAAGTCATGGAAACTGCCCCCCTACCCCCATCAAGCCTCCCTCTTGCACACAAGCGAGCAGGGAAGCCCGTTCCTATCAAGACTCGCCTGTATGTCCTTAACCCAGGGACTACCTGTACATATATACATGCACAAACATATACACTTATTGGCCACTTTATTAGGTATATATTGCTAGTGACAGATTGGGCCTCCTTTTGCCTTTAGAACTGGTGTAATTCTTCGTGACATTTAATTATTTAGGTGCTGGTAACATTGTCTAAGGATTTGGATCAATATTGACACGATAGCATCATGCAGTTGCTGAAGATTTGTCAGTTGTATATTCATGATGCAAGTCTCCCCACATTCCGCCGCATCCCAAAGGTGCTCTCTTGGATTGCATTTTTTAGTTTAATGAACTTATTGTCATGTTCCAGATACCAGTTTGAGATGATCTGCGCTTTGTGACATGGAAGTTATCCTGCTCGAAGTCCTGCTGTACAGTAATTGCAAGAGCTGGTATCATTTTTTTTTTAACATTCTTTATTTAGTTTTTCTAGATAAGAAAACAAACAAGGCAAAAAAAAACAAAACACAAATACATAAATTAAATGGGTACAGAACAGATAAAATTAACTACAGAGCTTCAAACTTCAGGGTCAAAAGAGAAGTGCATACAGTTCAGTTTAGTTTAACAGAAGTCCATATAGCATACATATCAATTTACAATGTGAAATCACACGAGGCAATAATTATACAATCAATAGCTGGAGTTTGTAACCAAAGAGGGGTACATAGCTTGTTGCACTCAAAGTCTTGCGAGAGTAAGAATTCCTTCCAAGAGAACCAGGCTTGTTCAAATTTTTCCGAGCTGGCCATGTAGGCTAGCCCTTAGGTCTTCCACCAGCAAATTATCATTAATGATAGTCAACCATTGCGCTACCGTGGAGCAGGTCTTTGATCTCCAGTTTGTTGGTATGCAGAGTTTCGCTGCATTCAGCATATGACTAACCACTGATATTTTATGGAATCTCAGAAAGAGGGAGCTATGTTGGAGCAAGAAAAAATATATATATAAAATATATATATGTGCCTACCTGATTGCTATCTTCTTTATAAATATGATGGCCAAGATATGCTAAGTTCCCCAGAATCCGCTTGGACTGCCAGAAGTTACACTATGCCAGCCTGGGCAATCAAATGGCTGAGGATCAGAACTCCAGAAGAGGAACAGAAGAAGATGACAGCACTCACGATGAATGGAGACATTTACTGACAATGGAGTACAATAGGGACAGGTACGTGCCAATCTCCTGTCCCTTCTGCAATAAAGGATTTGCCTGCTGACAATATTAGGATTTTACTATGTTAGGATTTATTTCTGCTTTCATGATGTATTATTGAATTGAAAATCATATTAATTTGTGTCATTTTTATTTGCTTAATGCTTAGTGTGTGCTAAGCATTGCAGTCAAAGAACAAGGAGAGAAATAAAACAATGGGACTTTATTAAGAATTAGAGAACTACCTGTTGGCAACCTGCAATGGAAAACATTACACGCATTAACAAGTAACCTCCCACCTGACAATACTAATTGTTGTAATCTGAATGTCATGCAGTTCATGGTTGTTCTCTGCATGCATAACAAAGTTATTAAGACTTCATTGTACAATGGCAACATTAAATCCACCTGTACATGCAAAAGATTATTTAAAAAAATTAAAAAAGGAACATATAAATATTTTTTTCTTTAAGGGTTTTTTTACTGACTGTTCCTTGATAAAGTCAAATTTGCCATAGTTAGGTGGCAATCTTTTTGGGGGTCAAAGAAGAACAGCTGCAAGGAAATGACAACAATACTGTTACAGGGGATCCAACAGGTAAAGACATTTTAATGTCTGGCTGCAAAGATAAACCAGCTCTGAGAGGCTGTGAGCTCTCAGAAGCAGCTAAAACAACTTCCTGGTAGGCATATAATTCTGGATGTGCATAGAAAGGATGAGGGATCTCTCAGGGATCTAATCACTTGTTTGCAGGCTATTAATTCCCCATGGATGTTCAGTCCAATTCTAACAACTAAAATGATAAATATTTTTGCTTCAGTCAAAGCAGTTTCCTTAAGCAATGGGATTTCAGCATGCTGTGGTTTATGTTATACAGTATATAGACCCAATAATAAAAATCATTTAGAAGTTTAAAAATATTTTATTTTGAATATTTTGCTTTTCATATAATAGCTAGTATTTATGCCATGAAATCCTTTTCTCCTCCTTCTGTTTCCAATGGGCTCCAATGAAGGCTACAAGGGGCCATTTGAACATAGAGCACAGACATAATCCAGTGCTGTCACTATCAGAAACCTACCCTCATCTTAATAAATTACATGAATCCATTGCTGAACAATGACAAATAGTTTTCATTAAAAACAAAAATACACACGGATATGACCTTTTTAGAACAAATGCTTATTTTGCTGTATTACATGCCAGTTTCCACATGGCTACAGTTCCTAATACAGTAATACAATGTATTACAAATGCAAATTTTAGTTCCCCCCTCCAGAAAAAAAAAACACTTTTTATTAAGGTAAGTACAAAATATTCATCATGGGTATTTCATAGTTTACATTTGCAGCCAGCAGGCATAACTTTAACCAATTCTGTAAGGTTACGACCTGCAAGCAGGAACAGATTGTTCGTCACAGCCACCCAGCAGCTGGCATGTTGGTTCCTAAAGAACTAACATTTTCACATTTTAAATCGAGTGCCACTAAAGTGCTCACTGCTGACTCCTTTAATTCTTTATTGGTTACTGCAGGTGAGATATTAAGTGCAGCATCCAACCCAAGGAAGTGATTCAGAGGGATAAGAAAGCAGTAAATGCACTGCAACCTACCTTCTAGTGTGTACATAGTCATTTTATCTGGTATACCAAAGAACTGAGTAGGTTAGGAATTCCCCCTCTCCTTTTCTAACATGATCATTAGTATCTTAAAGCAGAACTAAACATTAAAAAATAAAAAATTGCAAAATCATGTTCTTGACTGCAGAAATTACAGGTGATGACTTCTGAATAAAATAAGCTCACCTGTCTAATCTTAGTTTTTTACTTACACTCATGTATTCTCGCTTCGTCATGGCCCTGCCATCTTCATTCTGCCCTCTTCTTGGTTCTCAATCTTTGGCTATCTAGATTGGACAGGCCAGCATGTCCAGCAGCATAATGCACAGCTCAGTGTTTTTTTTAAAAAAAAGATTGTGAACAATACACTTTTTGGCAAAAAAATTCACCTGTCCTTTATACAATAAAAATCCTGCCTGATCTCAATGGAACTATATTTCCACTTTAAAAAGACTCAATAGAGCTTGCAACAAAAATGTAAAAACAAGTTTACATGTATGGTTCCAAGGCAGTCAGCAATTGGGTAACAGACTGTCAACTACCGATTAGCAGCCACCACTATATGTCTTATTATGAATCAGTGTTTAGAAGCAGTTTTGATGGGTGGTTGTCAGGATTTGCCAACTGCCCACTATAAATCCCACATGTGCCTACCTTAATGTGATGCTTTCATAAATTAGCTTTGAAGCCCATCTTCAGTTGCATTCAATGGGGTTTTTACATTTCTTGCTTCCACTAACTCTTGAAATACCTGCTGTACCCTTTTTTACTTGGAGAGCCTTTGACATGGCTGGAATGTCATGTAGCTTTTGCAAACAGGACAGGAGAGTGAAAACATATCATAGGAGCAATTATTTTTTTATATATCATGTATGCAGGCCACAGTCACCATACGGCACATACAATATTAGCAAAATGTAACAAAAAAACACCAATCTTGCCAAAAATGTTGAAAGAAAAGTTATCATTATCCAAAGCAGAATATTTCTGTTCATCAATATGACAGGACACAAACTTCACTGTTATTATATATGAGTCAGAGAAGAAGATGCATAAGCACTATATCTTATTAACTGTGAACTATGTGTGTATAAATCAACAGAGACAAATCACTACCGCTAAGTCCTGGGAAGCTATTTATTGACTCTCCTGGAATAATTACTTTTTAATTGAATCAGATGGCATTCCCAGCTGATAGGGAAAAGAAGACAACTGCAGGCCTGTGGCAGCAAAGACATCTCTGCACAGCGGCCGTGTAAATCGTCATCATCAAGTACCATTAAAATTCTCTATATATGTGAATGATTTCCATGGGAACATTCACCTAAAATTGATATGGCATCTGTAACTTTTCCCCCCAGTTTATTATTCCCTGTAGCAGTGAGATCTTTTTTCAGGATTTCTATTTGCATCTAGGATGTGGGCCTTGACTTTAGGCAAAGATATGTTCTCTTTGCTATAAAATTGTTTTATATTATAGATTATGAGCTTTGGGTTGGTCATAAACTACAAGATTTGAGTATGGAGATTTAAATCTAGCTGCAGTTGCTGCAGCATGTGGGCAAAGCTTAACTACAAAACAACGGTGCACGAAAATCATCAGCAGTAATATATCTAATCTTAAAGCTGGAGATTCTGTACCAAGGTCTAAAACCCCAATGCCCAGCTATTTGGTTTTTGGTGCTTACAAAACAATTCTTGGGCCCAGTGCTAGTACAAGGTTCACTGACATACAAGAGTGCAACCATAACCTTTTTTTTCTTACATTACCTGCTGTCATGTTTAGTATACACTGATATCCCAATTCTGCAGATTGTCTGGGCATTTATTCTCCTTCTGTTACCATTGTTTCAGAGATTTATAGAGAAGGAAAACCCAAGTTTTGGTTGTCACTGGAAAATGAAGAGAGGGAATCTTCCAAAGTGGACACATTGCCAAACCAAATGAAAATACCCAGTGGAGACCCGAACACTTTACACAGGTAATCCTTAAAGGAAATGCAGCTGCTTCTTTGTATTATCTCAAATACACAGCCCCATAATATTTGTGAGCAATACTCTTTATCACTTTTTACCCCAAATACAAACTTCCGACATGCCGGAGGAGTTTGCTTCTGTTGCAATCTTCTCTATAAATCATTCACCAATTGGCAGGCCACAGACTATTTCCAGGAACCTAAAAAATTGTCCTAAATTTGTTGCACAGAACTGCAATCTTTATTATCACCTTCAGAAAAAAATATGACAGCCTCTTCTGTCACCTTCATGCACCTCCAATGCTAGGAAAAATATATTGTCATTCTAATGTAAGGAAATGGTGTTTGTATTTGGTGTCTTTAAATGTATTATAGAGATCTTAATTATAAGGATGCATTCCCTGACAAAAGACTTCCTTAGATCAAGTTAGTATAGAATTCCACTCCAATGCAGCAGCTGCAGCACGCATTTTGCTCTGGTCTGCATATCTCTGCAGTGATCAGCCTCAGGGCTACATCTACAGATGCTTTGAGCTCTTAGTAATAAAATTGTATGTTTATTGGGCTTTTCTTTTGGCTTCAGGTCCAAAATAATCTGCTCCAGGATATTCAAAGACACATATGCACAATCTATTAGCCTTAAAGCACATAGGTCAGGCACATAGCTGTTGCTGGTCTGTATGGTGCAACAACAGCCTCACACCACACAACTTTTTTTGTAAGGTAAAGGTAACAGTATATATATATATATATATATATATATATATATATATATATATATATATATATATACCGGTATGTATATATATATATGTATGTGTTTTTACTGATATAGATGTGTTTACCTACCAAGTAAAACCTAAAATTGCTTGAAATGCTAAGAAATGCTAAGTGTCCTTCCTGGAGACAACATGCACATTGGTTGAGGCCAGATTGTTGATGAACAAGTAAATTCAGGCTGTGTAGACTCAATAAGTGCTTCTGAATAAAATAGATATTAGAGAAATAAAAAGCAGCCATAATAGTTTGAGACTGTGAAGACAACAGGGGCTACCCCCAGCACCAATATAAAGTCTATTGGGTTTTCACTGGTCAACCTGCTACCTCTTCTGGAACGCATTCCTGCTGCTGGGGTGCAGTATAAATTGGGGCGCCTTTTCACTTAAAAATATGGAAGGCAGAAATACATTTTTCGCTTTTTTTCCCTACACAAATACCAGCATTGTTCACCTTCCTATATGTTGAGGACATTGATATATTGGATAAATGTAACGAAGGATTCATCTTTTATACCCGGGCAAACCTCACTCCACCAGACGGTCCAAAGATCTAGGTCTATGAAAATCTCCCCAAAGCACATCACGAGAAGTGCAGTAAAATTTAGTTTTAACTCAAGCAGCCCTCTACGCAGCTGTATGTTCTGAAATGTCTGATTTTACTACACCTGGGATTTTCATATAACCTTTATGTTGTAATTTCTTTTAAGAACATGAGATAATTACTAGACTCTGTGTATTGTTCTTTACAGGTGACATCAGACATTGAGCTGTTTTTACATAATGGTAATAAATTTGTTGTCAAGTGAAGGGGTTCCAAGATGGGAATTATTGAGAAGACCCATGGGACTCTCCACTGACAGGGGTGCTATGGCTAGTCAGTGAGAGGCACAATTAGTCTAAAGCAGGGGTCGGCAAACTTTTTTGGCTACTAGGCCATTTCAGGAGGTCAAGGAGGCACACTAGGCCAGAAGAAACACGGTGTCCAAGGAAAGGTTTTCTCCAACCGTAAATGCAAGCGAGCAGCCTCAGTCTTCCCCTTATCCGCGGTGTACTCTCTGTACGTGTGCGCATGCTTGCCATCGAAATGCCTCTTGAGATTCGACCGCTTGAAAGTGCTGTTGGTGTCGTTGCACACTAAACACAGGGCTTTGTTGCTGTGTTGGACGTAAAATAATTTGTCAGTCCATTCGTGGTTGAAGACACGACGTTCAAGGTCAACCTTCTGGAAACTGGTAGCTGCGCGTTGCTTCTGCTAAGCATAGTAATTGGGGTTACTGTGCGGGAACTCGTTAATATTGATAATATTGTGAGAACTCGCAATAACGCAACAATTCAATTAGGCCCGATCCAACAATAAATAACTAGGGGGGGGCGTTAGGCCATACTTGAATACTGGCTAGGCCATATCTGGCCTAAAGGCCGGAGTTTGCCTACCTCTGGTCTAAAGCATCATTTCACTGTATGATGTTCGTTTTCTCTAAATATCATGAATCAAGTACATTACCTGAAGACTCAGCATTGGAAATCCCTAGACAAATTTGTGCTACTCCTTCACAACCCCCTGCCAATAAAAAAGCTGACACTATTTAGCTTTAAAACAGGCTTACAGATTAATATTTAAAATAATTACAAGTAGTAGGAAGTATGTTGTTAATGTACACAGCAGGCACTTTCTGAGTATAGGATAACTTTGCACCCCGTCCCAAAGTGCCTTAGAGGTTAGGACCAAGCAAAAATGGAACAAAAATGAAACTAAAGACCAGATCACACTCAGGGTATAATTAGCTTTGAAATGAGTGAGATGAAAGATATTTACATGATTAGATAATAGAGTCACCAAGTGCAGGATCCCAAATGCTGGTGGAAAAAAGTGTCTGGCTGAAGTGTAGTAGAACATTAGAACTTACATAATGGTGCTCACTTTAAAGACAACCAGTCACACCCAAGAACTAAGCTTTACTTTGACCACAGCACATTTAAACTTTAATTCTTTCCAGCTGTGCCTCATCGATGGTGACAACAGCAAGGCAAAGCACAGTGTTTATTTGGGGATGGTGAAATAGTGCAACTCAGTGTGAGTGCACACAATTAGGGGCAAAGCTGCCAAAGGACAAGACAACTTAATTACTTGTTCACCTCAGCTGTGCTGCTGCATGCTATAGGACCAGAGGTAATAAACAGGGTACACTACCACATACACCTGTGTGACCATGGGATTAAAAATGCTCTTCCAGGAAGACCCTTTAGCAGACCCTAATGGGGCGCAGTGTTGGAACCCTTGACAAAAAAGTACCTTTTAACCAATATAATTTTACGGGATAATTGTTATTGAAATTAATGGCCCATTGACATAATCCCATGAAAGTGCACCTGTACTTCAGCCTGGTCTTGTGATACAATCATTGTGTGATCTCAACCAACAGACAGAAAGAAATATTAAACTACCATATGCAATTACTAACACTACCACAAAAACCATGTAATAAATAATGGCTTGTGTGTAACATCTAAATATGTGGATAGATTTCTCATCCAATGAACTCAAAGTTACTTGGCTAGGAAAGGAATCAAACTGGTTTTTAGTGGTTAAACCAGTTTTCTATTCAGGATTTATATCCAGAATCAAAACATGAATTAAAGTGGAACATTAACCCCCAAACCAAAATATGCTTTTAATGTCTGCTCATGTTCTTTCATTTCAGCCGCAAAGTAGAGATTAGCCACAATGCGAATAGATGACATCTGCTGCACTTAATCCACCTGTGTATCTTCTAGCAAGGAAGAAGAGCAATGGACTTCATCTAATATTGCGCCAATGTTGTGGTGCAGTTGATTGAAAATTGCATTAGGTTTAGGTGCTAACAAAGCAAATTTACAAACATGTCTTCAAAATGAAAGTTACATAGTCTGTGAATATGTTTAGTTTACATGTTTTGTATTTAAATATTTCCTTTGGCAAAAAGCAGAAAACAAATGTTTGTGACAGCATCTTATTCCTAAAGCAATGTTTCTTTACCTTTTAAACATAGGGGAACCCTTGAAATTAAAAATTCAGGTCTTCCGAGAACTCTTTCTATAATTACTATATCCTCAGCTCACAATATATTAGTGTGGTGGTCAGTAGGAAGAATCCCTCTTACATTGCTGGCCAGTGGGAAGAATGTCATCCTTATATACAGCAAAAATATCATCGGTGTCACATATACTGGCCTGAGAGGTACAAATTGCTCAAGGAACCCCCAGCAGCCTCTGGAGAAACACTGCTTGTGAAACACTGACCTAAATGGTCCTGAAAGATAACCATCATTACACACTATGCAGTTATGTCTAACAATGGCTGATCCAAATATTTCCTGTAACATTCCTAACTATTCTCAAACCATTTAACATTCAAAAAAAATTTCAGGGAACCCATGCAAAAAAAATGTTTAGGGGTCAATAGGAAAAAGCCTCTTAAATTGGTGGCCATTGAAAAGAATGCCCACCTTACATTGGTGACTAGAATACCATTTTTATACCGTTATACATACAATACCGTTTTTATACGACTAAATATTTCATTAAAGTCATCTAACTGGGATTATTAACCTTTTCCCAAATGCAGTTTCCATGGCATGATGCCACATGCTGAGGAGACATTAATAAACATCCTTCCTTGAAGCAACCAGACAAACCCTTTAGTAGGTCAGTAGGTCACCTGTCAGCTTGCAGTCAGTTGTTCAGCTCAACTCCCTACTAACTAACAAGAACCAATCAGAGATATTTCCAATTAGTCATAACCTAGAGATCTCATGCAAACCGAAAGCTTCATTAAAAAAAAGATTCATTCAGCCAGAAGATAGCATTGCAAATGCCACAACATGCAATAAAAAGAGAGAAGTGAAATGCTCAAAACTGTGGCTTCAGTTTCAAAATTAAGTGTGAAATGTAGGCTGCTGTGTGGAATAACACCACATCTGCTTTAATTTTCAATGGGCCTCTAAAAAAAAAATTGGAAATCTCAATCTAAATTTAAAATTAGTTTTGTACTCCCCTAAACTACCAGAGCAACCATAGAGATAACACCATTCCTCTTTTCTATATATATGTTTATTAATTCTATAGACACAGACTTTTATATTACAGAAGACGAGATTAGTTCTGTTTATTGAGTTCACCTCACGTTAGGGTGTTCTGGACAAAAGTGGTAAAGAATTGGTGTAGTAGTGTAGAATGAAGTGCCAGTGGAGGGCGGATGTTACAGGATCTGCTGCTAAAACCACAGGAAGTAACATATCTCACAAATTCCCATCTGTATTTTACTCATACGCCAACAGTTTATGCAAACTGATTTTTTCCCCATATGAGACACATAGTTCTGTAATTTATGAAATCCTGTCAATCTTGATTTTCCCCTTACTGAAAGTAAACAGTACAGTTTGGTCACCTTGTTGCCCAAACCTGGGATTGTATGTATATACCGTGTAGACAGATATTGACCAAAGCAATATTTTCTTCACTTACATCCGTCCAACACAAGTGAGTAATAGTTCTATATGGGAACTCCTGCTTTAATTAATATATCCTCAGCTCATGGTTCATTAGTGTGGTGGTCAGTGAAAAGAATGTATCTTACATTGCTTGCTATTGGGAAGAATGATGCTGGTATAGATAGCTAAAAAGATCATTGGTGTCATTTAAACTGACCTAAGAGGCAAAAATAGTTCATTGTTCAAGGAATCCCTAGCAACCTCTTGAGGAACCCCAGCTGAGAAACACAGATTTACATGGAAACTCCTTTTCCCAACCCTTGAGAGTACCATGATGGTATATAAAGTTATTTGTGGGAGGGATCTTAAGCCGCATACACACGTGCAATTATAGTAATTGGAAAGGATCTTTTACGATCCTTTCCAACAACTAAGCACTCCACGATGCATGAACGATGATGTACATCATCGTTCTGCTCTATGCAGAGGGGAGGGGGAGAGCGACAGAGCAGCAGCCCGCTGCGTGCTCTGCCCCTTCAATTTCATTACGATCGTTCGTCGTTCATCATCCAAGGATCTGCCAGGAAGGTCGTTCGGACAAAGAATGGCACGCTGTACACACTTCAGATTCTCGTCCGTTATCAGCCCTGAGCTGATTATCAGGTGAACCATTGGAAGTGTGTACCTAGCTTTAGAGCCTTGGCTTATCATAACAAGTAGGCAAGCATGGGACAGAAGTAAAAGCTCTAGAGCAGCCAATTTCAACAAGGGTTCTTTGGAAACCCAGAGTTCTTCTAATAGTTGTTAGGGGTTCCATGGGCTTTTGCTTACTGGACCTCCCATAGTTCCAGGTCCAATGCCTCTTACCTAAGCCAGTAGGATGACACCAGTGATTTATAGCTCTCTAGAAGGGTAACATTTTGGCTAACACTGTACAGAGCGTTCTGTCTTAACTATCAGTGTAATGGAGGCATCCTTCCCACCAACCTTCAATTAATTTTTTCAGGGGTTCACTAAGACCCCAAATTTATTTTAAAGATTTCTCTGGGGAAAAAGGTTGAGAAAAAAACTGCCATAGAGCTAAGAATCTTAAATGGGACACTTGCAAGGCTCTTGGACTATACAGGGCATATTGTGGTGCTTTAAGTAGTGTTCTATGCACATTCTACCAAATTAGCTTTATCATGATTTACTATTCTTTATGCATATTCCACATACAATTATATTAGAAATGTCCCCCATGGCGTGCTCACATCTCATTGGTAGTGGCAATTTATAAACATCAAGGCAAGTGCTGAAATACTTATTACTTCTTATTGCTTATTTTTTCATATAGGACATCTATGACAGAATCACCAATTTTCTGTTTGAACAAGAACAGCTTTTTCTGGCTGACCATTTAGAAACGATATATACCCCTTTAATTCACTGTAACATCATGAAAAAAAGAATGAATATTTAGCACAGAATCAGTGATAATTATTTACCCCTATTTCATAGTGGCTATGTTAAAACCTGTCAGTAAAGGATGTTGGGGATGCTCCCTTTTTTGAGTACATGGGACAATATTGAGTGAATTTTTTCCCTTGTGCTTGCATCATCTGGTTCTCAATAATAGAAAACAGTTTTTTCTTGGATGTTCATTCAACAGTGAGCCAATATACATTTAATAAAGCCCCTCTAGGTGAATCTGGGAAGTTTAACATGAACCACTTCCATCCAGATCAAAGTACCAGTGGATCCCTGCATAAAATTGTTTCCTGATGAATCAGATTTATATCTGCGAAACGTGTTGAAGCTTACATAATTGATATCCTACATTCATTGTATGTCCCTGTATTATTGTTATATATTTGTATGTGTGACATTTGTATTTGTACTTTTGATTCTGTTTACAAAACATTGTACAAATAAATGGGGATATTTGGAGGTATGTTTTTATTTGATATTATTAAGTGCTTTTAAATAACATTTTCAATAAATTGGGTTCACTTTACAACTTTTTTGTTTTGCTGCCTTAAATGTCCCAATGGGGTTTTGGTTTCAATTGATTTGGCTGAATTAGGAATATGGCAGCAAGTACAAAGCATATAGGATTGACAATCTTTTATGTTATTCTACAAGGATGTTGGGGAAACTATAAAAAACCCAATACTAATCTGTACTTGTTCTTTATGTCACCAATCAAAAAGTCAACCAACAGATAAAACTGCAAGTAGGAACAAACCAAAGAAAGAAGAACAAGCTGTCACCAAGGAAACAATTCAACAAAAAGAACATTAGCTAAAAACAGAAACATCAGTGCAAAAGCACTTCATTGTTTGTATTTTAAATTGGCATGTCACACCCAATGTTAAATTTTTGCAAAAGAAGAAAAAACTTGTCATAATAATGACAGTCAATAAACATTTACCGGTAGTTAACTGCTTTTTGTACAGAAATGAAATCCATAGTGTTAGGCAGCTGATTAGTAGTTCAGCATAAAAGAATAAATGTTTAAAAATTACTTAAAACTCAACACATTTGATGGTTTTAATTACAGGGTCCTGTTTTTGCTATATGCAAAGCTGTCAAGCCTATAAAACAGAACATGACTAATTGTCTGAATCTTTTTCAAACATTTACGTATGTCTGAAGGTTTGCAGAGATAAAGTAATATCTTCACAATGTAAGTTTAGGAATTGCTTTTTTTTAAATCCAATCTGCATTGCACAATGTTAAAATGCTTTAAGCAGACCTATAATCACTTTTTTTATTTTATATTAAAGGGTGGATAGGAAAAAATGTGTTTTTTTTTTTTTACCTTTTTTTAACATTTATAGGGGAAACCCCACTGCTGCATTTCTAGGAGGCTGCGTGCTGCTCTTTCTGTGCATGCGCATTCTTGGGCCAAAGCAGCTATCCTTTAATGTAAAAGAATTGTGCTGTTCTCACACATGTGCAGTGAGATTAAAGTTTTTTTTTTTTTTACATTTTGAGGAAGGTGCATCACCAAGTCTCACACCACCACAGTGCAAGATCAGGTGATGTAGGAAGAAAAACCAAGAAGAAGATGGCAGAGCCTCATTGTTCCTCTGTGCCAGAAAAAAGAAGAAATCCAGGAAAAAGAAGAACCCATTAATGAAGGTTCTCCTTTAAAGAACTATACCATAAACTCAAAAAAGAAAAAACACACTTACCTTCAATCCCGCTTGGCAGTCCAATCACTCCGGGGGTGTCTGGCATCTAGTCCCGCGTTGTCTTGGCATCCGTCCCTCTCTACCCTTTTATGTAAAGTGAAAATTCTGAGTTTAGGTACGCTTAAAGTCACTATGAAACAGTGCATTGGAAAGCTATTTAGACCCCTTTGAATAGTTCATTTATGAATGTTGTATATCATTCCCACATTAGTGGTGTTAAATGGATAGGAGAAATCCAAGCTCACCACACACATCTTGGTAGCGGCCCGTACCCTGATCTCCACTAAGTGGAAGACTGTCTCCCCTCCATCCTTAGAAGAACTATACGCCCGCATTCAGGATATCGGAATGATGGAATACCTTACTGCCCTGCTCAGGAACACTGTCACTAAATTCGAACAGGTCTGGGAGCCATGGGATGACCATTATGCTCAAATACAGATGTGATGGTCTTATTTTTCTCCCCTCCTTTTGTTATATAGCAAATCGCCTCAGAATCCCCTTTTCCCTTTTCCTCCCTCCCCATTTTTGATGTTATGTCCTGTATACAGGAATTTACTGGTTTGTCATGTTTATTGCTGGAAACCACATTGCATCATTTGCACTCCACTATTGCTATTTTTTCTTGTAGCTTGTATGTATGTATATGTGTATATGTATATATACTTGTTCCTACTTTATGCCTTATGGTTTTGGTAATATGTTGCTAATGCTCCTGTATGCTGTCTTCTTGTCCATGTTCTTTTTGTTTTGTTTCTTTTGTTGTATTTGTAAAAATTTTTTTCAATAAAAACTGAGTTTCATAAAAAAAAAATGGATAGGAGAAAATGTTAGAGCCTAGCGTCTCCAATGATCTACTACTGACTTCCTCACTCATAACCTCATTACACGCACGGCTCCAAAACTTTTCTAGAGTTGCCCAGGTCTTCCTTGTCCTATTCGGCTTGTTCCTTCTTTCTGCTCATTTAAAAAAGCACTCAAAACCCTACTCGTCTTCTTCTGTCTTTTTGAAAAAGTCACTACTTCCCACCACAGCATATCTCTCCTCCTATTGTGTGTTACTTCCTCCTACCTCCTAAATTGTAAACATTTGCAACCCCTATATATTGTACAGCACTGCGTAATAAATTGGCACTATATAAATCCTGTTTATTATTATTATTGTTGTTGTTATTATCAATATTATCATTATTAATAATATTAATAATAATAATAATTAATAATAATTATAAACCCAGACAGAAAAAATACTTTTTAGTACAGCTCAGCATTTACTAATACACCATTAAATGCAAGTACCCAATATCTCTTTGGTATCAACTGTTAGCAGTCACTGCCCAAACGTAGGGGAAGAAAACCAGTAACCAATCAATTGCAGAGTTGTGCATGGTGAATGCTGATAGGGGAGAGCAAGGTAAAGCCCGGTACAGGTAAATATCAGATTTCTGTAGCTGGGAATGATCTTTCATGATTGTATCAGTGTCGGGAGAACAAATGAATGCTTTACACACAGTGCTGTTCTGTTGCACAGCGAAGGGAGGAGAATTCCTGCTCAATTGTCTATCAATGAGCCAGGGTGGGTTGATGAACTATTTTGGGGGACTGCTCTGCTAGATTTTCACTCAAGACAAAGGGACAATTATATGTAGCTTGACAGAGATGAACTCATCAGTCTGCTCCTTCTCCCTTCATTCTCTGTTCACAGGATAAGGATAGGACAATACCCTTATGTGTTACTGAACTGTGGCAAAGAAAAAACAGGTTTATTTCCCTGCTAGACAGGTATGTGTTGTGGGAAAGGCATGTAAATACGCTGAATATGCACTGGACTGAATATACAGAAATACAACTTCTATGGTAGGTAACACAGCTCCCATATACAGTATGTGTTTCATCTAGGGGCAACACACACAACACTAAAAACCTCAATCTGCATCTATGCCTTGATAAATGGGGCCCCAAAGCATCACGTTGGTGTCTTGGAATTACTAAACTGAAAAAAGAGAAGGAGAAAGCATGTTTTTTCCTGTCAAAGACATATACTGTGTGTTGTCACATAACAAGCATTGAGCATAAAGTTCCTTCTTTCCCTTTGTTTGTGATACGTGAAACAAAGAGCTTTACATCTATCAATTTCTACTTTCCACTACTTGTCCACTAACCCACATAGTGAGCGGACAGTGGCAGTAGTAGTAGTCTAGCCACCCAACGCGTTTCGCAGGTAAGTCTTCCTCAGAGGAGGTGGAGACAAGTGAGTAGGTTTCAGATAAGAGAAGTGGATTGAGGAGAAGTTGCAATGTAGTGTTACAGCTGTATGGACAAAAGGTGGTGTACTAAAGGGACCCAGGACAGATCCAGAGCAAGAACTGGGAGGATGGATGTGGGTGAAATAGGTATGGAACTGATAGGAGAGCTCTGATTGTAACTTCAATATATCGCTGCATATATCGCTATATATACCACTCTATGGTTAGTTCTCTAACCCACTCTGTGTGGGTTAGAGAACTAAAATAGGAGAACTTTGTATAGCACAGGCAAAGTCAACCCATTTTGTAGTACGTTAATGACCTATGACTGCCAAATGCTGACTTTCCTGTGATCTCTTTAACTTACATGGTGCCCCGTTTGTCTTGCACCCTCTGCTGGTTCTTGAAGAGTATTGTGGTATGGGGTCAGACTATAATTTGAGCCCACTTTAACTTTTGTACACTGAAAAGACAGTAAGAGAATGTGTGTTTGTGTAGAAATCTGTGTATGATTGTTCTTGTACATGTGTTTGTATGGGAATAGGTGGGTGTCTTTTTCACATTTTTAGGTATTGATGGAATTTAGATCCATTATTATGGAACCGACTCTCTATAGCTGTATTGGTGGTAAATGCTTTATAGATGTGTAGATTTGCAGATCTTCATCTGGTCAAATTGAGACTTTTAGCACAACTGCATGCATAACCATAGGCTTTGGTATTTGCAGAAATAGTTTATTTTCTATTTCGTGCCACAGTATTAATTTTAAATAAAGACTATTAAAGCTAATGAGAATAATTAACAAACCTTCCTGAAAATTTGTTTGCAGCAACACTTTTTTTTATCCAATGTCCTCTCTGGGCAGTGCTGATTTCAGCATGTTATCTGTGCTGACTGCAGAGTCAGTGGCATGAGTCTCACAATGAAATTAAAAGATTTGTGTAGGGAAGGCCTGAACTCTCATCTCTGAGCCAAAATAATACAACCAAGGGGAGAGAGACATTTAATACAAGAAACATAGCAGACATAAATTCATCAAAGAAGTAGGTAGTATGCACTGCAACACGTGTCGCCTATACCTGCTGTCAGCATAGAAAGCAAAAGGTCTTTTCAGGTAGTTTTTGTTGCAGAACGATGTTTATTGTTGCTGCTGTGTAAATGTCATCTCTGCCAATTTGTGCCAGCAAATGCAGATATCCTATTGTGTATTTTTTCAACCTTGCAGTCACTCTAATTGTTCATGCATTGCCATTACATTTCTAGACTCAGTATTTTGGCTCTTCTTTTGGCAAAATATATAAAAATATATGGGCAGCACGGTGGTTCTGAGGTTAGTGCTCTGGCCTTTGCAGCGAATCTCAGACATTATCTGCATGGAGTTTGCAGATTCACCTGGGTTTGCGTGGGTTTCCTCTCAAAAACATGCAGTTATGTTAATTGGCTTCCCCCCAAAATTGTCCTTAGACCGTGTTAAAGACATATGACTATGGTAGGTACATTAGATTGTGAGCCCCTTTAAGGGACAGTTAGTGACATGACTATGGACTTTGTACAGCACTGCATAATATGTTGGTGTCATATAAATACTGTGTAATAATACCAAACATTTTGTATATATATACATTTTGCAAAAAAGTGTATCATATATTTAGTTGTTTCTATATAAAAAAGCCAACATTCAAACCTGGAACCTAGCGCTACACCGGCAATAGTGTTAGCCACTGAGGCAACCATGCTGCTCAATGAGCTGAAAGCGTACCAACAAGTTTATCCATAGCTGTATATGCAACATTTCTACAAATGAAATGCAGAGTGAAAACATTTTTAGCAACACAGTGAAATCCAAGATTACCTAATTCCCAAAGATTACCTAAAGGAAATGCAAGACAATTCTTTAAGTTTTTATTAAGGTTTGAATTCTGAAAAAAAAGTATAAAGAGCCAAAGTCATTATAAAAAAGTCAACAAAGTCACACAAGAAATACAGTGGCAACCAAGCGCACTTGGAAGTGCAAGACAATAAGAATAACAGGGAAATACTTATTGACCTTAAAATTCAACAAACCTTCAAGGATCCCCAGGTCGTTAGCAACCCTCATGCTGTTTGTGAATAGGTTCTCAAGGAACAACAACGCCCTTCTCTTAATAAACAGTGGTCCCATATAATCATAAACACCACAAAGTGTTGCAGTGGTGACTAATCAGCCCCCTTGGTTTACAACCCTGGTATAAATCAGTTTTTCCCCTGATGTCCACCAGCCAATAGTAATGTCAACCAATTCATACCTTAACAATGTGTTCACAGCCTGAATTTTACATTGGCATTCTATGTGTTAAGAACAAGCTAACTAAATTAGCTCAAACAACAGGTTTATTCAGCTTGATCAGAACCAAATATCAGATGTCTGGGACAGTTTGGCAACTAGCCTAAATCTAAACTATCTGAGCTATTAGAAAATCTTGCAGAAATTAAGCCATTCTAAATCCATAGGTCTCTACTTATAAATGTTTTTAAGATTCAACTTTTATCTCATTTAATTTCCAATAGATAATGTGTAAACCAACTTTTATTCATTGATTATACAGTTCTAATTGATTCCAACTTGAAAAATGTTTGAATTTTGGAGACAAATTTGGATCAATCTTTGATATAAACACAAAAAAAATGTATTTAAATTTATATTAAATGTTGCTGCTACAATATACATTAATAATGTTCTATACAAACTGTGTATAATGAGATTGCACAGATTGCAAAGTTAGTTACATTACATACTGTAAATACATTGCTTCAGACTTTATTATGAAAAAACGGACAAAACTACACATAAAGATAAGAAAACAAAAATATAATAATAAATATTTCCAAAAATATAAAACATAAATGTTTTACTGAAAACACTACTTCCTAAAATGTTGGTTCTGTGTCTGACTTTTGTGTTTTGTGCTGCTTTTGTGGTATTTTATGCAATGCCATCTAATGCAGAGGTCCCAACGTTTAAAGCAAACAAGTGGGAGGAATTCCATGAGCGGTATTAGAAGATCTTTACCTCCAGAAATGAATCCCATCTATCTGTACTTTAGATCAGGTATATTATGTACACAATGTGCACTTCAGTGCATTTCTTGTAAAACTGCTTATCTCTTTAAAGTGGAATTAAAGTTCCACAATCAAAAAATACGAGCAGGCAAGGTGTCTCTTCTGCAATAAAACTTACCTGTCTGCTCACAATCTTTCTTTTAAGAACACTGCACTGCACATGTGGATGTAGGATGTAGCTGCACATCTATGATACAAAGGTATGCCAGCTGTCCCGCCATTCCCCAGATCTGCGAGCATGCATGGGAGTTATGTTATCCCAATAAAGAAGGCCAAAGATCCGACACCCAGAAGAGTAGAGGAGGAGGACGGTGGCACTTGTGCCAAGACCATATCAAGTGAGTAGAAATAAAAAGTTGTGATCAGGCAGATAAGTTTATTTTATTGCAGAAGGGACATTGCCTGTGTCATCTGAAAAACTGAACCTGCCTGGTTGCAGATTTTTTTTTTCTAAAGTTTAGTTGTCCTTTAAATGTTATTCCACCTTTACAGTTGACTTTAGTGTTGTACCGCAGGCTCAACCGGGCCCCTAAACAGTTGAATAGTTGGGAATAATATATGGGGTTGGGTTGCTGCACAATTCCTGCAAGTGACATGTTGCTTGCTTTTCTTTCTTTTGCAGAAACTAAAAATGCAAAGACATTGGGCCTGATTTATTAAAGCTCTCAAAGGCTGGAGAGGATACTTTCAACAGTGTAGCTGGGTGATCCAGCAAACCTGGAATGGATCTGTTCCAGGATTGAAAACATTTGCTAGTATAAATAGTAAATGACTTTTAATAAATTAATTCCAGGTTTGCTGGAGCTCCCATGTTTACTGATGAAAGTGTATCCTCTCCAGCCTTGGAGGGCGTTTATTAAACCAGGCCCATTCCATGCAAATAGGTTAACCTGTGCTGCAGTTTTCTTCTCCTAGACTCATAGGCCCTGATTTATTAAAGTTCTCTAAGGCTGGAGAGAATACATTTTGATCAGTGAAGCTGGGTGATCCAGCAAACCTGGAATAGATCTGGTGCAGGATTCAAAACATTTGCTAGCAAATAGCAAATAATTTTAGGAAATCCATTCCAGGTTTTTTAGATCACCCAGCTTCACTGAAGAAAGTGTATTCTCTCCAGCCTTGGAGAGCTTTAGTAAATCATGGCCATAGCAGCAGTTCACTTTGGCCTAAAAGCAGCTTACCTTATAATTTGCAACTGCAAGTGTGAAAGGGAAGTGTGTTTTGCTATTTTGTGAAATGTTTATTATCAGTTTCTTTAAGAAATGTAGGATCTGTACTCACTAAGTTTATGCACACACTTGTGCTGACTTTATGTAGTGCATTGGTCCTGCCTTGGTAACATCTGTTTAGTGAAATGTGTATTACTTGCATCAGCAGGATGGGAATTGCTTTTTTCATGTGTGTCAAAACATGAAATCTAAAGGGTGCTACTACTTAGATACTAATTTACAAAATTATCCAACACATTGATGTAATTGAATATGTTCTTTGAAAGGGTATAATATATATATATATATATATATATATATATGTAAGAAACTGTTGTGTTTTGTTCTGCATCATTCTCAGGTCACCCTGCTACAATGTGACTCGTTTATCTGCAGAAAGAAAAACATAATAACCTTCATACTGAGCTGAAAAGAATAACTTGTAACCACTAGAGGGAACCTTCTCCTATAATTCAAAGTTCACTATGGTTACAGCATTTATTACAGGTACTCAAAATGTAACAACTACTATCAGTGTTGTATGCAATGCTAGAAAAAGTGTGCATATTCACTGGATGAGGTACAATCATAAGTCCAAAAACTTGCTGTCATGCATATTTCATGTGCTGGAATAATATGATATTATTATAACATAGTACAAAATGTACAGAATGTGTATAGAATAAAATAGCACAGCATGCAGAGTGCAGCCCTATTTGCAGCAGCACATTGTACAGAATGCATGACTAGGGTAGCTCGTACCCTTGAACCTCACATTCCCCCCCATATAGTTTCCCCTCACTTACCCTTGCCAGCCCTCCCCCTTAACTCTTCCCTTTTACCAAATAACACTCCACAACCTGATGTGTTTAAAATGGCTGGCAAGCAGCCGTTTATTGAACAATAACTTAACACTTTAATATTTCCATAAATTAACTCTGTACATAAACATAACATAACATACATACATACATACAAACAACAAATAAATAACACACAAACAACAAATAGAATAAAATAACTTAACTAATAAATAACCACTATCTAAGCTCTAATTTAACCTTTTCTTTACCATAACCAATTCTTAATATAACCAACCATTTTTCCCAAACTAACTAGGTCGCAGGTCCGGAAGTTAAAGTCCGTCACATCACCAAATCACCAGTAATTCCAATACCGCCAAACCATTCTGGCCCCTAGCAGCACATCGCCACCTCAGGGGCCTCCACCGCTCACCACTTAAAGGGGGGGTCTCCACCACCTTGGGTGCCCCCCCACACCAAAAGTGACCCAGAACTCTTACCTTCCACCAAACCTCAACCGCCTCCGCACACCTTATAACAGGGCGGGAGGGTGGTAAAATTCTTCTTTCAAAAAACTGTCCCTGACTTCCGTGCCACCCCCCTTTTACCCTCTCTTCTCTCCACCCACTGAACTTCTGACCCAGCCCTTTATCTCTCCCCCTCCTCTTGCTACAACTCAATCTTAACCCCTTCCCCCCCTTTTCTCAGTGCAGTCCGAGCACACCTGTCATGAAGCCCCTCCGCACATTTCCCTGCTCCGGGCCTCTCTGTACAGGTAGTCCCCGGGTTACATACGAGATGGGGGCTGTAGGTTTGTTCTTAAGTTGAATTTGTATGTAAATACAAGGTACATTATTTTAATAAATGCATTTTTTTTATTATTAACGTTTTTATTGTTTTATTAATATCCTATACAACCAACATCTAATATACCGTACATACTCCATAAAAAAATTTTTGGTGTATGTATAATAAATGCAATTAGGACAGATGTTTGTCTCAACATATTATTAGGCAGTGTGGTGTCAGTTACTGTATAAAATCCTCACTGTGAGTTAATCACAAACAATGCAAAAAAAAGAAAGCAAAAAAAAGAAACCTTAATATAGAGCCTAGACTTTCATTAACTTCTGGAGCAAGCTGTGCTTTGATATGCAAAAAGAAACAACTGCAGTCTTGGTCATTAAAGAGTTACAAGATGTTACAGATCAGCTCAGCTCTTAAGATCACCCACACCCACAACCATAACTGGGGTTGTCAAGGGTAACGGTGCATGTTCTGTCTAAGCACATAGTGGCAGTCTACCTGTGATGGTGTGTTGAGCAAAACGGGTAACAGAGTGGTTAACCTTGCCCCGTGCCTCTTTAGCCTGCTGGTGCGTGGACCGTTGCTGAGCGTTCTTGGAAGTCTATGCGTCGGGGTGCGGGCTGAGAGGGCGTTCGTCACATACTGGTGGCAGAGCGGTGGGATCTCATTGTGTGTACTGCTTATAGGTGTTGTCCTGTGCCCAGATTGGGATATTTTGGGTACCAGTGATATTTATCAGTGCGCTGGTAAATTTCTGAGGACGCACGATAGTCGGAGATAGCCTTGTACGTCTGCTGACATCCCTTGTCATTGTACCCATAATCACTCGGCCTGGCACATCACAGGGTGAGATCTGTTCCGACTTAGAGCAATAGTGCATGGTTAAGAGATTGACTCTTTACTGAAGAACTGTGACCCCAAGGGAAGCAGTTCTCGGAGATAGGCCATGGTGTACCATTGGTATGATGGGAGCCCAAAAATCATCATAATGATTGTTATTTTCGTGCTGTGAATGTAAAAGGTTTCAATCGATATAAGAAAAACAAGTGGGAGTTCCCTGATTTGGAATCAGCAAGATGACCTGTGCCGCATGGTGCTGATGTTCCCATACCAGTGTTCAGTACACTCCCTGATATTCCTGTATCCGACATGGAGGATATACAGGGTTTGGAGTGTAATCCAGGAGTTAGCAGTGGAAGTGAATATGAAGGAAGTGTTTCATCAAACCAGCAGCTCTCCCAAAAAGAGCTCAATGATTTATTATGTGACCTAAGTCTGTCAAAACAAGCATCCGAACTCTTAGCATCCAGGCTAAAAGAAAGAACTGTCTGAGACGGGAAGTTAAAATACCGGTTTATAGGACAAGAGAGGTGACACTTGTACCATATTTCAGTGAAGATGGAGACTTTGTGTACTGTTGTATCACCCCTGGACTACTAGCCCATATGGGAATACCAGAATACAGAGCAGAGGACTGGCGGCTTTTCATAGACAGTTCCACTCGAAGTTTGAAATTTGTTTTAACTGCACAATGGCAACTGCTATGCATCAATTCCAACTGGTCGCTCAACAAAACTTAAAGCAAACCTAAACTCAGAAATTTCACTTTACATAAAAGGGTAGGCAACCCCTTTACGTAAGGTAAAAGTTCTGTTTGTTTTTAAGTGCAAGCCCCCTAATTCTCAATTGCCTGAATAGGAGCGCAAAGCCTCCCAGGATACGTGACGTAAGTATCTCGGGAGGCTTTGCGCTCCCATTCATTGTTGATTGGAAGGAGCTGCTTTGTAATATCCTTCCAGAACTCCAGCTATTGTGACATTGTGCAGCATTCATTAGTGACATAAATATCTCTTTCAGTCAGCTTACACACTTCACCCCCCACCAGCAGTCATTAGTGCATTTTTAGATACTGATTACACTGCTTGTGTCAATTGTGTCTTGCCATATTGTTCTCATTTTATCTGACTATTTGCACTGATAGCTTGACAGTCTTCACCAGTAGGAGAGGCCCAACATTTACAGAATAGTAGAGTCACACAAAAACATTTATGTGTATAACACAAAAAGCAAAAATAAATTCTCTGCAGGCTGCCGGTGCATTATTTAGTCATTTGTACCCTAACATTCCCTGGCAGGCTGGGTAAGTTTGCAAATTGCAGTTTCAGCTCTCATTAGAAGCCCGGTCACCCTATAACATGTATGGTTGCCTGTAAGGTATGCCTAATGCATTATGGTATATGGCGGGTGCAGGGCTCTGATATTAAGGAAATTATCCCAGCAAGCACACTAATATAAAATATATAAAATATTCATAATTTAAAAAAGTAAAGCTGCTGGTGGGTTTTTTTTCCATTGTTTAGAAATAGTGACCAACAGAGAGGCAGCTTCCTACATATTAGAAGACTTCATGTGCCATATTTCCTTTATTTGTGTATGCTGGATGTGGGTACAATATTTACACTTGTAGTCTTAAGCTGCATACACACTTGCAATTTTTGTCGTTGGAAAGGATCTTTCACAATCCTTTCCAACGACAAGGGAGTGCACGATGCATGAACGGTGCTGTACATACAGCACCGTTCATGCTCTATGGAGAGGGGAGGGGGAGAGCGACGGAGCGGCACCCTGCTGCGCGCTCTCCCCTTCCCTTTCATTAGGATCGGCTGTCGTCCATCGTCCGTGGATCCGGCGGGTCGGTCGTCCGGACGATGGACGACACCGACTGTACACACGGCAGATTTTCGCCCGATAATTGGCCGATGCCGATTATCGGGCGATAAAAATCTGACGTGTGTACGTAGCTTTAGCAATGTACAGCATAATGGAGTGGCTACAAATAATGAAATTTTGATTGAAGCATGAACTGTAGCCATGTGCATTAAGGGTTTTCAGTTCTCTACATAGGATATCTGTGATTTAAAGGGACATAAAAAAATGAACACATATTCTAGAACAATAAGAGAAAGAAATGAATCATGAAGACATAACACAAGTTTTTTTGGTATGGATTTTATTGATACTTTGAGTAAAGCTGCAATTGAACAACTGAATGTACCTGAATTCAGGGGGTTTCTGGGACACCGAAAGAAAGGACATGAAATACAAAATGTTAGGCCATATTGCAGACAATGTGCTGGAAGGCAGTTGTATTGTATTGTTATGTTGCTATAGAGTATATTACTGTGCACAATGTACTTTACTTACTATGCTACTGCAAAGAAAAAAAACTCATAAATTTGCCCCACCAAATAAAAAATCTGACAGCTCCCTTGACTGGTTCTGTTGTCCTTTGGAACCTCTGTATGCGGAAGAACCTTTATGCTGTTCCTCTTTATGCCAAGTGTTTATTGTTTCATGCATTACATATATTTCCTTCATCTGCAATCTCTCAGAGGCAAGGTATTGAGTTTCATATTCTCATTTCCTTTTCCAGACATCTGCTGTAAATCCTCGACAGCACAGAAAAGTTATGTGAAGCACACACTGCTCTGCACACTGATTCAGATGTGCACTTTCTGGCCGAGTCAGGGTTGGGCTGTTCCATTCTGGCTTCCTACATTACACATAGCAATGAATATACAAAGGAAAGCCCAATATGATCCCAATATGATGCCGCATGTCACTTGTTGGGAATCCTTTTCTGATGATTATTTTGCATACAGCTTATCTCTATAACATAATGAAATGCATGTTATACATAAATATTATAGACTAGGTTTCAAATTCTGTACCAACTTAAAACTATGGCCCACACCTGTCAATAAACAGTCCATTTCAATCCAACCTTACTCTCAAGAGCTGGTTACTTCATTAGCATGTTGCATGGCAGGATAGGATCTTAGTTCTGTTGGGAAAATAAATATTTCTGAGATGGAGACAAAGCAAAAAAATTACAAATTACACCCTGCCCATTTAAAGGGCTATGCATACACTTCCAAGCATCACATGGAAGTTAGTTTAAGTGTATGTCAAGGCAAATAAATTTGCAGTTAAACAAAACATTACAGTAATACAGTGCAGTAATGTGCATACACATTTCTCAAAGTTATATCCATTACAAGTACAGAAAATACCCATTGATGTGCCAGA
The DNA here is from genome assembly GCF_032062135.1 of Pyxicephalus adspersus. Lineage (NCBI taxonomy): Eukaryota > Metazoa > Chordata > Amphibia > Anura > Pyxicephalidae > Pyxicephalus > Pyxicephalus adspersus. Next base: position 21,053,467 of record NC_092858.1, read on the forward strand.
ATTGCTCCTGTAAGAACCTTTTTTGGACAAAGTGTTGTTAGCCCTGCTTTGTATCTTTGCTAAACTACTTAGCCAGTTACTTCCTAAACCCTGTACACATGTTAGATTAACGTCATTGGAAACAATCATTGCTGATCATTTCTAGTGGCAGCTGAGCAAACGAGCACTGTACACACAACACTGTTCTATTCTATGTAGATGAGAATGGACTGATGAACGACAACTACAATCACATAGTGTGTCATGTGTACATGACATACAAATCTTACAACATCAAGGTTTATCTTTCTAAAGTTCATAATAGTGATTAGGAACTCTGAACATAACAGTTCTAAATTCCCAACAAGATCCACAGGATTTCTTTGCTTCTATTGGATACCACAAAGTGCTTCCATTATGATATAATACAGAGCAAAAGGGAGTCAAATCTGAGAAGCCAGTCCATATTTTATTTAACATCATTTATGTAAGAGAGTCTGTTGAATCAGGTTTTTATCTTGCTCCACACATTTGCATTTGCAAAATTCACTTTAAAACCCACATTTTAATAAGTGACCACAATGCATGTTAATGTGCTGTATTACTACATGGATCCCCAAGCCACATACACAGAATGAAGCAAGGAATGTGCAATTCAGTGCACTGCAATAAATGTATGGGAATGTACGTGTGTCATGGTGTAATGCATCGCTCAAAAAGGTGCATGTATATTTTTCATGCCTCAGTGGTCAGTAAAATGAATATTAGTATTAATATGGACATGAACAGAAACCATCTCATCTAACAATCATTCAGAACAGAAATTCATACTATTCTACTCGAAGGCAGCTCAGGAAATCAAGGTTGGTTCGAGTGGTTATGCTTACAGGACAGCTGGATAAGTTTATAAATGATAAATATACAGGAGATACTTTAATGGAACCTTACTGACTTTAGGAATGATAGGATGTCAGATAAGAAGGACAAGGTACGGTAGTTTTTTTAAAATTAACTGTTCTTTTCAATAGTTTTAGTTGGAATTTTACAAAACATTTTTCAACAAAAAAACACACAGAAAAATACACAACCAAAAATATTCCACCGCCCCCCAAGGTGTCCGCCGCATTATTAACATCAAATACTGACGGCACCGTCACCGGCCGGATCTGCCTCTCCAGCCCATCCACATTTACATGTTGATCTACAGGCACTCCTTCACTTCATTCCCACGAAGGAAGACATGGATTACCTAGTTCAGCACATTGAGGGTACTGTAAAGAAAGACTTAGAGACTCTTCAACAGCACATCCTAATCATAGATGGGAAAGTGACAATCCATCATATCTTCACTTTCTCTTAGAATTGATGACCAGAACAATAGGGGTAGCCGTAAAAATTTGCGGCTGAGGAGCATACCAGAGACTACAACGAATTTGGATTTGTGGTCCACTGTACAAACCATACTCAACAAGACCCTAGACCACCCCATAGGACAGCATATTGAGCTTGACCGGGTACATAAAGTAGGTCCAAAACGAGGAGCCAACAGTGACTGACCGAGGGATTTTCTCTGCAGAGTGCACTTTTTTGTTATTAAAGATCAAAATGTCCACAAAGCGTAGAAAAAGGGGCCCATTGACTTTGATGGCGCAAAAATTCATATTTACCCTGATGTGTCCAGCCGCACGCTGGGTATGCGCCGATTGCTGAGCCCTCTACTAGATGTCATCACAGCCCACGAGGCCTCATACAGATAGGGACACCCTTTTAATTTAATTGTAAACACCCGCAATGCAAGCTTCACACTCTATACACCCGCACAGCTGCCGGCTTTATTTGAGTTTCTAGGTGCTGACCTGATCACGTTTCCCAACTGGTTGGAAAAATCAGAGGAACCCCTAGGGCAGGGGTCAGCAAAGTTTTATGGCCACTGGGCCATTTATGGGGTGGGCGGGAGCACACTAGGCCGGACTTGCCCTAATGGCTTCTGCCTACCACAAGGGAACGCCCCCTGAAGTGAAATCCCTCCCCTCCATATGCATTGCGGAGGAGAGGGATTTCCCTTTAGGGAGCTTTCCCTATTTAGCGCGGCAGCGGAAGTATCAACACCGGCTGCGGTAAATAGGGGAACCACTGCAAGGGGGCGGCACCTGAGCTCCAGCGGCTCCGGCTCCGGAAGTTCCTATCGCCCCCTTGCCGATCCTCCGGCAACCCGTGGCTCCGGAGCTTGTGATTAAAGGATATCTCTACCTTATAATAAAGTAATAAATATGTGTACCCCCTAGTCCCTGACCTAAATTAACCCACCCAATTCTTGCTATATATATATATATATATATATATATATATATATATATATATACTTTGAATGCAAGGAATGTACACAAAGAGGCACCCTCTAGCCATATATATATATATATATATATATATATATATATACTTATATGGCTAATGGGTGTCTCTTTGTGTACATTCCTTGCATTCAAAGTTCTAACTTTTTCCACTGTACAAAAAAGAAAATCTTTTTGCACTGCATCTCCTTTGAAGAAGCATCTCACAACTTCTTGTCCTTACAGGAAGCAGGGGAAAATCTCCCACCGCAATAAAATCTTGCTAATGTTTCCACAGACAGTAATACAATTCTAGGGTCCAAAAGCTTACTAGAAAATGTGCATATTGTGTTGTTCGGGAGACTTTCACTCTTTTTTTTTCTGACATTCAACAAACAGATAGGAGGAAATAAGAAAAAATGCCTTAAAAAACTTTGGGTTGGTCTATAATTTACACTCCATCATTTTATAAAATTTTCCTAAAAAACCTTTCATGGCTTTTTATGTCTTTTGTGGTAAGTATAGGAGCTGCCAATCAAATAAAGCAAGGATGGACCTGGGGAAGGTATGTCCAAAGTAGGGCCCTTTCATACTTGTGGTGGAAAAACATGCAGTTGGCAGTTTCGGGTTGCATAGCAAACTGCTGCTGTGTGCCCAGAGATGGCAAACCTTAACATAAGCAAAACATTTGCATGCAGTTGCAGCTGCAGTACAGTTCTTTCAACAGAAATTTTACAGCCAAAAGGGACTTGACATTTTCTGGAAATTTCTAGATCACTTAGGACCATGGTGGAGCATGTGGTTGAACACTGTGATTCACCACTGCACTGAAATAGCCCTAAGTAAGCAATACAGTTCCTTATAAAATGCAGACGTGTGAACAGGTTAGACTTGCACCCGATGATGTGAGCTAGAATTTCACTGTTGATTATAATTAAATCAGATATTGCATGAGATGAACTGCTTGTTGCAGAGTAGCAGTTTGGACATAAACATCAATGAACTACATATAAAAATAAGCAAGAGGCCCGTGTTGGCAAAATGAAGTCTGCACCTGGCCATCATCAGAAAGGAGGGTGCTCTGGTTTATTTGACTACATGGCCTACTTTTCCCTTGCTTAGCAAATTCTTCCTAGGCCTCTGAAATATACAGGATACAATCATACCCAATGGCGTTTCTATACACCATTATGAAATAATTATCAGTATGCTTCATCAAGATAAAACAGATGGTACAGTTTGGCTTTTTTGTCTTAGGTGCCAAAACACCTTTTCCCACCGTAGGTTGAATCTGCTGTGACTGCAAGCTGTCCCTTATCCTTCAAATTGTTTGTAATTCAATATACAGTATTGATGTTAACTGTGTAAAGATGGATCTAATGTACATTTTTAAAACTTGCATTTTTAATGTTTTTTGAGGATAGTATAAAAAAATTATTATTTTATAATTGTATAATGTCTAAAATATGTTGTGTAAATGGCAGCACACGTGCACATGCAGTAACATTCCTTAAACATTAATGGACTTCTCTAACAGTGTTTGTGGCATGAACCTGTTCAGATATATGCAGCTAACCTTTGCTGAATTGAAAATAAGTGAATTTAACCTAAACTGTAGTAATAATTATTACACTTCACTGATGCTGTGGTTGGATCAGCGTCTCCCCATCTGTTCTATTGCAAGCGTCATGCTTCTGCTGTCCTCAGCTATGGTTGAAATATGGATGGATTTGTGTTTTATTGAATTTTTATTCATGTCAGTCATTTGTGACATAGGTCTGATATGCCCTATTTTGCTCCTGAAGAAGCAAACATTATGTTCTGTGAAACGCGCTGAGCCTGTTTTTAGGACCTAAGTGAGAAATTGAGACTACCAAATGATTAATGTTTATTAATATGCACTATTGTCTTGTGTTGATGTTTTTCTTTTCCTTTTTGTATATAGATTGAACTAATGTTGCTGATTGTCTGTTTTTCTTGTTGCTCTGTTCTCAGTGAGTTATTTGTATGCCTTTAAAGTCCCTGGGATTTTTAAAGAAAAATCTTTTCTTTTCTTCTTTAACATAATGAATTTATGGGATGCTGCATATATTCAATGGATAGAGTAGAACATACAGAAGAAATATATCAATTTGAATGGCTCACCAAATATCAGGCTTGCAAGGGCAATATGCTTGTTTAGAGAAAAGATAGTTATTAAAGGCAAAGAACAACTTTATCTTTTATTATCAGAGAGAGATTGTTCAATAACTAGTTTTACAGAAGCTCCAGTCTTGAATAACCTGAATATGGGAAATGACTATAGGTGTGGAATAACAAAATCTCTAGAATGTAAGCTAGAGTGTAAGTTCATAAGGGCAGGGTTCTCTTTCTGTTGGTAGTTGTGACTCTTTCTATATTAGGCTATGTTCAGACTGGCAGTGAGGATGCAGTGCAGCTTCCTCATGCCAGTGAACTGTTGCCCTGAGAGAGAAGACAAGAAACTTCTACCAATGGCAGCCCTATTTAAATAAATGGTGGCAGCAGTAAGCAGTTCAGTACGGCTCACTGCTACCTGCTGTCAAACCTGCAGATGCTGGTTTTTTATAAACCATTGCTGGAGTAAGAGTGACCGAACAGCTGGCACAGGGAGCCACGTGGGATCACCTCTGTACCATGTTTATTACTATGGTGTCACAGAAGATGATGGCAACTCTATCTTTTGAGACTTTGAGACATTGTGGTTAGGAACACAATGGGACTGATTTACTAAAGGAGTTCAAGCTGTTCACCTAGAAATAAATTATCACTCTGTGAAGGAGTTTTTGTCTAGCTGATAGGAGGCGCTCTCTGGGCTTACGATCCCAGGAGATTCCCCACTGCAGGAGGGCACGCGCAGGCTATTCCCTCCGGCAGCTGCGCTCGCGGTAGCACTGGGGTTTCAGGATCAGTGCCCCGAGGGTTGCAGCATCCCTGTAGCGGAGGTTTTTTTTCAGCATCCTCTGCACTAGGGCGCACAGCTGAGGGCAATTGGAGCTGTTGCAGTTGATTAGCTGAGTGGTTCCTAATCATCCCATGCTGTCATTGGCTGCTGGGGCTTTATAGCCTCTATGCTCCCTGTGAGATGTGCCTGTTATAGCGTCTGCTGGCCTTACCTGTGTTGGAGGGATTTTTGAATATTCCGTTACTGATCTGTGCCTGTTCCTGACTATCTGTTGAACTTTGCCTGGACCAACCTCTGCTTGTGACCCCGACTCTGTTTTTGCCTTTCCCTTTGTACTTCACTTGGTGGACTAATTGCCTGTGTTTTTGACCTCGGCTTGTTTTTGAACTCCCTGACATTTTGTACTCTGTACTGTGGGCTTTAGGTCGACTGCCAGCCTATCTCCAGACACCATTCTATGCGCACCAAGTCCTGGGGGCAACCGAGTGCTGGAAGACGGAATCAGTCTCTCGAGGCTGAGTGGGGGCTGCTATAGGCGAAGGCTGCAGCTATCGATTGGGAGACTGGTGTCTGGAGAATACTGGTACTGTCAAGGGCCTTACATTAGCTTAGTAAGTGTGGTTAAAATTAACTTTGAGAAGAGTAACCCAAAAATGTACAAGGCTTTGTAAAAAAAAAAAAAAAAAAAATATATGACTGCTTTCATATGGCTTAAAGGAGACCTATCATTACATAGGGATATTTGCGTCACTTATTCCAGGTGGCTGAGGGCTCCGAGATTGGGAAATGTGTCATCAAGGGGCTTTCCTGTGATGTAAAAAAAGTCCTCAATCTCATGCAAGCACGGTGAGATCGTCTTTTTTTTATATCAGGAGGAAGACCCACCACCCAATCTTGGGACTGCAAGTTCAGGTAAAGAACAACCCAGTAGAAAGATGTCAGTGCTGGATAGAATGGCAAATGCTGGAAGTGATAACTCACTTTGCTAAATGAACAGCGTAAACTCCCTAAATAAGTCAACTCTAATGTACATATACACATACCACAGGTAAACATAACACATGAGTTTCCAAAGGGTGACCTGTAATACAATTTAGGACTAAATGGGCCAAAAGAGAAATATGGTTATGGCCACAATTCTTTCTGACTAAAGTTTACAGAGAAATTTAAAGAAGTGGAATTAATGTAAAAGACATAAGTCATCCAAAAGGCCATGGAAGGCACAACGTATCCGTTTCTGCTGTCTCACAGCATGGAAACATGGAAATGAAGGTTGGCAAAATATTAAGAGGCCAAAAAATAAACAAGTGACCTGGAGGAATATATTCAGGAGGAAAATACACATTGATGTTCAGGAAATTACTGGACAAACAGCATGACATCATGTTCTGGTGGAGTGGAATATACATGGCTTTGATGTTTGTAAGGTTCTTCTATAATGAAGTACGTGTTGCTCTTCCTTAAGAAGGGGCTGACCTTGTGTCCCTCACTGTTGGAAAATATAAATCCTACTGCTGTCCACCTGTCCAGCTGGTACAGGACCAATTGTACAAATCCAAGAATAGCCACCTCATCTCTATCATCTCTAAAACATTTACACTTTATAACCCTAAAGACCATCTTGCTTGCAATATTTATTTTTGAAAAACTGGAAAAATACTCCCCTAGCTGCTTTCTCGGGCATTGCTAGGTTACACAGATGCCCAGCGGGCATCGTCAGGGGAAGACGCCACGGACACTGCTTACCAGGTAAGCTTTTTAAAACTCCCTGGCAATTTCACCCCGAGTGTGTGCAACACTCGGGATTACCACTAGGTTAATGCAGGGCTGTACACAGACACTCTTATGGTTTGCTCAGGCTGGCGTTGCAGAACCATGCAGTTAACCATTCCCCAGCATCTATTTTCAATTGCATAACACCTGGGAGCAGTCAAAGGTATTTTTTTTCTTTTTTGCGTTTTTTAGTGGTAAAGTTTTCTTGACACTTGACAGAAACTTGAGCTTGTGGCACAGTTATAGGAAAGCGGTTGGAGCTGTGGATCACCCTGGGAAGCTGCAAGAAGCGTTTCAAAAAATGCACTGGTAAAAAAATAAAATAAATACATTTTAACTGTTCCTTTTTGTCTCAGTGATAATTAGGGGTGGTTGAGGACTGGTTGACAGCAGTGAACTGAAGATACCGCTGCAAAATTAAATGGACAGTCTGCACCAATCTTCTGCAGAAACTCTTATGTATCAGAAGGCCTCCTAGGGCTGAGGAGAGTTGTCAATGCTGGCTGAGGTTTGCCGGCATAAAAGCTTATGGAGCTTCATGCCCTTGTAGAGGAACCTTGGCAGCAGCCTTTATAAAACCTGATTTTTTTCTCTTTTTTATTAGCTAGACTGAATTACTGTTCTACAAAACACCCCACATAACAAAAAAGTCATATAAGAACAGCACAAACTTCTACTCATATGCATGCTTTTATTTCATAAAATTGGTGAACCCCTTAGATGGGCAGTTAAATAAAAATCTCCATTAATATTGCATCCACATTGTGCAGAGCATTGTTACAATTACAACACCCAGATATAATCTATGATGGTTTATCACAGCCAAGACGGATACACGACTATTAAAGTTCCCCAGTAAACATGACCTCAGACTTGGGTGGGGTTTGATGTTCTCTCTGCTCCCATGTCTGGTGTCACTGCCTATTCAGCAATTGCTTGCACATTAATAACTCTACATTTCTTTATGCTGCATTATGAAAACACAGCCTAGTAAGGAGCCCAGCTTTCTGGATGTGTGAACAACATAACAAAACAAAGCATTTTGTGTGCAAATCTCAAGATCATCCACAGGCTTCACATAAAGAGGACCGAGATGTATGCCAGGAAATGTGGCATCTAAAAATTCCCAGACTGCAAACTAGATAAACTTGAACTTAACCACCTAACTACCAGGGTTTGCCTGTCTGTGGGTTGTAACCTCGTCTTTAGTGACACGCCAATATGGAAACAACTCTGAACATATCATCACAAGGGATATGTAGAAACTTCTGGTTCCATATTAGGAAATGTGACCTGCTTTTGTAGGTGCTACTCCTAGGATGCCCTACAAGGGGCACCTATGTCTGCCCTTTATAGAGCTACAGGTTTGAAAATGTATGTTGAATTCCAGCTGGTATACCACAGGTCTCAGCATGCCATGGCAATGCCCCTTGGTGACCTGGGACATGTTACCACAGTATCCCTGATATTTATAGCCTAGATTTTTGTTAACCCTCTTGCTGCAGAATAAAACACATACAAGTATAAATAGGGAGATGGCATCCTGGAGTATTATCTTTACGCTGTGGGTATACCACACCTATATAAACCTGTCTGTTGTAATCTTCCTGTTGTGGAACTATAGATGCCAGCATGACCTACCAACTGGTATTAGAAAGTCTAACTGCAAAACAGCAGGACAAATACAAGCTTTTTAAGCTCATAGCAACTCCTAGGCAGAGAGGAAACAGAGCTCACTGCCTGACATCCACAGCTAGGCAGAGGATGCAGACACCTGTATCTGTTCCAGATCTGAAGGACGATTTCTGTTTTATATAAACAGGGACTTGGTGTATGTAATTGGAGCCTGAGCCCCAATCCAGGAACATATGATCAGAGCATAGGCTCTCTGTTTAGGAGTATGTGGCTGGAGCCTATCCTGAGTTTAGCTTCTCGGTGCCCTAGTCCAGGAGTCTGGCTCATATGTCTCGAGTCTAGCCTCTCCGAGCCCCAATTCAGGAACATGTGACTGGAGCCTAGCCTGAACCCCAGACCTGAGTGGAGGAAGCTTAGCCTTTCTCAGCTGGGTTTTTGACGGAGGCAAATCTCCCCGAGGCCTAGTGCAGGAATCTGGGGGTCTTTGAGCCTGTGGCATGTGAGTGGTGCCTAAACTCTGGGGACCCCAGATCATGTGATTGGAGCCTGGGCTCTGGAACGCCAGACAATATGATAGGAGCCTGGGCTCTGGGAACCCCAAATCATGTGACCAGAGCCCAGTCTTTTAGTCCCTAGATCACATGACCAGAGCCCAGTCTTTCATTCCCTGGATCAGCGGTCGCCAACCAATAGTCCGCAGCTCTGGCCAGTGAACCCCGAGCGGGGTCAGGAGACAGACCCTGCTGGCGAGGCGCACCGGCCAGAGCCACGGACCACGTCCCCCATAGAAATCCCACGCTCAGAGAAGTAGACAGCTGTGTCCATGGAGACAACCTGCCCACTCTACCATTGCAGGCTCAGATCTGCGATGGGAGAGTGGGTGGGATTATGTCATGATGACATCACTACAGGGCAGTTTCTTCCTTTGATTGACACCCAGGTCCCTGCGCATGCGCGGCCAGGAGCCGGTAATTTTAGTGGTCCGCAGGACTGAAAAGGTTGGCGACCACTGGCCTAAATCACATGACCAGATTCCCCGGTTCAGTCCCTAGATCATATGACCAGAGCCCAGATCACATGACTATAGCCTAGGCTCTCCTGTCACCATGGGGACACCCTGCACAGCTTTATTCAGATATTACCCCATTTGTACTCCCCAGTGACCACCAGGCTGGCAGACACCCAGGGCCCAGTGACAAAAGGAAGGCAGCCATGACAGTAAAACCACATAGCTGTAATATTATATAACCCCTTCTCACCCCATGCATTGCCAAGCCAGGGCCATGCAGCAATAACAAGGACATGGAGGCCCTTGTGGTCTGTTATTATTTAACTCGCCCTTTTATCTTCTATTCTGCTCTATAGAGTCTTCCCGGACCTCTCCACAGCTTTATTTCTTCTTTATTGTCCCCCTCCCCACACACACACACATCCACCCAAAGGGCAGAGACACCCGCAGTCAAGGACACTGCTGACAGAAATGTCGTGTCCCTCATGCAGCCGTCCATAAAGGAGTTCTCGTTATATAAAGGCGATTTGATATCACGGATAAAATCTTATATCGCCTCCGTTATCCCCGCAGCTCTGCTGACGACTGAGCGAAAATCACCAACGACGACGCCCGTCAAGAGAAGAAAAAAATCCGCGCGACCCTGACAAGGTACCCCCCACGCGCGCTCACGAGAAAAATCTTCCCGCCCAACCGTTAGCCCCGCCCCATCAGGAGCGCGCTTAACACATCCCTTTCCGGATTGGCAAACCGTCCTCCCTGTGCCTCAATCTGCGACAGGGTCACGAGCGCTACCCGACCAATCGGAAGCTAACAATCTTAGAGCCAATGCCTCGGTTTTTATCACGTGTAGACGTGACGTAACCTACTAGGAACCCCCTAAACCCCTCCCGCCCGCTTTATAAGCCGCGAGTGCGAAAGGAAGCGCTCAGTAGAGGGAGACAGAGGCTGCGAGAGGGGAAGTAGTGCTCAACTCATTCAAACTTCTGTCACACGGAGGGGGTATAAACAAGCCAGTGCTGCTCCTCATTCAGCCCCATAAACACCACACTGAGCTGACTGGATGAGGGGGGTTTAAAAAGAGACATATGAGAGTCCTCACCTTATAAAATACCCCTATTTTTTTTTTTTACCTCACAGAAGTGAAGGCCACAGGGCTGTCACACAAAGAGGAGATGGGGCTGTGGAGGAGACACATTGGCTGGTAGTGTCAGGGTGAGGCCCCAGTACCTCTGTCTCTCTGACTGACTCATGTAGCAGCAATATGCCCATTTTACTTTTCCTGCTAGACACGTCCGCTTCCATGAACCAGCGCACCTACCTGGGCACTACCTACCTGGACATAGCTAAAGGCGCTGTAGAGACTTTCATGAAGGTATAGTAGCCAGTGCTGAGCAGCTGCAGCTCCCCTATCGCCTCGGAGGCCAGAGTGCAAGTGCCCCCCCTCCTCCTCCTTCACATGCTGGGGGCAGAGAGAGGGGCAGATCCCGGGGATTGCTGCAGCTGCACCCGCACTCTTCTCCCCGCTCTCCTCCCTGTATACTCATCACCCCCTCTTCTCTATTCCCAGCTCAGATCTCGGGATCCTGCCAGCAGAGGAGACAGGTACATGCTGGTCACTCTGGAGGAGCCTCCATATGGGATCAAGGTAATAAAAAGACATCACCGCACCCACCGTTCCCTGCACACCGGCGCCCGGTCAGCACACACACATTTAGGAGCTGACAGAAACATGGCCGACATCCCCTCCCCCCCTACACACACTATACACAGCTCAGCAGCAAGGGACTGTGGGAGATGTGGATTCAAGTTAAAAGTGACATTCCCAATGGGAGTTTACATTGCACAGGGCCTGGGGGTGAGGATCCCTGGAGATGTACATCGTTATGATGGGGGGCTGACAGCTGCCATGATAAACGTTTTTGTTTTACCTGTCAGGACATATGGATTGGTGCGCTAAAGGGTGCCGAGAGGGTGGGCATGGGGTGCGTTGTGTGATTGGTGTGGGCGCGTGTGGCACGTTGTGCGATTGGTGTGGGCGCGTGTGGCACGTTGTGCGATTGGTGTGGGCGCGTGTGGCACGTTGTGCGATTGGTACGTGTGGCACGTGCGATTGGTGGGGGCGCATGTGGCACGTTGTGCGATTGGTGGTGGCACGTGTGGCACGTTGTGCGATTGGTGGTGGCACGTGTGGCACGTTGTGCGATTGGTGGTGGCACGTTGTGCGATTGGTGCGGGCGCGTGTGGCACGTTGTGCGATTGGTTTTTAACACCTCTGTACCCCCAACACAACTTCTCATAAGTCTTTGCTTGATCTATAGAAATATTATTATTAAACAGGATTTATAGAGCACCAACATATTACACAGCGCTGTACAATAAATGGAGCTTGTAAATGAAAGACAAATAGACAGTGACAGGAGGAAGAGAGCACCATAATAACTTATTACAATGTTTCCCAACCAGGCGGTGTGCTCCTCCACAGGTCATTAAAGGTTTCTTAAATTGACACGAGAGGCACAATTTGCTCGTTATGCAAATGACACCAATGATTATTTTGGCTATCTGTAAGAGTGACATTCTTCCTACTGCCCAGCAATGTAAGAGGCATTCTTCCTACTGACCACCACACTAATGTACTGTGAGCTGTGGATATAGTAATTATAGAAGGGGTTCCCTGAAAACATAAAGGTTATTTCAATGGTTCCCCCACATATTAAACAGAAAATTAAGTTGGGACGCTGATGTAGAATGATAGCACACATATGTCACCCCTTACTGCTTACTGGGATTGGTGCATTGTTCCTAACTCGCTTTGCACCCTAACACAACTTCTGTTAGTCCTCTGCTTGACCTATGGACTTGTAATGATTTGTTTCTCTACCAGGGTTCCTCCAGAGGTTGCTAGTAGTTCATTGAGCAATTTGTGCCTTTCAGCTCCAGGTGACACCGATGATGATTTCTGTAAGGGTGACATTATTCCCACTGACCACCACACTAATATACTGTGATCTGTGGATATAGTAATTATAGAAGGGGTTCCCTGATAACCTGAAAGTTCTTAAGGGTTCCCCACAAACAAAGTTTGAGGCACTGGTAACGAAAGATTGCACACACACACATATATGACCCCTTAGCTGCTTACTGGGAATTGTGCAAGTTCCCAACTTGTCTGCGCCCCCAATAGAACCTCTGATGGGTCTTTGCTTGACCTACAGACTTGGTATTATTTGGCAGATTGTCATCCTGTGTTTATTCCTGGTACATAGACGGATAATTTTTTTATGCACCAGACAACGTTTGCACCAAAATTTACCAAAATGCCTTGTCTGTCCATAACCACTTAAAAAACAAAAAAAAAACAATCTGCCCTTACTTTTACTCTAGCTGTTGAATTCCCCTAAAATTCACTTTATATGCAATCATCAGATTGGAGGTGAAGACCTGCCTGTGTGTATTAAGCCTTAATTCCTGCTAAAACATTCTTGTTTTGAGCTTTGAAGAGTAGGGGAGGGTTAGAGCTCCTGTTGGATGTTTATTGCTGTTCGTAGTTCCTTTGGAGGGGTTTTGTCTTTGTGACTTTACCAGAAAGGAAGTGAAAAGATTTCAACAGCAATAAAAAGTTGGCAGACTGTAGTTTTATTCATTTTTATTTGTCTGATTTTGATTCACCCTCACTTCCTGTCTGCTAAAACAGCTGTCCTAAGGACGTTAATGGGCCACTCACACATTGCTTGCAGTGCTTGGTAATGCATGTACTGTAGGTGGTCTGACACACTGCTGCAGTAGCCAACACATGTTCTGTGCATTGTGTCAAGTCCCCCCCCCCATTATGGCTTAGCACCACAATATTTTTAATGCACTGTTGTTGCTATGTGTTTAATTCATAAAATTGGGCTGCCCAGAGCATTGCATCACACACAACGGTAGTGACTGCAGGCTGCGCCAAACAAAAGTGCAGAGCACAGCAGTATGCTGCCATGCGTTTGGGGTGCCGTTAGGAACGAATGGCAACCCCTCACCCCAATGCATGCCTTGTAAGTTGCAATTCCATATGTAGTGATGCAATGCACAAAAGGAAACTTATCAATGCGTCGGGGTTTGCTGCCAGCCCTTGAATGTAATGAATAGGTTACTATTGTGCAGTGCATCTTAAAACGCAATTACCTATTTTATAGTGTGAGTAGGACCTTAGTCATAGGAAATTGCTAACATAGCTCATTTTATAAATATGCATACCAATATCAAATGTCCTATCTCTGGAGTTATTTAAATTGCTTTACCTTCCAGGCTATATTTGTTTCTGCTATGCAAACTCTAATGCTGGAAGAGTGTTAGAAGACACAGTTGACAGAGCAGCAACTGTCAGACTTCAGGTTCCTTCCTGCACCCTGGCTCGGTCAGCAGAATGACACCACTAAGTAGAGGTGGAAATCCTAAATCTTCGTAAAGGGAACCTGTACAGAAAAAATGATGAAATGATTGTATAGTTAGGTCTAGGGCCAGCATCAACGTTTTGCTGCAAAGTCAATGCTCAAGGTCTCTATGGGTGTCATATTTTCTTTATCAGTTGGATTCTGTATTTGATGAGACTGTCATTGCTGGCCGCTGGGACGTTCTCATAGATGGTGCATTTGCAGTTCTAAGCAATGAAGTCAGTCAAGTCCTGCTGGCAAAGTAAATCTAAATCAAGGCAGTTGCACAAAGTGTATATTGGGAATGGTGAGCATCTAGTTCAATGGTAGAGACCACAAGATGCCAACCATTTCCACTTTACATAGTAATAGTTTTACTTAAAGTACAGATCTACTTAAAGTGAAACTTTCATTTATAAAAAAAAAAAATCAACTGTGAAAAGCCGTCCCTCCAAGCACAAACCAAGCCCAACAAGACCCATGGTGCCTTTGCTTCTGTTTTTATTCCAGGGTTTGCTATTCTGTCCAACAAAAGCCTCCATCTTTCTTTAGGTTTTTTCCTGACGTCTCCCAATCTTACACTGCGCAGGGGCCATGTCTTTAAATGTAAATGAAAAAGGCTGCTGATCTCACTGTAAATACTGGAGATCAAGCACTTTTTCCATTAGAGAAAACCTCCCTGATAACACATTGCCAATCTCTGGCATGCGCAGATAGAGCAGCCTACAGCCTCCTGGGTGTGATGCAAGTTTCCCCTTTCCCACTCTTTAAAGCTGTGCTGGTTAGGATGGAAGAGTCTGTGTCAATAATGTAAGAAAAAAATAAAACCACACATTTTTTTCATTATCTAAAGGGGGTAGCCACCCTTTTTACATATTGTTGGAAATGTGATAATAGGTCTGCTTTAAGTAAGCCTCCAGTTTAAAGACACACAACAATTAAAAAAAAAAAAAAAAACTGTTTTAATGTTTTTCCCTTTACTCTTATAGTTGGTTTAGTATTTGAGTACAGAGAAGAAATAAGTAAAGTACAAATATCAAATACAGGAAAACTTTTTGAAGGATTTAGACTTTTTATGTAGTGGTGATTTAACTGGGAGCATCAGCCAAATGTTGACTTTTGCTATCCCGTAGGTTTTTAAAACACCTCATGTAAAAAAAAAAAACAAACAAAATCAGAAATCCACTATCCTTGTGAATACCTGCACACTGAACTGAGGTTTTAAAAAATGATCAGCTTTTCCAGCCATTGTTTTTAAACTACAGAACATCTACTCCATAACTGACAGAGAGGAGAAGGTGTTTGAAGTTCAGGAGAATGGCTTAGGAGTGAGTGTTGTCAGTCTAGACAGAAGTGTTACTGTTTACATTGTTTACTCCCCTAGGCCATTGACCTTGTAATACCTCTAACACAAACAAAGCATATGGCACCAAAAAGTATTCACCAAGTCTTACAATATTGTAACAATAGCAGGATCATGATCATTCTTACAGAATGAAATAAAACCAGTTTCATATAATTACAACATTAACATATCCACCTACACACGTGGTGTACTGACCCAACCAAAGATGGCACTGTGGGTGGCTATGGTCCTGGGCAAGTGGACATGTATGGATCTGGTGGCAACTGAGGGCAGCTGTGGAGCTTTCAATGGGATTTGGGGCAAAGCATGACTAAAGGGGCATTTTGGAACAGGTTGGGACTGAAGAGCCTTTGTGGTGGTTTGGAGGGTTCTATAAAGGACACTGCTCGAACTTGGACATTAGAGGGGTGGCAGGGAAGCTGTTGAGGCAATTACATGTAGCTGGATGGTTTAGACAGTAAATGATTGCACTGCAAGGGCTCAGGGCCACTGCAGGGTGCTGGGAAGGCATTACAATGGCTTGGGTTGTAGGGGAGGCAGATAATACTTCCTGTGTCTGGCATCTGCACTAGAGGTGCCTGTCAGTGGGCCTAGGGGGCTGGGCATAAGTTGCATTACTTACTATGGCTCACCTGGAAAATTTCTCCACACATAGCCTGTCCCTGTCTCAGATTTCTTCCAACTGTAATATCACTGCCTGGCAAAAGTGCCCTCACTGTGGCATTTTCTTCTAGCCCTCTGAACAGAGGTTTTCTGCAACACACTGTCTCCAGCATCACAGTAAAGCAAGTGATATTTCAGCAAAGCATTACAGGTGTGAAGCACAAATACTTCCAAAATGTTCATGTAAGTAGGGGGTTAGGTACTGCTCATGTCAGCCGTAGCACTCTATAATGTGACCTAGTAAAAAAAAAACAGCACTAGCAGGATCACAATGAGAGAAAAAACTGAAAAAAAAACTTAAAAAAACAGCCACCACATCTTAGTACTGATAAATTAAAACTTTACTGAAGTTTATACAAGAACAATCAGTAGCACTTTCCACTTTTACTTTCAAAATACCATTTGGATACTATGTTTCATTTTTACAACGCTCCATTTTATAAACATGTAAATGTTTACATTTAGATACTAATGTTCAGATGATACAGATAAATGAGGCCAAGCAATTTTAAAAAGTTTTTATTTTCTGTGAGTTATTGACATAATCTTCAGGTTCTGTGTGGGGGTTATTTTAGTTTGTGTTAATGGTTGAAGATTTGGATTGCATTAGCAATCAACACAAACTCTTGATCCCTGTTGTAACTTAGAACTTCTGAGGTCAGGGGTTGTATTCTGTTACAACCATCTACTAAGGTATTTTTGTAAGTGTCATGCCAAATTGCTATTTAAGGTACTGTGATAGTGTGCAGCTACCTTAAGGTATACAGAAAATATAAATCTTCCCTGTAGATGCAAGTTATTATTATTATTCGTGAGCTTGGGGTTCAGTGATCGAGTGCCAAGTCTAGCATTTGCTGCCCTCGACTGACTTAACCTTGTTTTGAGCTGAGGAGAGTGCATTACATTTTGAGTCCTCTTTACGATCAACACCACTGGGAGCATTATATGAGGTCGTGCTGTTAACTGGAGAGCAACTCAAATACTCAGGTGAACTGTGACCTCTGAAAATCAAGCAAGACACAAGCTCAGAGTGAATAATATATACATACTAGTCTGTGATTAGGATAATTTAAGAATAAATCTTAAGATTCTTGAATACTCTCAGGTATGACTAAGTTGTAAGGTGTATAAAAGTGATTTTCGTAAATGTGGCTTGCAGTGATCTGGTTATCTAGAGATGGCCTTGCAAACCGGAACACCTGCAAGTGCGTGAAGTATTTGTATTGCCCACAATGATTGTGCAACTACATGGAAAATTTCTGACTCATGACAGACCAGAAACATTTTAAACTACAATTAAATGCTGCATGAGCTGACTATCATTATGGGATCTGGAAGATTCAATCCATTAAGAGGGCTGCCAGCATCGGAGGCCCCTGGCTTCTCTTTCCAGCATGCATGGCAGTAGCGATAATTTGAGTTTGAAGAGTTGGTCATTTTCAATTTAGGTTATCTGTTGGGGGGTTGCTTGTTCATTACATGTTGCTGTTACGTTGCCTATCATAGAGTAAGAAGCCAGTCCCCTGATATCCGTTATAGTAATGTGGGCATAATTATTGAAACATCTTGTATAGTTCTGTGCTTTTCCAAACAGGACACGACCGTTCGTATCGGGCGAGAATCATCTGACGTGTGTGTTCATAGCCTTACAACGGTTTACAGATGTAATGAACAATTTATTATTTATTTGGGGATACAGTATTCTTTGTTTTAGACATCTAAACTTATACAGGAATTTGAAGAATATATATTTCTATCTTTATTTTTGCAGGCTGGTTGGAAAGAAAATCATGCTACCTTTATGAACGAGCTGAAAAATCTTCAAGCAGTGGGACTCACTACACTTGGTCAAGCCTTAAGGACAGCCTTTGATTTGTTAAATTTAAATAGATTAATAACTGGCATAGACAACTATGGACAGGTAGGTTCAAATACTGAAGGAGACAGCTTGCCAGCTCATTACATATATATCATTTTTTTTATTAATATCCCTCCATTGAATTGTTACTAGAGAACATGTGTGTCCAGTCCCCTGTTCATTTCTTGTGAAGTGAATAGAGATAGCTGGTCACTCCCTGTTATGGAAAGATTGCCTGATATATACAGTATAGTGGATTACTATTTCAAGTGACTTCTTCATTCAGGTATGTCACAGTTGTTTCATGAATGAGTTCTTGTATTAAGGTAGTTATAAAGGTAAGTCTCCAATGGCTATAAAAGCTGCTTGAAAGTAGAGATCCATTCATATACCTCTTTATTGGTGCCCTGATAGAGTTCAATTCCACAAATCCTAATATGCAAATATCAGTTCTGTTTCAAAATATGAGCTCTACTGCAAAATCTCCTCTCTTTCCCTTTCTTTGAATATCTGCATTGAGGGAAATGAGGAAAGACGGCTCTAGCACTAGCTATGAGCTGAGCTGTTACTTAAATACTGAGCACCCTGTTTTGGGCAGGTAAGCATTAACACCCCCGCCAGGTTATTTTTGTACTGTCTGCTTACCATTTGGGAAATCTTCCTTCTCTTGCTGTTCTATAGCTGCAACATGAAGTTGGGGAAAACCACCAAAGGGATGGTAAATTCCCCTTTAGACATTGTCTCCATTGGATGATTTATCCTCTCCCCTTGTTCTGAAAACAACTTTAACAGATTTTTATTTTCCCTCACTTAACACTCCATTATATTTTTACTAATATAGGAGTAATTCTGCCCGTTCAGGAAACGTGACAGATGGTTCCCCTATTCCCCACTCTATCCTAAACAAAAAAGTTTTTCTCCACTGAATGTCGGACAGAAAACAAAAATTTGAACTTGGTATAGCTGCAGTATATACGCATTTCCTCATGTTTTACTTTTATTGACCATACAATTACAGAAAAAGTTGATCTTGCAGAAGTGCATTTGGCTCCCAGTTTCCTATTGTGGGCTGACGACACAACTTTTCTGTTGACAGAATAGTGTCAACTCTGCCCAAGTATCACAAATATATTTTAAGCAAATAGACATTTATTTTGGATTTACGTACAATGGTAGCTTGCATGTTTCTGTCCCTAACTAGTCAACATTTGCTCCTCTGATTGCGAGTAACTTGTTCTGATCTGAAAGCTGACAACAATGAAAGGAGAGTTAGATATGACCATGATCTGGTTGTCGTTTGAGAACTGCGTCAATGATGTGGTCCACAATAGCCTGAGAACACAGACTGTATGGATACGCACATGGCATAATGCCACGGTAATTGTCATACAGATCTCAAACTGTGCTGACTTGGTAATCCTCTAACGAATAGAAAAATACTCAAACCTGAACTTGCAAGTTTATGGTCACTTTTGGAGTCCCTGGGTCCTTGCAGGGGACATATGAAGTTATAACTGCGGAACTAACTAGAAAATACATTATACTGCAGATAACATTTAGGTTTTATTATTTTTTAAACAGTATTTATATAGCGCCAACATATTATGTAGCGCTGTACATGAAATAGGGGTTGCAAAGGACGGACAGGCACAGAAAGAGAAGACTGTGTCACATTTTAGGAGCTGGCAAAATATAATATTGCAAAATGCAATATTTCAAAATGGAAGTTGCAGAGCTTTAAAGGGAAAAAAAAAAGGTTGATTTAGTTCCCATTTTTTGTGCAGTCCTTATACACAATTCAAACAACCCCCTTCAGTTTAGCTGTATTCTCCTGGTAAATGTATTCACAGGTTAAATCACATACCACAAATTAGTTAGGAGTCTAAAAAACCTTTAGGATAGCTCAGGACCATGTGGAAGAAATGACACGTTTTGCTGCCAAAATCTCAGCTAAGGGTTAATTTTTGTTTGCCCTTAACTAAGATGGCTGATTTGTTACTTCCTGTTAGACAGTGACTCATCTATAATCCGATTAACTGGAACTCAAAAGCCCTAATCTTCTCATAACAGCGATTTCCTCTCCGCAAGCACACATTTAACTCTTGGGGATTTCTTTACCAAGTTGTCTTTTAGATTGTGTGCTGTATAGATTTGTTTTTAAATTTGCATATAATTACGGCACTGCCACTTTTAAAGACCTAGTAACCCTAAAATTTGTATTTCCATTATGTTAAATTTATAAAAACATGAAAGTTCCTATTGCTTTTTTAAACTAGAATTTGGGGAGTTCATTCACACTGAGCATAATATGAGGTTTAGAGTGTTAAATGCAATCAGACTCGAGGAACCTTATCTGTGGATTACTCAATAAATCAGATCAAACGATAGCTATTCTATGTTTAATTCAGAATATATTTAAATGCATATATACATTTTTTTGCAGTTTTTTTTATACATTGATTATTATTACACAGTATTTATATAGCGCTGACACTTTGCTCAGCGCTGTACAAAGTTCATAGTCGTGTCACTAATGATCCTTCAAAGGGGTTTACAATCTAATGTCCCTACCTCAGTCATTTGTCATTAATACAGTCTTAAGAACAATTTTGGCGGAAGCCAATTAACCTAACTTCATGTTTTTGTAATGTGAAAGTAAACTGGAGTAGCCAGAGGAAACCCACGCAATCAAGGCGAGAACCTGCAAACTCGATGAAGATAGTCCTGCCCCAGATATTCCTGCCATAACCCAAAAAAAGCAGGACTAACCCTTGTGGGTCCTTTAAATGGATGTTTTTGTGTATTTGTTAAATCTTTAAGGCTATGTTAGGGCGATGAGCAGTTCTCTTCGCTCAAAGTCAGAAGAACAATGGGCGAGTGTATAATACATTTTCCGAAGCATAAAAGCTATAAAACAGTATTATCAATTAAAGTAACATTTTTTCCACTCCCCTAAATTAAATATAGATTCTGTATTTGTTTTGTTCATTTCAGAGCTAGGGATAGTGACTGGAGGATCGCTAGATACCTGTTCTAGATGTATTTATACAGATTGGGTGACGGTCTTTTCTGTGGGCAGGTTCTTAATATGCTGTACGTATATAAAGCACCAATATATTACATTGTACAGCGCTGTACATTAAATAGGGTTTGGCAATGACAGACAGATACGAACAATGACACAGGAGGACTAAAGGACCCTGCCCAAAGGAGCTTACAATTGATACTGCAGTTTTATCTGCTTATGTTTTGCTTTCCCTGGGCCCCCTCCACTT
>NC_092858.1:21074943-21117389 GCF_032062135.1 Pyxicephalus adspersus
TAATAATGTTTACTGATCAGGAAAAAAATACTCTGGTAGCCGCTCTCTTCGCTCCTCCAATTTCCTACTAATGACTTCTTCACTCATAACCTTATCACACGCACGGCTCCAAGACTTTTCTAGATCTGCCCCAACTCTATAGAATAGTCTTCTCATCCTATTTTCTGCACATTTAAAAGAGCTCTCAAACTTGCCTACCTGTCTTCTGTCTCCTTAACCCTCACTACTTTCCACCACTCCATATCTCCCCTCCCATTGTGTGATACTTCCCCCAACTCTTAGCTTGTAAGCTCTTCAGGTCAGGTTCCTCTCCTCCTCCTGTGTCAACGTCTGTATCT
This sequence comes from Pyxicephalus adspersus, assembly GCF_032062135.1. Classification (NCBI taxonomy): domain Eukaryota; kingdom Metazoa; phylum Chordata; class Amphibia; order Anura; family Pyxicephalidae; genus Pyxicephalus; species Pyxicephalus adspersus. The sequence continues at coordinate 21,075,282 of NC_092858.1, forward strand.
GTCTGTCATTTGCAACCCCTATTTAATGAACAGTGCTATATAATATGTTGGCGCTATATAAATCCTGTTTATTAATAATAATAATAATAATAATAATAATTAATAGTAGTAATATTCTTTCCTGGTAACGCCCCTTTTTATATTAAAGTCAGGCTGTACACAAGGTTTCATTTATTAAAGCTGTCATTCACCTGTAAAATGTCAAACTTTTCTCCTTCCACAAGTGGGAACTGATATAACATTGTGTACAGCCTAGGGACCATGTATGTCTAGAGAGGAAAATAGAGATGATCATTCTGGGTTTTGTTCTTGCTGTTTTAGACTTAAGCTGGGTACACACGTGCAATTATTGTCGTTGGAAAGGATCTTTCACAATCCTTTCCAACGACTAAGGACTGCACGATGCATGAACGATGCTGTACATACAGCACCCTTCTGATCCATGGAGAGGGAAGGGGGAGAACGACGGAGCGACACCCTGCTGCGCGCTCTCCCCCTTGCATTAGGATCGTTCATCGTCTATCATCTGAACGACCGCCCTGGCCGATTCACGGACGATGGACGACGAACGATCCTAATGCAAGGTAAGGGGGAGAGCGCGCAGCAGGGTGCTGCTCTGTCGTTTTCTCCCTCCCCTCTCCGTAGATTAGAACGGTGCTGTATGTACAGCACTCGTTCATGCATCGTGTAGTCCTTAGTCCCTCTACACACTCCAGATTCTGAGCAGATTATCGGGCGAGAACCATTGGACGTGTACATAGCTTTAAGACCAAATTTTTATTACTGGCCCTGCCCTTATCTTCTGTTTTGTTGACAGTTGCCGGCAAGACATAAAGCGAAGTTGTTTATTCCCAAAAAGATACAAAAGGCGTTTAATGACCAAATTTACAGATCTATAGACAGGAATGTAAAAATATTCTGGTCTGCAAAGAGTTTAGGGAGTTAAAGTTCAGGGGAAAATATTCTTGTCAGTCTTAGAGCTGAATGTAATGTTTGCTAAATTCCACTTCTATAAAATCCCCTTTGTCTTTGTTCTGTGTATGAATGTTTGTGTACATAAAAGTTGTGTGAATGTGAAACCATTTCTAAACCCGTATTGTGCATATTAGTCTAGGTACAAAAATGGTCACCCAGGCCAACAGAGTGAGAAAAGCCCATTTTCCGTGTAACACTTGCTACAAAAATATACTGTACACATCTTTAAAATGCTGTCGGGTGATGACCTTCTGTTTTCATAGAAATGCTTAGCCCAAGGAAACCATGTCATGTAAATATTTATTCTTCCATTCACTGTAGCCGGCTTTTTGCTGTAATTTTCCTATTTGTTAATGGTCACTTCACTAAAAATAGAACTTGTGAATTGTTTACATTCCCCCTTTGACAAAGTGTATGACACTTTGGTTATTGTTAATGGTTGTTTCTTTAATTTGCTGCTTCAAGCATATTTGTCACCGGATAGGTATAGTAGCACTTTTTTCCTCCGGCAAGAAACTTACTCGCCCAAACCCCATTGTAGGATTTTTGGGTGGATGGAAATGGCACTGATAATTTCACTCCTAGGAGAGGAGTCCTAAGAATAATCAACTGCAGCAATGACTGTATATCCTAATGAATCTCTTGCTGGTCATTTGGATTATACACCATCCCTTTGAAAGTTCCTAAGGCTTTATGTACATATCCACAGAAGAAAGGAGCTGGAGGACTGTGCTTTTGCCTCCCATAATTCCAGAGATGTGGTTCTGTCATAATCTCGTTGTCTTTCCCTCAGATGACCTCTTATATTAAGATGGTGAAAGCCTTCTAAGATTCCAGCCTTCCTCTTCTCTCAAGGCTGAATTTAACCTGTGGGCTGATCTACTAGTGTTTGATGACCTGGATTCTCATCTGTTAGGAAGACTACAATTCCACTACCACTTTGAATCCTCCTCACCCCCCAGTAAACATTTTAGCTAAAGTCCTAAAATGTTTCCTATTCTAAAATACCTCTAAAGTGTTTTCTGCTATCACTATCGGTGTGGTAATATAAACACATAAAATAAATATAAACATATAAAATATATATATTGGTGATCTGCATATTCTTGACAAAATGGAGCTTTCACGTTTTATTCTCAAGGACAACTTTTTGGCTTGTTTATAGACTTAATAATCAAAACTCTTCTTCCAACCGTGTGATTACTAATGTTTGGTCATCCAAACAATGGATGAGGGAGACCATCACCTGGTTACCTTTATTGGGGAGGCATATGTGGACATTACCAGTCATAGTAATCCAGCAGTATGGCCTTCACCACTTATGCACCATGTCCAAGGTGTTGTGGAGGATAAATATTGTATAGATTTTGTATATTTAAAAATCCAACTCCTTAGTCCTAAAGTGACAGTGTAACACTGCTTTGATATAGTGTTTATGGTCTCTGCTATAGAAGCTGTTCTTGTTGGTTGATTGTGACCAAAGGGGGACATTTAACCCCTTCCTGCAGAATCCAATGTTTTGTCTGAGGTTGAGCTTTAAACTGGCTGATAAGCGATACTTATTCCTAAAGCTAGTCTTAACTTTTTGTCATTTTCTATAAATGTACTGGAGCTGCAAACACATCTAATTACAGAAATTATGACACATATCAATCAAGCAGCAGAGACAAAAAGTCTTGCAATACGGGAGGCACCTGAAATGGTATAGTGGGCAGAAATCCGAATTCTTTTACAGTGGTAATGGAAATCTGCAGATTCTGAATTTTCTGCTGCAGGGTCCTATATCAAGCAAATGTGACCAAATGTAAAGGGAATTCAGGGAATCTCTAAAATGGGTTTGGCTGGCCTGTATTGTAACCCCCCACCTTGATGGAATTAGGATACATACTGGCCACTTTAGGTATTTTATACCTTCTGTTATTCTCTTATGATTAAGGTTGTAAGCAATAGTCATCTTGCTATAGAACTACAGTATTACTATACCAAATATTGCCTTTATTATGAATTGTGTCTTGTGTATATCTTTGGCAAGGGAGGTGTCACATTTCCCAGGTTGTAGAATTATTTTAGAAGCGCTTTACTTCCTGCCTTTGTTAAACTAAAGTCATTTAGAGAGAACGTCCTAATATGCTGGCAGATTTGCAATAAAATCAGGCCCAAGAATGTGGAATGCATAAACATTGTGAACATGGAGCACCAGCATAAGTATATATTGGAGAAAGTATTCAGATATGGGGGAATATAGCAATATTCTTTCTTCCAATTTTTAGTGACCTATAGTACTGCTAAAGATGGTCACCGCTGTGCCGGACAACTTGTCTGGATACCTAGAACTTCCCTGGCTAATGTCATGTAGTTTGATTTCTTTTGTATGTGAGCGTTCACATTATTCTGGGTCATGATATAGCTAGTAGTAGTTGGAAACCTTAACCTGGATTTATGGTGTAATGTTGACCATACAAGCAGCTTCTTAAGTTCTGAGTAATAGAAAACTGTACCCTACTGTCCACAAAAGGGATAAGAAAACCTTTAGGATCATATTTATTAAAAAGTCAATGTGACTTTCACCAAATGTTTGTTCTGGTTAATCAATCACTTTTTGAAAAACACAAAATATAGCCCCAGTGTTTATGTAGTTTAAGAATTTTCGATTGTAGGGGGAGAGAAATCTACTTTCAGATATCATTCTCATTCTTGCCTGAAAGAAGCTTTCGAATGTCTTTCTATTCGTATCCAGTATTTATATAGCGCCAACATTTTCACGCAGCGCTTTACAAAGTCCATAGTCATGTTACTAGCTGTCCCTCAAAGGCACTCACAATCTTATTTCCCCACCATAGTGATGTCTTTTACAGTCTAAGGTCCGTTTTGGGGGGAAGCCAATTAACCTAACTGCATGTTTTTGAAATGGAGGAAACCCACCCACCCAAACATGGGGGAGAACCTGCAAACTCCATGCAGATGGAGTCCTGGAGATTTAAACCTGGCACCTGCATTGTTTTTGGTGCAGCAACAAATTCTTTCAGACTGTTCACTTGAGGTCGTTCTACCCTCCCCTGTTCATCTTTTAAATTAAAATCATCTAGCAAGGAAAATTAGACCCTTCATAAGTCATAGTTGGTGTGCATAAAACCAGATGTATAATGAAGTTTTTTTATTGTTGGTTTAGGATTACACAAAATATTTTGGAATATAGTCTCTATCTCCCAGCAGGGGGCACTTAGGCTGCTTACACACATTACTTTAACGTTCTTTTACGATCCTTTCCAAAGACAAAAGACTGAACGAGCGTTGTACATACTGCACCGTTCTGCTCCATGGAGAGGGAAGGGGGGAGAACGACAGACTGGCGCCCCACTGCGTTCTCTCTCCTACACATGTATTACGGTCGTTCATCATTCATGGATCTGCAGGGTTGGATCCATGAACAACGTCGGACAAGCGCTGTACACTTGCCAGAATCTCGTCCCATACCAGCCCCAAAGCGGCAATTGGACGAGAATCATCTGACGTGTACATAGCCTAAGACTCATTTTTGTTTACCTGACTGTTCTTGACTTGCTTGTATGCAACACTCCCAACACTTTATAGCTCAAATTTACACAAATGAAGTCAGGTGTGACCGTTTCTTACAATACTATTCTAATCATAGTATTACATTTAATCCCTGTCCTAGGAAGGAGCTCTCAATCTGTCTGTCATGTTCAGGCCCACACTGTACAGACACTTTGAGAAAGAGGCAGCTGACTGAACACAATGTCTTTGAAAAATGAACAGAATCTCATGTAAATACAGGAGAACATTCTGGACCTAACCAAATTATATTTTTATTACAGGGCAGAAATCCTTTCTTCTTGGAGCCTGCTATCATAATTGCAATAACTGATGGAAGTAAACTTACATCAAACGGTGGTGTTCAGGAGGAAGTAAGAACATATTTTTATGTGACCTATACCATTGTGTTGCATTACTCTTGTTCTTTAGTCATTTGGTTGAATTAACAGTGCAGTTTATAAAAATATAAAAATGAGAAGTTTTATTGTAGTGGCTAGTATGGTGATTGCTCAGTTCTTCTAGACATAAATGCTTCAGTATCTGCGGTACTGAGAATAAGTATATCCTCATAAAGTTTTCATAAGTTGTATCTAAAATGTTCAAATACTTGAAACATAAAATAAAACCTAGGTTTGGGTGCTGCACACATGTCTGTCATGGTCCTTCACGTGTCAGTCAATGCAAAGTCTCCTTTTGTAATATAAATGCACAGCTAAGGTTATTGGGTTGTAAAGTTACCTTATTTTGTAATCTAGAGACAGAACAAGAGCTCTTCTATGGCTTGAGAGGACAGTAGTTGGAAGGTAGAACTTTCCATGTTGATAGGATTGGGTTAAACATTCTTTAAATGTGAGATGGTGCCACTTGACCAGATTTTTATATGTTCCAAAGTGCTGCTTAATGCTTTTACCACAAACATTTTTAATACAAAATTGTCTAATGTGCCATGTGTTACTACCCATAAGTACCTAAATATTCTTAACTGCTTTACTATTTCTCTCAGCTCCACTTGCCTTTAAATTCTCCATTACCTGGAAGCGAGTTAACAAAGGAGCCTTTCCGGTGGGATCAGAGACTTTTTGCATTAGTTCTTAGAATACCAGGAGCAACATCTGTTGAGCAAGAGCAATTAACCGCTGTTCAAGTTGATGAATCCTCAATCACTCCTATGTGTGATGTCACTGGAGGTGAGTGCCTTATCCCTGGATCTAGAATTAATTTTATATATTAAGGAAACACTGCAGACGTCTTCATGATGCTTATAATATAATAGCATAGTTCCCAAGAGCTACATGCACATGTTTTTAGAATTTCTTTACCAGATAGCAATAAATGTAGTAAGGTGTGATTTACTAGTAGTTAGAAAATAACATTTCTATAAAAATCCTGATCCATATCTATCCCTTAAGGACTGAAGTAGAACAAACATTTTAGACCAGGGTTGTCAAACCAACAAAAATACACAGTGGACCAAAATTAAAAACTTAGACAGATTTGCAGGCCAACTTGAAGGCCCAGCGTCTAGAAACAGTCCAATGCCGGACTTAATGTTTATGAGTGGCTGCTCTTCACTGAAATAGCACCGCTTCTACAATTCCCTGTGTCTATAGAACGGTCCAATGCGGGGCCACGCATAGGCAGAGAGGCCGCTGGTCTATAGGGGCGAGTGATGCCGGGAATTGTAGTAGCGGCAGTATTTCAATGCAGCAGCGGGCCAGCTGCAATTCAAATTTAGGATTTCTTTGGGTGCCAAAAAAGGGCGTTAGGGGTGTCAAACTCTGGCCCCCGCAAAAAGGCAAAGTTTGTTTGGAAATCCAGTTGAAATGACCTAAAATGGCATTGAAATTAGTGATCAACAGTCTGTGGGAAAAAATTTAAGCCTTAATGTCAGCTTGTAGGATGTGCTATAGTGTTCCCAACATGTCCAACGAGTTGTAAATTTATCCATACAATCATTGTCCAAGGCCCTGTTTTCCTCCATTCTCATAATTTTGGTAACTTTGGATAGCCAAAGAGCTAATGGGGGCGGTGGATGTAAATATACTTTTTAAATCTTTTGTCTTTATGAACATATGCTGTTCATGATTTCATGACTTTGCTGTGCTTTCAGGAACCCTCAGGCGTAATTCTTTACAGTACCCTTCTTCTGGAGTTTAGTGTTGTCAACTCTAGATAATGCATCGGTGACTAGCAGGCTTTACCTATCTTGTATTATCTATGTTTATTTTAGACTTTCTCATTTTCGTTTTCCAGGTCGTTCATACTGTGTGTTCTCACAGCGAATGCTGAATCAGTGCCTGGAGTCATTGGTACAAAAAGTTCAAAGTGGTGTGGTGATAAACTTTGAAAAATCTGGACCTGATCCTCCACTTTCTGATGGTAATCACATTGTGTTCTTTTTATTCACCATTTAGCTAGATCTAAGGCTATATGTACACACGTCAGATGAGTCATGAAAGATCCTTTCCAATAACAATTATTGAATGTGTGTATGTAGCCTAATACAGTACTTCCGAAAACCCTAAAGTCTGTCCTAGTAAATATTTATCTGTCAATACAGCCCCTGTCTGGTAGATCCGAGCCACATGTCTACATAAGCAGCACATGGGTTATTTAACTTCTTTCTGTCTCACAGTATTCAATTCAGCTGGGGCAGATTCCAATATCAGTATTTGTTTGGTTTTTCTATCATTTAAAATCAGATTCAGCTATTAGCAGGGTTATTGCTATACCAGCCCCATGCTGATTATAAGGAGGTGATGACAGGATTATGTTTACTGATGGTAGCCTGTCCTGGGGTCTGAGTGCTGGGTAAACAAAAATTGTGGACCCCTGGTATGTATACTGGTAATACACTTATCTTGACATACTTGTCTATAAGTTCTGAAAAGATTAGCAGGATTGATTTGTAAGCATCTTTCCTTTCCTGGTGATCTTGTGAGGAGTGAATTGACAAGTGATGAAAAGAGGGAGAGGACACATCAGGCTGTTGGAAATGCTTTAAACTTACCCATATTTTTTAGCAATAGTGTCACATCCCAAACAAGTACATTGGAGAAAGAATAATCCAACTATAGTTTCATAGGGGAACATATCAGACTGTTGGAAGCATTGAAGTGCACTGCTGACTGTTTAACACCCGACTATACCGGAAAAGGCAAAATCTGGAAAAAAGTCAATTAACATTAAGCAAGCATTATTTAATAACCGCTATAGTGTGTATACACAATACATATATATATTCTTTGAGCTGTTTAAGCTTTTTAATGTGTTTTATTTCTGAACGATTTGGTTACTATAGTAGAAGTGGAGTGAGATGTTACGAGTTTAATGCAAATTGTGTTTCATATCAGTCTAAGAGCCACATTGGTACTTTCATGCCAAGTTTCCACTGAGATTAGGATTCTCCTATAACTTGCCTAACCTGCAATCAGTGATTTTACACGACATCTTAAAATATAGGGTGGAGATGTTTTTTTTCCTGTTGGGTCAGCTGATTATGTATCTCAATCATTTACTATTTTATAAAATGCTTAGTTCTTGGATAAAGCACTGGGCAGACTAGGCACACAGTACAGCTCTTTCTTCATCACTGTGTTATTATGTACAAGTGAGCATGTTTCATTGTTCATATTAAGTTAGTTCTTTATTTGGTATACAATGGGCCTGATTTTTTAAAGCTCTCCAATGCTGGAGAAGATACACTTTCATTAGTCAAGGTGGGTTATCCAACTATCCAAATTATCCAATCCAAGTTATCCAAATATTTTTTACTACTACATTCTGCAACAAATATAATTTTTGATTTTTAAATGGCTTATATTTCAGATGGAATTGCAGACAACATCAAACCAGTAGGATTACAGCCATGGCACAGCTGTCGAAAATTAATTTATGTTCGACCAAATCCTAAAACTGGTGTCCCTCTTGGTCATTGGCCAATACCAGAATCCTTTTGGCCAGATCAGAATTCACCAACACTAGTAAGTATAGAAGTTAAAAACTAAAATCTTAGTTCTTGTTCAGAGACTTCTAGTTAATTACAATCATATGGGTAATATACACTGTCTCTCTCATCAGCCCCCACGGACCTCCCATCCCATTGTGAGGTTTTCCTGCACAGATTGTGAACCGATGGTCATAGATAAACTGCCATTTGACAAATATGAATTGGAGCCGTCACCATTGACACAGTATATTTTAGAGAGAAAATCACCACATACGTGCTGGCCGGTAAGTTTTTTTGCACCAAATGTACAAGATGACAAGGCACACAAGGTGTTTTTAACTTGTTTTTCAAAACCTGTATCCATTTTTTTTTTCAAAATCTGTTGTATGAATTTAATTTTTTATGAAATATAGCTTTACTGGAAATTGTTTAAATATTTAACCAGTCTAGATATTTACATTAATCAAGCACTTTTGCTGGTTGTTTTAACACACACTGTTGCACTCTCCAGGTAATGGAATATATTCTCCCAATGTTGTCTGACCTTCAGGCCTCGCACCTTTGACTCTAGGTGTGCAGATTGACGGCAGATTGATTTGGGATGAACCAGGCTGCCTTAAGCTGCGTACACACGGCAAATTTTTCTCGCCCGATAATCGGTATCGGCCAATTATCGGGCGAAAATCTGCCGTGTGTACAGTCGGTCGTCGTCCATCGTCCGACGACCGTCCTGGCGGATCCATGGACGATGGACGACGACCGATCCTAATGAAAGGGAAGGGGAGAGCGCGCAGCAGGGTGCCGCTCCGTCGCTCTCCCCCTCCCCTCTCCATAGAGCATGAACGGTGCTGTATGTACAGCATCGTTCATGCATCGTGCAGTCTTTTCTCGTTGGAAAGGATCGTGAAAGATCCTTTCCAACGAGAAAAATTGCAGGTGTGTACGCAGCTTTAGTTCAGCTGATATCAAATGTTTGTACCCTGTCAATGGCAATTTAATGTTGGTCTGGTGATTAAGGCAATGTAACGTTTATTTATTTTTTTATTATCCAGGTATTTGTAGCAAACAGTGCCAAGTACAGTGAACTTGGTCAGTCGTTTGGCTACTTGAAAGCTAGCACTGCCCTGAATTGTGTCAACTTGTTTGTAATGCCTTACAACTATCCTGTTCTACTCCCTTTATTAGGTAAGTGTCAGAAAATGTGTGAATGCTGTGCAGTTGCATCATTGATTACAACTTTAGGTTCTTTTTCAGGCAAATGGGGTATATATGTGTTACGGTAAATCTTTAGGTCACTGATATTTTTATGAGAAAACAAACTTCCTAATGGGCTTTCTGAACCTCCAGCTCCAAATCTTTATGTAACTTTCCAAGAGCAAGCATGCAGATTAGTAATGTACTAGTGTTGGGCTGGTGACTGAAAATGTATTACAGCCAGGAAATAAAATTCAGGAAAGATCATACTGGTAGCCTGTATATAATTGGTACAGTTTTTGTTTTTTAAATGAAAGTCAATCATAAACCAAAAACATAATTACATATGTTTAATGGATTGCTAATTGTTTTCACATTTCCTTCATAGATGACTTGTTTAAAATTCACAAGGCTAAACCACCTTTAAAATGGAGGCAGCTTTTTGAAAACTACTTGAAAACGATGCCTCCTTACTATATTGGAGTAAGTCTTTTGAGGGTAAAATAGCTACTAAAGTCGCTGTTAACCAGCAATGTTTTTTATGCTTTTTTAACCACTCTATTGAATTTCTTCTTGGTTTTATTTTCAGCCTCTAAAGAAGGCTCTAAGAATGATGGGTGCCCCAAATCTTATTCCAGAAAACATGGAATATGGATTAAGCTACAGCATTGTTTCCTACCTCAAAAAACTCAGCCAACAGGTACAGCATGATGTTACTGAAACCTTCGTTGTTTTGTCTTGTGTCACTATAACTGCTGATCACTTGCTGAGTGAGCAGTGACAGGCACCGGGATTCCAAATGAATGCTATTCTGTGTGTTGACCTAGTTGGCTGGATAAAAAGTACTGCAAATCTGATCCACTGCCTTGCTAACTAGACTCTTACTGGCATCCTGTTATTGTATAAAAGGCAAAGTGTTGGCGTGTATTTGGTTTAACAGGTGGCCTTATTGGGTAGCTTTGATTTTTAACACATTGGCTCAGTAACTGAGTTTGTTCTGTGCTGGCTGATTCCAACCAGTCTATCTTCTACTGCCAAGCAGCCTTCCGTAGACTGATTTAATTGGTTTGGTACCACCTTACTTTAAAAACATGTTTTACTTTAGGTGAGTTACCTAAGCTTACCAGTGCTGCAGTTTTTTAATTTAGTTTTCTAAATGTTGGGTGTGTTGTGTTGAAGACACCTCGTCTCATGTAGTTAAAAATAGGTAGACTCTTGACCTATTTTAACTAGAGAGCCTTTTATTTGGATCTACATATTCAACATGTTTGCTAACCTGTTGCTTATTTTAATATATACTTTTTTTTTCTATATTCAGGCCAAAATGGAATCTGATCGCGTTATAAGCTCTATAGGAAAAAAATTTCCACAGGAAACTGGTATAAAAGTAAGAAATGGCAAATCACTACCTTCGTTGGCTGTCAGAAAGGATTTTAAAGAACTGTTGATGGAAATTACAGGTGAAGTGCCACAGAGGCAGACAGATGTAAATGTGAAGGAGTTTTCTGGCTTCCAGATAGCCCTGCTGAATAAGGTTGGTTTGAATTTGTATGGACTTTGTGTTCCCTTTTTGCTTTTCCAGGCTCTATCTCACTCACTTTTTACATTGTTCAGGATCTAAAACCACAGACGTTTAGAAATGCCTATGACATTTCTAGAAGCAGTCTCCTCGATCATCTGACAAGAATGAGAGCAAATCTTCTCAAATCAACACGCAAGTTCTTCAGTGTACAAGATGAAGGTAGGCTAATTGCTGATGTTGTAAATTACCTTTTTGCAAATCCCATTGCAGCTTGTTAGGTCAAGCCTTTAAGGACTTTTGAGAAAACAAATTAAATGAACTTCAAAAACATCTTGGTGGTTTAAATATTTTGCAGTAAGGTGTATGACCTGATGGATAGACATATTCTGCATCAGCCTTTACTTTGCACATAAGTGTGCCATGGTTTTCACATTTTAAATTTCCTGCATTAAAAGTAGATTTTTTAAAAAGGGTTTTTACTGCTGGCATCCATGAAAATGTTTTTCTGCTGCTTTGAGCATAGTTTTACTTCTTTATTTCTTGGGTTTTAAGTGTCTGTATCAAGATTCAAGCTTGGTTGTTGCCCTGTTCTCCACTCATTTTAGCTTTATTAACCCTCTACAGATCACATGCATAGCGTACCTATAGTTCAAATGGGGAATTACCAGGAATATTTAAGGAACATCCCTTCACCCTTGAGAGAACTGGATGCTGACCAACCAAGGAGACTACACACATTTGGAAATCCATTTAAATTGGACAAAAAGGTAATTATCAAGTGGTACTTTAATTGCATCACAAGATACCTCTTATTTCATCCTTCTGTACCATCCTCATCTGGTCACATTGGCAACGCAACTGTAGGTTTTGCATTACAATTCTTTTTTTTTTTTTATTTTTTTTTTTCCAGGGCATGATGATTGATGAAGCAGATGAATTTGTGTCTGGTCATCAAAAGCACAAGCGCCCAGGAGAGCCCAGCATGATGGGCATCCCAAAGAGGCGGCGATGTATGTCGCCGTTACTACGAGGCCGGCCAGCGTCTCCTGTTGCAAACAATCACATAGGAGGAAAAGGTCCCCCATCTTTAACCCAAGGTTCGACAGATTCCCCAAAAACAGACGATGGACATAAACGTATGTATCTGTACTTTGCTTACAGTTTAAAACAGAATTAATATTGTTCAGCCATATAACCAGAGCAGATGAAGTGAGGTCAAGTGATGCTATACAGTGTTAAACCCACAAAGGCGGGGGGTAAGAAACTGTAGATAGGTGGCAGCCCCTGTATTGTGGAACCAACTCTTCAGTAACCAAAAACAGCCGGGTGGGTTCTGAAAAGTGCCGGGGAGGAAGTCAACACAGAGCTAAAAACTCGAATAATGAAAGAGATTAGGAAGCCAGGGAGGAGTAAGTATTTTCATGATGAATATTGTAGCTTCACAACTATTGTAATGTCGCCCTTATTAATGCGGCATTCAGATTTATGCCTGATATACTATATGCAAAGCAATAGAAATAGGTTAATCCATGGTTCGTAATATTCAAAATATATAAAGGGGCATTTCTAAAATGCAGCCTTTCTCATAGCCTAATTCCAGTGCTTTTGGGAAAGCCAATAACTGCACCAGTATACTTTTTGCGATATGGGATAAAACCAGAATGTCTAGAGGAAATTTATAAAAATTTCGGGGCAACGTGGGAACTCAATGCCAATGGTGTCCTTTATAAAATTTAAACCATGGGACTCTCTGCTGGTGAGGGAAGCTAGCCAGAGTTATCATGCTTCCCTGCATTCATTTTGTAAGTCTCCACAATATTTTCTCCTAATTCTTTCCCACCATCTGAAATACTCCTTCAAGATACCATACCACTGGGTTGCAATGAAATAATTGTGTGTTCTTTGTTTTTAGGGTATGAACCTATCTTTGCTTTGCTGCAAGAAGTACAAGGTAGTCTACAAACACGGCTTCGCTTCCTGCAGAATGTTATAAAAGAAGCTGCAAGGTAATCTTCTTTTCATACAGAATAAACAGAAATGCCCTGAGACGTTTCAATATGTTAGCATAATATTATTCCAACTAGCTGTGTTTTAATTGTATATAACAAAATATAAAAAAGTCTTTTTGCAAGGTTTGCTGGAATGGTACCTACAGGTGACATATTTCAAGCCTTATCAAATGCTGCTGCTGCTGCAAAAAAAAAAAAAAAAAATTTCTGCTGGGAAAGCAGTCTGATTTCAGTTTCCTTGCACCAGTAACATGAAATTGAGAAACTGATAGGCTAACTCCACTTACAATGGCTGCCATTCCCAGGCATTTAGCAATAAAGGTATAGAGATGTCTCTTCTAAAATCTCTGTGAAATATATGGAAAGATGGTAATTTCATTTTTTTTTTTTTTGCTGGAATGCTTGACTATTTAAACACATTTTATTTGGCATATATGGTTTGCTAGTCCTACCTTGTCTAAACCCACTCATGTTGGCAATCCTGCAGCATTTTTCTGGCAGTTTCAAAACGTTCCCACCCAAGTGATGGGCCCATATTTAATAAAAGTTGGATTACAATTCTAATACTGGGCTATGTCCATGCTTTCCAAAAACCCTCTGGTTATTTCAGCATGCATGGTTTGCAAACTACTACCAGACACCCCCAACACAAGCTGACATAGTGGGTACTGCTTCCTTCACTTTCTGCCCATTCTCACAATGAAAACCACAACCATTGGGTAACAATGATGCAGGAGCAAAGTTCTGCAATAATGACTTACCTGATCACAGATTTTTTGTGATTTAGATGAGGTGTTTTGTGCAACCAATATGATGCAAGTTGCCTCTTGGAAAATTGAATGTGGTTGACACGGGGTTAATCTATATAATGGCTGCTGTGAGTATGAAACATTATATTTATGCTGTTACTAAATTTTAAGAGTTTTTTTTGTATAAGGTAAATTTTAAAGTTCTTGTTCCAGCTGTTGCCAGTGACCACCGCACAAGCCAATTTTTGGTTTGAAGTGTACACACCACACACTGAAATGAACTTTTCTGCATAAGGACATGTGGCTTAGCAAAAGACATGTACCTGCAGATCAGTACTTGTGTACTGTAAGGATGTCTCATCTCCTATTAAGCAGATCCAATATACACCTGTGTGGATTTAAATGTACATTAAACAAACAGGTAACATGCCATTCAGCCGTTACTGTAGACGGGATAAGGTAGCAGGAGATCACTTAGGTGCAATGAAGTTTGGTAATATGTGTGTGTGTACCACTCTAATTTCCATTTAGTCGGTGGTATATGTTCAATTTTAAATGTGCCTGTTGGTGATCTTGCCTGTGTATGTACACTTTCCTGAACATGCTAAAGTTTGAAGTAATGTGCGGAATCGAGTCAATGTGTTCTGAGTGATTCCTACCAGGACCACTGATGATACAAATTATCTGAGTGATTCCTACCAGGACCACTGATTAAATTTCATCATACCTAGCCAATAAAGGCATTTAATGTCCTGTCACAACTGAAAGTGAATGTTTGATTAAAAGAGTAGCTTCAGGTTAATATGTGTAACCTTTCAGATACACAGCTATGGTATAATTTTTGTCCTAGTCGTGTCCTATACAGAGAAGAATACACTGTGCAGTAAATGCATAACATGTAAAATAATTGGGCTGTTCTCAGGTCAAACTGGTTGTACGTTGGTATAAAGTGTTTTTTCTCTTTCCTTACCAAAATCTCAGTGCCATAAGAGCACCATGTCTGTATTCTATTCCTTTGTGGAAGGCTTCATTTGTAACATTCAGCTGCTACCAGATGCAATCTTTGCATTGCATATACTTATGTTGTGACTTGACATTTCTCATGGGGCCGTGAATGGAAAGTTGGAATCACCCCAGAAATTCTATAGTCTCCACCTATGGAATGTATTTTAAATTTATATACAATATCTCCGTAATTATGTCCTTTCAGGGGTAATTATTCCTAATGACATTTTGGAAGGAGGTGTCGCACTGCTCTGCTACTTTCGGTAGTGTGGGCGTGTGCACACAATTCAGTCTGTGCAGGATTATATTTTTTTTTTTTTCTACAAGAGACAAGTAAAAAAGGAGTCCATGGAAAACAAGTTTTAATAAAATAAGTCTCAATCTGCTGCCTTAATATAAAAAAGGATTGTATTTATGTGCAAAATTTCACATATGTACAAAGCTCCTTCACATTCCCTTTTCCGAAGACAACCAGAATAATTTGGAGTCTGTGCTAACTCCTGTGCTGTGCTTTAGGTTGTAACTAGTGATCAAGAAACTTTCTGCAGCCAGAAAAGAAATATGTGATGCATCTCGTGAATAGCTTAAAACACAACAATGGTTTATGTGAGTTGGTCCTATAACCCGGTCTTACTGGGATTTCATCTTGGCCCATGTAATAGAAACCTGGTAATGTCATTCTAAATAAAAATGTTTATTTCTCAACATGGACTTAACAGTCCCTACTAAGGATCCTCTCCTCTGACACTTCATCTTAAAGCTGAACTAAAACCACTATACTCCCATGTCCCCATTACGTTACAGGTGCATAGGTGTTCGTCCATTCTCAGAATGTGCGGGGGAAGCTGGGATTGCTGAGCTGTGTATGCCGGGAATGAAAGAACGCCTGCGCTCTGTGGCAGAAAGGTGACAGCCTGTCCCTTTTCTGCAATAATGAGTACCTGATCACAGATTTTCTTTTAAAGGTGGAACTAGTTCTGTTGTAAACTAGCTTAGTCATAGAGGTTTTGATCCTACCTGTAGATCGGATGGTTTTGAATTTGAACAGTGTGGCAACACTTCATTTTGTAGCAAAACCACTGACGTTCTGTTACTGTATAGTAACCAAGAAAAGTTGAACACCTTTATAGCCATTTTTATACTTTTGTGAGAAAAAAAAATGTGGAAGTGATGATTATTTCTAGCATCCAATGCATTATACAGTAATAGCCAAACCCATGTATTGTTGTGTGCTGCATAGGTAAGACAAAGATGTTTTCAAAGAACAGTTTGTTTGCTATTTAGTCCTTCAATAGTGACTTTTGTTGACTTGGTTGCCTAAACAAAACCCATATTACCACATCTTAATGGACTCCAGAAATGTGAATCAACCCAAAGGCAAGTGAAGACAAATTATTATCTTGAATACTATGTCAGGTATTCAGGAAGCATTTAGGTTTAGTATCTACCAAACTTTGTACACAGGATGCTGGCTTACAGATATACACAATTAAGTAAATCCTTTTCTCTGTTCTTGGCTGTGTTTGAAAAGCTTCTGATTGGGAAAGTCTATTCTCTGGCAGACCAATGCTATCATTGCAGCCTAGACAAAGCCACTGGTAAAAACTACTAAAAAGATTTATTCTTATGACATTTTGATACTGGGGGCATCTGGCATTTCACATACAGGTCTTCTTAGCAGAATATCAGGGAGATATGGTAATTAGACATGTGATCAATATAGTTGAGTCAGTTGGCGAAGTAGCAACTGTTAATATTCTGGTGACTGGTGATCCATAATAGCCAGGTCCTATGTTCAGCATCATTAGAGTGAGAAACTCTATATAGGTGGGTAAATGGCAAATAATTCATTTTTTCTGCCTATTAGGTACCTACTGACAATAAGTGGCAGCTGCCCATGCACATTGATTTGGCCATAATTGTTTTCTTTTTTCCTTAGGAGCCTTACATCATGCATGTTAGCACAGGGCAAATATACACACTTGTTTTGGCCTAAGAGGAGAGATGGGAGTAGCATTCACACATCTCAATAAGTTGAAAATCAATCCTTACTAGCTATTTTGTACTCCCAAGGGTACCAGGCTGAGCTTTCTTGGGGTGTAATTATTAGGGAGGGCCTGTACATATGAGAGTATTGCTTGATCAGTATGTAACCTCCTTTTAGGCTGAATTCATATATCTGAATGCTGTACCGCTCATTATTATATAGCACCATCAAATTATGCAGCGCTGTACAAAGTCAATATTTGTGTCACTAACTGTCCCTCAAAGGGGCTCACAATCTAATGTCCCTACCATGGTCATATGTCCATAACACAGTCTGAAGTCAATTTTGTGGGGAAGCCAATTAACCTCACTGCATGTTTTTTGTTGGGATGTGGGAGGAAACCGGAGTACCTGGTGGAAACCCACACAGACACCCTGCAAACTCCATGCAGATAGTGTCCTGGCTGAGATTCAAACCTGGGACTTAGTGCTGCAAAGGCCAGAGTGCTAACCTCTGAGCCACCATGCTTCTCATTACATATATAGTACAGATATAATTGTTTACTTAGTATATGTGCATTGGAGTACTGAAAGACTAAAATTACTGCAGGAGAATCTCTGATTTGGAGGTAAACATTGCAACAAAAGCTTTTTTCTTCCTTTTACTTGACTATTCTATCTCAGACAACCGAGTAGTCGAAAGTCAGCGTGGTTTAGGGTATAAACACACATCAGATGATTCTCACCCGATACCAACCACAGGGTACAGTGTTCATCCAACATCATTCATGAATCCATCCTGGCAGATCCAAGAATGACAAGATGAATGACCTCTATGCAAGTGAAGGGAGGAGAGCGCAGCAGGGTGCCCATTGCTCGTTCTCCTCCCTTCCCCCTCCATAGATCAGAACTACGCTACAGTAGAGCACTTACTCATTCATCTTTCAGTCCTTTGTTGTTAAAAATGATTGTGAAAGATCATTTCCAACCACAACAATTTGATGTGTGTTCGCAGCCTTACTTAAACAAAGATGAAATAATGCCAACACCTATATATAAAAAGTATCAGTGCTTTATTACACAGGTATCTATAAAAAATCTCAGTGTTCACAGAATGTGAATCCATTAATAAATACAACAGTCTTCACAAAGCATGTTTAATGCAAGGGGTTGGTGACCCTCCCAATGAATAGCACCGAGTCTGAAATGACAAAGAGCAAGACAATGAATATAAATGTCAGAAACAGAAGAATACAATTTATTTGTTATTATTTTAAAAATAATATTAAGCCTATGCCTGAGCAGATGATTTGTAATTATGCTGTCACTTGTACTAGGATTGGTATCTTTAATATTGGATATGTAAAAGAAAAAATTAGGACACTGGCCACGGGAAAGTGTGTGTGTGTATTTAAATATATACATATATATATATATATATATTGGTAAAATTCTTAAGGATGCATCTCTTACATTCAAAATAGTCTCAGTAAAACTATGGGTGGAAAAAATTGTATATATGAGCCTAATTTACTAAAGCTCTGCAAGGGTGGAGAGGATACACTTTCATCAGTGAACCTGGGTGACCCAGCAAACCTGCAATGGATCTGGTCCAGGATTGCAAATATTTGCTAACAAATAGCAACATGCTTTTAAGAAATCTTTTCCAGGTTTGCTGGATCATCCATGTTCTTTGAGGTAAGTGTATCCTTTCCATCCTTGGAGGGCTTTAATGATTCAGGGCCTATGAGTCTGTCTGTCACTAACATTGACAGCAGAAGTCCCCTTGTTCTATGGTTTTATCACCTGTTTATCCAGCCAGTAAATACTTTGTTTCAACTTCCCTTACCAGGATAACATATTGCTGTTACTTCAAACAAAAGAAAGAGCAATATTCATGATATACATAAATCTTTTTTAATTTCCCATACCTGAGCAGGCTTGCCTTAAGAAAAATAAAAATGGTCTGTCTGCTTTAAATACCGGCATGCGGGATCTTTTCAGCAACACCATAGCTGTACAAAACACATATAACGAGAAACATTTAGACACGCAGCTATTTATATCGCTTTTACCAGAAATTCTTTATAAAATAAACAGAAACAGCAATGTGAGAAAACTATTGCCTCCCAAACCCACAATAATGCTTTTGTACATTTTTTGTATTCATTGGGCTTGCTTGGAACAGCAATTTGTGTTATAAAAGACGTTTGTTGTGGTTCTGTTTGGTACTTTTCTCTTTAGTGCAGTTGCATAACCTTCAATATTTTATTACCCAAGAGATGACAAAAAGGGTCTTGCTGATGAAAACGTTATGTATTACCTATAGCTACCAATCCAGTTCTGTTATAACAGCATGAAATATTTATTTCAAGGTGTTTGACCTCATGCCATCTTGTATGTGTGGGCAGATTTAAAATGATTATTCCATTAACATACACAATAATGTGCGCAGTGCATATGTTTTTATGAAGTGTGTAACTGGGTATCAGAATATAACTGGGTATTAGGGCTTTAAAGTAAAGATAGCAGAGACTGTTGATCCTGGGAACATCCGATTGCCTCATGGAATCAGGAAGGAATTTTTCCCCTGTTGAAGCAAATTGTACCAGGGTTTTTTTGCCTTCCTCTGGACCAAGTATGTCTTATAGGGTTTTATATCTGGGATATGTTTATTACCCCAATGGTTGAACTTGACGGACTTATGTCTTTTTTCAACCTAACCTACTATGTAAGTGAGCAGACACAAGGCAGTAAAATAGCACAGCCTTGTCTACATTGTCAGACCGGTGTGTACTGCAAGATTTTGTAAAGCATTTACTCATATTAAGTTTTAAACTGCTCTCCTAAAGCCTTTAAAGCACCCTCGTACAGTTTAGGTGAGGGCTGGTTGTAACTTGGACCATGCTGCTATATTGTAATGGCTGCACCCTTAACTATCATTATTTTTAAACAGTATTTGTATAGCGCCAACATATTACACAGCGCTGTACATTAAATAGTTATTGTAAATGATAGACAGATACAAACAATGAAACAGGAGGAGGAGAGGACCCTGCCCTGAAGAGCTTACAATCTAAGAGATGTACCAGTTGAATAGTATTAGTCTTAACCCTCCCTACCTGTGGTGTTCCACGCCAATAGATAAGTTTGCCAATTATTTTAAAAGCCAGCTTTTGCTCTGTTGCAGATGCCTCCATCCTAAAGTGACCCTCTGAGCTTACTACAGCAGTCCAGGCGAATTCAGCAATCCTTATAAAAAAAGCTCTTATACCCCCTATTGTTATCTCTTCTATTCTCTAGTGGCTCGTGTCTGTTACCTCCAACAAACCAGCCTCCAGAATTCGTTCTTATTCATAAAAGCTCTCCAAGGCTGGAGACCAAACCAGCAAATCTGCTGGAGATCCAGCAAACCTGGAATGGATTTCCTCAAAGTAATTTGCTATTTGCTAGCAAATGTTTTAAATTCTAGACCAGATCCATTCCAGGTTTGCTGGACCACCCATCTTCACTGATGAAAATGTATCCTCTCCAGCCTTGGAGAGCTTTCATAAATCGGACCCACTTACTTTAGCATTCAACACTTCTAGCCCCTTGCATATTTTCACCACTCAACCTTCCTTTGACTTTTTAGATCATTGCTCAGTTCTGTATTGGCAGAAAGATCAGCGGAAGGAGCCATGGCACATGCCAGGGGATCTGACATTACTGAACGTGCCAAATGCTAAGCAGGTTGATAGAAGCTGTCATGCTTGAGACTAGGTAGTACTCATTGGGTGAAAAAAAAAGGTATTCAGGAGCTCTTCTTTTGCAGTATACATTGTAAGCTGACAAGGTACCTGAAAATTCCTACACCAATACTTTGTAACAATATTGTTACATTGTATTTAGTAGTAGCTCATATAAACAGGTCAAAGGATTGTCCGTGTTTACTAAATTCAGCCCAGCAAAATTTTAAATGGGAAACAATATAATTAAAGCAAATTCTATTTAAATATTAACATTTCAAAAAGTTTTTATTTCCCTAAAAGAAAAGTACATTTTAATTTACCAACCTGTAACTCCTGAGGCTCTTGTACCCCCTTCTGCCACTTCAATTTCCGCTTTATGAATGGCTTGAGAGACATACACATTGCTATCCTCTGAAATGAAATGTTAGAAGAATATTTCATTTATATCACACTGATACCTGTATACACCAATTTCAGAGCTGCCGGCCAAATAGTCAGTAAAATACGGACACTTGGGGGTTGTCTGTGAGCCATTGGGAGGAAACTCTGATAAAACCATTTTATTTTATAATGAATAGTGACCAAAAGAAAGAGGTTGCAGAAATGGGTTTCCCATATAAGATACCATGGTTTATAGGATGACAGCCCAGAGCTGTTTCAAAGCAGCAGCAGTCATAGACACCATAATGCCATTGGTACCCGTAAACGATAACACCTCATTGTACAAACTTAAATTTTTTTCAATAATATGTACTAATAGAAAAACCATATGGTCTGCTGTATATTCTCAGTTATATTTTACTTGCCAAAACAAAGAGAGAGAATTTATGTTTTGTGAGCTATACTTTTAGCCATAAATGCCTAGAGATGGCCACAAAATCCCAATAAATTAGGAAAAGAATTGTTGCAATTTGTAAATTTAGCATCAAACTGCTGGCAGCACCATGGCCTCAAAATGTTAAATCCAAGCTACCTTTGTAAACCAGAGACAAGTCGGTAAGCAATTGGCTGGTTAAAAGATATATCCAATGAATATCCTTGAGGTTAGCCTGTTAACTCTCGAAGACAGTCCTAAGTCCTAGCCCCATCATTCATCTGTATCCCTCCTATATTTTAGTGTTTTTTCACATCTTTACTTTTAATATTGCTATAAACTTCAGCTTATAAACTTCTGTAACCCAGGTGGTGTTTATATGACGTCTCATATTATTCCCCAGCTCATCTAGGGCCTTCTATCACATCGGTTTGAGTAATGTTTGGTATACATTTAAACCTAATAGCAAAAGTTGGAGTTTTGTGCTGAGTAAAGTCAGGGCTAGTCCTAGCCATGACCCAAATTATTAGGTGAATCAGAAATTATTCTGCATTTGAGATTTTTTAGAACATCAGCCAACCAATGCTTGACTTTTCAGGGCAGAACAGTAATTGGACACAGTTTTCAATGCGTCCATGAACCAGGGCAGCAGTACACATTGGTGCAGCTCCAAACATATAATTTACTATATCACTGTGTATATCACTGCTGCAAAACTTGCAATTTGTAGACTTGTAGATGTTGATAAAAGTTTATATTTTATGCATGCAATATTAAATGATATATCCTACAAAATACAAAAATTACCTGACATCCCTTTAAAATCAGCTTTTCTTGGGTCAAAAAGATCCCAAACTCCCAGAGCTGGTAATAATGCCTTTAAGTCACTGTGGCTTTGCAATTTAAATCTGTGAGTAAATGTAAAACAAAGAAATAATAATGTGCTGTATCAGTGCATGAACATGGTAATATTAAGGTAAACTATTTTAAAAAAAATGGAAAAGAGAGAGATCTAGGGGAGCAGAAACAAATCCCAATATATACATTCATAATAAACTAAAAAGTTTAACATCATTATACAGAACATTACTCCAAGGTCTCATAATTGTGTTCCAGAATTTTAGAAAGGATTTGGAGTTTAGATTTCAATCAGCTTAGATGTGGGCCATAATAACATTTTGTGCAGCAAATGTGTTCCCTAGAAAAAATGATGTGTTCCCTAAATACTAACCTCTCTCTCCACCCATGGCTCTAGTGACATGCCTCATAGTGGGGTTGAGGACAGGAACCACTGAGAGCCATGGGGGACCAGGATATTGCCAATCCCAGAAGTGCCAGTTTCTGAAGAAACTTCAACCGGGAATTTGTGGTTATCAACGTGGGGTTCAGCAGAGTGGGTAGAAGGAAAGCTAAGCATTTAGATTTTTTTATTACAAGAAACATTTTGTTGAGTTAAGTTAATAAAGTTAAGTTAATCAATTAAGTTGAGTTAATCAATAAAGTTGTTTTAGGGTTAGGTCCATCCAAAACAAATATTTTAGGTATCTGTAGATGCCAATCGATTGGATATTCCTTTATCTTCCTATATTTGTCTTGAGACAACTTTTGAGGCCCCCTGCAGCAATTTCCAGTTTATCATCGTTCCACATGGGTATATGATGCTAAGTAAGAGAGTCTGAGCCCGGTTATACAAGGGTTGATTTTCACACTTAATCAATCAGCTAATAATCTTCATCAATGATTAAGTGAAGATATGTGAATCAAATGGCATTGTGATTTCTTAGAAATGGTTCTATTATTAAAACAGGGAATCAGACATTCCCTTAAACATTGCTTCATAGGAATCTTCCCGGTCCCTGTGTATGGACTACTTAGCCAGTGGCAGCACGGTTGGTGAGTTTGTATGTTCTCCCCGTGTTTGTGTGGGTTTGCTCTGGGTACTCCAGTTTCCTCCCACATTCCAAAAACATGTAGTTAGGTTAATCGGCTTTCCCTCAACAATTGTTCTTGGACTCTACATTAGATTGTGAGCCCCCCTTTGAGGGACGGTTAGTGATATGAGAATGAACTTTGAATAAAATAAATGGCAGTAATTGATTCCCACCAGGGAATGTTTGAGGGAATGTGGATATAAAAGAATTGACTATGCATTGATTGCCGTGTCTGGTAGTACAGTTGATTGATTGATGGTCCACATTTATTTAAATCAAGTTGATCAAATAACTATGTGCTCCATACTCATACCCAATATTGTAATACCCAACTCCATACCCAATATGGTAAAGCATATAAGAATTTAGTAAGGAGACGGCAATGTTATCAAAATGGTTGGGCAAAGAATCCCTGAGAGATTTAAAAAGTTGGCATAATATTCAATCTAGTAGCAGGTACTCCAAGTGTGTTAGATTTGGATGGACCTTATCTTTGAAAATACTTTTTATTTAATACTACCTGGGCATAAAGATGTCCATTTTGAATTTCTTCATGGAGCTGGTCCACAGTGCTATGTTCTTTGATGTCAAGCTTGCTTCAATGGAAGATAATGGCATGTTCTTGTCTGTGGGCCGTAGCACAAACATACTGACTGTATTCCCCAGGTAAGGCAGCTCAACTATGGTAAACTTCTCAAAAGAACTGCTTTCAAACTGTCCTGGAGGAGGAAAAACACAATGCATATTGGTAACAAAACCGTGGATTGCTGGAGATCACTCAATGACCCTTCTGAACTTGATCATAATATAATTTGCTAATAATATTTTCTCTCTTCTTCCACAGATTTCTGCAAAAAGAAAATGGTGTCAGATCTTGCAACAACACAAGATCACATGTAATGGCAATTTTGGTATTGTTGACACTGTTAGTGCTGTTTGTTGATTTATTAAAATACTAGCATGTCTAAATTTATTATGACACTGATAAGATTGGTGCAAAAAAAACTGATGTACATTATAGTATCACATTCGTGTTACCTGTAATTAGATAATTTAGGATGATTATAAAAGCAGCCAATCATAGTAATGGGTCATTAGCAAAGTGTGGCAACACTATGGGGCCTATTTATACATAAATCTGATATTACCTTATATTCCCTGGAGGAGAATCTTCCAGGTCCATGTGTTTTAATGGCAGCAATTGCTTCTCCACCAGGGAATGTTTCAGGGAATGTCAGATTCACTACTTTATAGACTCCCTACCTGGAAATGTCTAAGAATGTCCACATTTGCAAATATAACTAGTTGACGGTCATTTTAGTAGAGTAATATCAAATCTCAAGAAAAATATAAAACCATCTCTAATCTATATATAATCTGCTCCACTTTACCATAGTTAACATTTGCAGTTTGGTGCATCATGGGAACCTTTATCACCATCCCATCCGTGCTGATAAAAGGCAGCATCTGTGTGTCTGTGAATGAGAATTTGGTTTTCCATCTGCTTCTAAAATACATTGTGCTCACAAGTGTGATCTGTGTAAAACCTGGCACGAAAGGTCCACATGGCACGGCGGTTTGTATCCCCCCTGTATGGAAAGCAGACATTAAGCTTTTACTTGTTAATTTCTGAAATGGCTGATATTATATTCATGCTTTTAGGTTGTGTACATGTTATGCTAGAATCACAAAGTTAACAAACTAGAATAAAGGTACTTATTGTCAAAGCACTGTAGGGTATTTTTAGCCAATAAGATTGAAGAATGGCTGTCACATTGCCAAAATAAAGTTACTTTTCTGAAAAAATATATGCAGTACATTTTTCTAACAACCCTTTGTTCCTCCTTTCATAATATTGCTGAGCAGGTCTGAACCAAGAAAAAAATCTCTATCCATCATCCTCCATTATGCTTTATTTCAATATTTGAGCTATGCTAGCAGTATTATGTCTGAGCTAGCAGTATTGTATCTGGGCACCACTTTAGTCACTGCATTATCCCCCTAATTGATCTACTCTGGTTTGTCTACATGGAGCTCAGCAGAAAATTCTCAACTGATGAAAATTCCCTCCCTGACAAATGGCACAGGACTCATATCCATTGGGGGACCATGCAGTGACTCAGGGAACCCTCTTGGATCCATTCCTACAGCTCCTATTAGGTGCAGACCTCCAGTTGTGATAACTCGACATTATGGGGGAAAGAAAAATTGCTGGTGAAAATAGGATTTGGACACAAAGAGCCTTTAAGTTTGCTGCTGTTAGTAGTTTGAAGCTTCTTTGGTATGTGGAAAAAACAGATTTGGTTGTCACCCACTTTTAGAACCAATAACAGTAATCAAAACATCAGTGGCCCATCTAAATTATTGGTTAGTTGGCAAAAAAAAAATGACTGCTAAGTCTTGTAGTATATAGGGGAGTGTGGCAGCTGAGCGAGTCACAATGGTTTGGGGAAAGGGGGGGGGGGGGGGGGGGGGGGGGGGGGGGGGGGGGGGGGGGGGGGTAAGGGGAGTTTTGCTTGGGGCAGAAATGGCTGTCTAACTAGTACCTGTCTACTGCTATATTTTGTGCATACATTGCGTTCATTCTTCATATTTAAATATTACATTTTTCTATTTTTCTTCACAGGTAAAAATCTTTTATCCAAAGCTAAAAAGATAGATTACATCAACTCATTCTGATCCAGGTGTATCCTGTTGATACAGGTAAGGCCTTTTAATCATTTTTGGATATCATGTCCATGTTAATTTTAGATAATATTAAGCTACAGTGCCATCTCTCTAAAGCATATACACGTGCAATAATAGTCATTTTAAAGGATCTTTCACAATCCTAGCACTGCATGATGCATGAACGAGTGCTGTACATACATCATCATTCTGCTCTATGCAGAGGGGAGGGGGAGAGCGACGGAGCAGCACCCTGCTGCGCTCTCCCTCCCTTCCCTTGCATTAGGATCCTTAGTCGTCCATTAGCCATTCGTGGATCCGCCAGGACAGTCGTTCGGACGATGGACGACTGGCGCTGTGCACACACCAGATTCTGGCCTGATATCAGCCCTGAGCCGATTATCGGGCGGGAACCGTTGGACGTGTCTATGTAGCTTTAGTCTTGTAGCCTGTACTTGTGGAGTCCATATTGCTTTGTTTGATAAGGTTTTAATTGTAAGACCCTCTGGATTATCTGTACAGCAGATACTCCACAGGTCCTACCAACTTCAACGAAGACGTTGAGTTGGAAGAAGTCTTTGAGTTGGTTTCTAAGCTTTAAAACACTTGTTTTACATTGTGTGTTTACAATAGAGGGTTGCAAGGCTGCCAGGTTCTGCTACTATAGAAAAAAAAACTCTCTGTTGTGAATATTTAAACTGAATTTGTTTATGACGCCTATATATGGAGGTGAATGTGAGTCAATCTGCACCACAAGCACAGAGATGCATTTTACTTTGGTACAGCAATGGATCCCAACATGAAAAGCAATGCCAAGTTCACACCAACTTGCAGAGTTAATGTGTGCTGTATGCAAATGCTGCATGCTACATCCTGGCCCTAATAACCAGCAACCTGCTTTTTTTTACTTGTTCAAATATATGAACACTAAATTATGCTGTGTTGTGCACAAGTTCACGGACAGCACAGATAAATTAAATTATTAATCAGACAATAGAGGATTATTATCCTCAGCATATGCTGAGACATCAATGCTTTATCCTATAATATTTCAATGGGGGTCCTTGCCATAATAAGTTGTTTGTCCTTTTTTCATTACATTCCAAACCTAACTGCAGAGAAGAAATGGAATCCATAGCTTGCAGTGATGAAGGTCAGAAATCATAAAGAAAGAATAAATCCCCTAATTCTTTGATATTATATTTGATAAATGTTTTAAAGGGATGACCTGTTTATAGGATACATACAGTTTATAGGAATTTATATTTTTCCATTACATACACTATGCAGATTTTCATTATTACTATGGTCTATGGTCACTCTTAAATTTGTCCTGGTCACAGAGAGAAAATGGGAAGAAATGCAAACATTTTGTACTGATATGAGAGCAATAGGTAAGGAAGAATTGTCCAGAACAGAAAATGAGCAAAAACTCAATAAATAATATTTTAAAGGCAGGTTCAGACCTGCAACAGGATCCCGTGCAGCAGTTCACTGACCTAAGGATGCGGTAACAACACTGCAACCTCACTGCCGGTGTGAACATAGGTTAATGTCACAATGATAACACAAAAAGTATACATGCTGAAAATACACAAGGTAATCTTAAAACAATTGTGTAATTTGCAGAATTCTTTGTATTTGACTTTGCCATAACCATGATAGAAGAAACTTATTTAATATTAAACATTTTGTCTGCTTTTAGATTCAACATGTTGCCACAGCTGCTGATCTTTTTATTAAAGTGTGGAGTAGCCAAGGATCCCTCAGACGATGAAATTAAAAGGATGCATGAGAGAGAATCCTTCATAAATGATATGCTTGCCTTGCTGGATGAAACAAACAGAAACACCATTGGCGTTGGATGGGTCATCAGCGTTGTGATCTTTATGTTGATGGTGATTTTTATTGCTGCTATTTTAATGCGAAGGACAGCCGGATGCCAAGCACCCCCACTACAGCAATTATCTGAGTTTGCTGCAGATCAGGACAGCAATGACACCATATATTTCCTGAGGGGTCGGAGGCGCATCAGACGAATAGCCAGCGAAAAAGCTAAGCCAAAACCTTCCGTTTTGGCTAAAGTAAGGATGGGTTACAACGAGTGTTAGATTGTTATTGCCTTAGAAAAAAATCTGCCCGCTACACATACCTTGATGTCACTACATAATGAAGTCCCCAACCAACATAAAGTACCCAAAAAATCGAGTTCCAACAACAAAATTTGCTTTGAGAAATAGACAAAGCTGAAAAATTCAATGTTTCCATGAAGCAGAGGTCACTTTTCTCAAGCAACTGGGACAAGCATAACTCCTATTAATGGGACAATTTATCAGGGATCACCCAAGATGTTTTAATCCCTACCAGTACTTACCAAAATTTAAAGAAAAAACTTTCAATAGTTTTTTTTAAATTTAGCAAACTTTATGAGTGCCAAGTTGCTGTGTTTGAAATAAATCACTTTGTCTTTATTCTGTATGCTTGCATTCTCTTTTTCTCTATATGATACATGCAAATGAATGCAGACAGATATGATTCTAAGGGCATGGATGCCAGTAAAGCCTCCTCTTCCTCCTGAGTTCTCTGACCGCTATACAATAGAGGCTGCTAAAGGATCAGCCAAGACCAGGTTCAGCCTAATGAGGTGGCCCACATTTGTTGCAGGCTCTGCACTCGATTTACCAGCTTCACCCGAATTGTAACAGAGATCTCCTCACCTCCTGTATTCCTGGTGATCCATTGATTGATCTGATTTGCTGTCCAGGTATGCTCACTGAAGTTGGCCTGATGGAGGCTGCTATTTGCCCACATTGCAGCATTCTCAATAAACTGGGCAGAGAGAGAAGTCCCAGTCTGCACAAACAAAGCACATGCCAAATGCATGGAAGTTTCCTGGCTGGAGTTCCCCAATTCCTTGTGCATAGCTTTCATGAAATTTTGTACAGATTCATCTAAATTGAGGAAAAAAGCACATCATTGTTACTGTTATGGACTATAAAAAACACAATACAACACCCCTAATTCTTTTCAGCATTAGAGTGGAGAAAGGTTTCTCAACCAGGGTTTCTCCATCATCTTTTTGGCTATCAATAGGAGTGACAGCAGTGGCCAGCAACGTAAAAGGAATTCTTCCCACTGACCATCACAATATTGTACAGTGAGCTGTAGATATAGTAATTATAGCTGGAGATTCCTGAAAACCTAAAAGTTATTTCAAGGGTTTCCCCATGTTAAAGAGGTTAAGAAAAGCTGGCGTAGATAGTCACAGGCACCTACATACCTACCATACCTACTCTACATACCTTCATAAACTGTTTAATGAGGAATATGGAGCAGCATACACAGTATAGCAATATAGAATGTTTTATAAGAAGCAGAGTTATGGGGAAGCACTTAACAATGTAACCCACAAATGCTTAGCAGGTTCTTTCTGATGATTGCCCAAGCATTATGTATGAGACAAACATGCTCATTTATTCCTCCATATCACAGTGAAGTTCTCTCTAAGCACTCTGAACTTTGCAACCTAGGGATCATAGGTTTCTGCCTTAGTCATATGTAAAAAATGACTTTCAGAAAAGTATTTGCAAAGCATCCTTTGATCCTGCAATAGATCACTGGGGCAGAAAACAGGATCACTAAAAAGGTAGAAAACTGCATTAGTGGGGTCTATACAGCAATTAGATCTACTATAAAATCATGATTCAAGGAACAATTCCATTCAATTGCCTTTTCAGATATAAACTTCTATTAAATTTCACTTTTTTAACTTAGTAAACTTTGGATAGTTTGACATGGAATTGGTAGCTATGTTTTTTTC
Source organism: Pyxicephalus adspersus (assembly GCF_032062135.1). Taxonomy (NCBI): domain Eukaryota; kingdom Metazoa; phylum Chordata; class Amphibia; order Anura; family Pyxicephalidae; genus Pyxicephalus; species Pyxicephalus adspersus. Next base: position 21,105,189 of record NC_092858.1, read on the forward strand.
TGCTTCATGAGTTCTATGTGTTTTCCATATGAAAAGTAAATCCCATAAAATAACCCCTCCATTTCAAAGTACAAATGATTCTTTTTAATAACTGAATTATTTACCCTGTGATGCTCCACTATAATAAGACACATGAGTTTCAACAAAATTCATCAACAAATATAGCGTTTGTTTACTAGCAGCACCTTACATACAGACAGCGGTTAGTTAGAGAATCTAGAAAACCAAATCATGAAATACCGTTAAAAACTTGCCGATCAGAAAATTATTGAAAATATGAGCATAATATTGAAATTCATAAAAAAGTAAACAGTATAATAACACAAAATGTGCAGTCATTAAAACTACATTACAGCTTGCTGTTAAAACCTCAGGATGCTAAACAGCTCCCTAATGTAAATGTGCAAGAGGAAGAACTACAGAACTTTACATAGCTTGAGGAGACATCTGGTCACCATGCCACATAGGGTGGGTACCTAATCTTCATTATTTTAATTAAAAATCCTTTGGGGTTTATTTAGATCTACTAAGTGTTTTAAAGCATGTGCAATGAATGAAGGTATATTAAGGAAGCCAGATTAATAGACTGCATATCATGTCTTGCTATACTTCCCAGGATGCAAGTGCATTGCCATAGCTCATTGGGGTGCACTTTAGGTGTTCATTACCACAACACAAACATCTAAATAGACCCATGAGTATGTTAAGTCATTTTAAACAATATATTACCATGAACATTGTATCCCAGAGCATTCTCTATCTGAGTGAAGGTGCTTCCTCGAGCTCCAAATTGCAGTAACCCCAGAGAGTTGGCCACGCTGCTTGGAGAGACCACCAAGTTTGTACGGTTTTCTGTTTCCACTAACGTCTGGTACAGCCTGACTGCAAACTCTGTATTTAGCTCTCTGAGTCTCTCATATGAGTGACTGTATCCTCGACTGACACAAAATAAAAATACGAGCACCAGGAGCAGGTAAGCCGGAGGCATGGAGAATGTGTGCCCAGAGGTTCACCAGTCCTAGAAAAAAGAAATGGATGTATTAAATAGGAATAAGTTGAAATTAGATGTAAACTCTATAACTAAGACCTCAATTAAGTTTTAAAATTTCAATGACATTTCAAAACTTTAATCATTTTAAATCTGCCTCTTTCATTAAATAATACTCGCTAGCCCTGCAATGGAGATCCTTGAGACAACTGTCTTACAATTGTGCTCCTATCACCCTGTCAATTGAGCTCCCATTTGTAGAAATTGCTACAAATTCTTTAGTAGGGCTAAGCTAAATTGAAAATGTTAATTTTACTAAATTTTTCACCAAAATGTAAAAATTTGGTCATTATTTTTATTGAAGACAAAATGCATTTATACCAATAGAATGCGTGATTTAAGGGTGGATTTTGGTGATATCCAGGAGCGCAATGGGCTTTAAATTGCTCTTGAGGGTTATGTAGGTTTCTTTCTACTATTCTGGATTTGTTATTGTGCCAAAAAACGGTTGAACAAGAAAGAAAATAGATTTTTTTGAACCAAGAGTTTCCATTGAGTTAAAAAAATGTTTTTTGAAATAAATTCACTCCACTCCGTGTTCTTGAATGTTTGCTAGCAAAATAGGATATTTAGTTAATGGTGTGTAGATCATGGTGAACAGAGCACATTCATGAGTATTTTGTATAGATATTTCAGTAAACTTGTACATCAAGTCAAAAATGGTTTAATAATTCAGGTCAATTAGGGACATTTAAAGAAATCTTAGCCAATATACTTGTGGTCTCGTGCCAAATCTCTACATCCCAAACATTCCCAAAATCCCTCTCCCAGTTTTTCATATCAGCAAATTTAGTTGAGGGGAATAAAGGTCTAGGAACACTTGTGTAGAAGAAGAAAGTTGAATTGGTAGGGGTTGTTATGAAAAATGGGGGTAAGTGGATAACATTTTAAGTGAGTGACCTATAGATCCCAGGCTTGCCTAAATTTGGATAAAATCTATTAAAATGGGGTAATAAATAAGGCTGTAAGCAATATACAAAATGCTTTTTGCTTTCTTTTGCTCCAAACTGATGCAAAGTTGATTAAGATTGGTTGCTGATGGGTACTGCAATTTACACATCTCTAACATTACCCTTTTAACTGGCTTAATAACTAACCCTGATAATGTAGTAATATAGTAATCCACAGCTCATGATCCTTCTGTATGCACACTGTGTATGGACACTTTGCAGTGACTGTCATTTGTTTCTTCCAGTTCAGAAAACATTTGATCTACATTTCAAAGGACCTGCAAATGTTTTCTTCAGACCATTATTGTAATTCTTTTTTTTCCAATAATAATAATTTTAATTAATAACAAATTCCAACAATAGAAATGCTTTATTGTGATGAAACATGTATATATTAGATTGACTATCTGATATACCGTATATGTATGTAATGTAATTTAACATTTACACTACACTTTAGGTTTATATTATAATTTTTACACCTACAATAATATAAATCAAGGTGGTACCTCTGATTTCTGAACTGATGCTTGCACGGATAATGTCAACATGGCAACAAAAACAATATATATATATATATATATATATATATATATATATATTTATACACACTACTACAGATTCATAAGGTATGGGAATCATTATAGCTTACAGCATTAGAGCTTCCAATTGCAAGTTCAAGTCTGTATCTATACAAATCTGAACGATGACAGTCTGGGGAAATTTAATAGGCAATCCTTCATAGCAATTTTCTAACAGTATAATAGGTAAACCATAATTACCCTTCTGTAAGTTTTTGAGTGTGCCAATCAACCCTGCTATGCTGAATGGTATAAATAGAATGGTATAAATAGAATGACCCTAAATCAAATAATTTTCTATTACATCCAATCATTGAATTGTCCCCAATATATAACCAGAAATGGGTGAATAACAAGTATATTTCCCAATACAACCAACCAATACATGATTTCTTCATATAAGGCAATAAAGGATCTTATAGGTTACTCTCTTATGTCTGCTGTTTGCCGCTTGTGTTTTTAAAAAAGAAGACAGATTCCTAAAAACTAGGGATGTCAGTGACAAGAGGCTGTCGATATATATAAATACATATATATTTTTATACACATACATACATATTTATTTATTTATAGACTTTTTCACCTATAATATATATATATATATATATATATATATATATATATATATATATATATATATATCCTATAGATTGGTAAAACAGTTTTACAATTTCTTCTCTGTTATCACCAATATTTTTGCATCTTTCCCCTAGCTAATTCAGAAACAATCTACAGTCAATATTTGATGCAGATGAAATCTGTGCCATTCATTGTGCAGGCTGAGTAATCACAGACATCTGCTGGTGTACTCACAGTTTGCCTTGTGCTGTCCTCCTCTATGTATCTCTCTGTGAATCTCCTTCTGGCACTTTGATGTGTTTAAAGCTAAGTCATGAGACTGCATTGAAAGGGATAGTCGGTGACTGCAGTCTCTATTGGCGATGTCTGTACCACTCTGGCCAAATTCCTGTGCACCGGTGGATCTATATAGAGCCAGGCGGAGAGGCTGGTCACCAACCAGCAAATCCAGTGCAAGGCACAATGGGATCCTTGGAGATGCAGTCAGCACTTTCCATTCTACAACAGTATGACCTGATTATACTTCAGTAACTCATTATGCCATATAGACTTTCCTATAAATAGTAAAGCCTTGGACAATACCCTGATTGAAGCATGGATTGCTGTATTATTCTTCTTTTCAATAGGGGATATTTTTAGTTAAACATTATAAAGCTCCCGAATAATTTCTATATGATTTACACATTTATTTTTTAACATGTATATACCGAAAAACCTAGTTTCATCAATAATCAAGAGATCTCATGCAAGTCCCTATTATGTTGCTTACTAGTATATGAAATGGTGTAGACGTAAATGGAAGTCTATACAGCATGGCTCTGTCACAGGCAATCAGGTTGATTAACTAAGGAAATATAGGCTGTTCACATAGCAAAGTGCATCATTTCCTTGCTTCAGCCATCCAATCACATGCAAGGAAAAATCCTGTATTTTTGGTTGCCTTTTATGCGATTAAAAATGAACAGTTGCTACATTTACTTTCAAGGTGATAATTCACTTTGATGAATGGACAAAATCTTTTTAGTAAATTCCCCCAGGTGTGTTGCCAACAGCACAGTTACCCCTCTGATGTTGGCCTGATAATGCTTTTTACTTACTAGAACTAAGAACTTAGGGACTAAGACAAACTACTATTCATTGTGGTATATACCCCTTGCAATATGCATAAATATAAATTAGCACCAAATAATGTTTCTTTTTTTATATATAAATATATACCAACATTAGATACAGTTAAAATGTAGAACGTATTAGATACAAACATAGTTAACATAGGCAAGTTGACAATTAAAAATGTTAAAAGCTCAACATTAAAAGTAGTTTGATCTTTCCCATACAAGGTAATTTCAAATGATACAGTTTACCAGTAACACTGCAAGGTGACAAACAAGGTGAATACATTTCTTCTAAATACATAATAACACAATAGACCAAGTTCTGTATCTGCATAGATCCTATGAAATAGGAAAATATTCCAATTACCCATAAGCTTTTCACTTACTTATTCATTGTTTTTTAAAGGAAATGTCACTAAGCACTATTTGTATGTATAAGAAACAGGTTAGAATAAGAAAAGAGCTTCAGGCTCTTGTTTTAAGTTGTGTATTGTTTCACAATTTGACAGTCAGGTGTCATACATCAGTACAATAGTGTGTTACATCACAAAATACCATTCCCCATTGTAGAATCATGGGGTGGTGGTTGGCTAGGCTAAACAGTTGCGTTCTAGGCTAGAAAGGTCCTGTTACCTGACGTGTTTCACCACGGGGGCTTCCTCAGGGGTATATAACAAGCGTAATATACTGTATATACAAAATACAAATCACAAGAGATTAATATTTCATTCCTTCCAGTGTAGTATACATTATGATAAAGCATATATATATATATATATATATATATATATATATATATATATATGAAGGCTTTAAATGTCCACATATTAAACAAAATAGCTTATACATACATATTTGTGTGGATACAGATTCATATATAACATAAAGACATGTATATAGAAATGTTATAGGTAAGGCCATCAGTGTGTAGCATATTATTTGATACCATATAGGGTTATATCATGATGTATAAATAATTCAAAGTGGTAAGATAGGCAAGGTATATCTAATTATCTATATATACAAAAGATGAATTGATTAGGTATATTATGTATGTATGTATTTGTGTTCAGTAAGTAGACTGTATGTAACTTTATATATTTTGAAGTAAGCTGTGTATGTAGAGGTAGTCCTGTGTCTTAAATTAGGTTAAATATAGTATTGTTGTTGAAGGATAATACAATAGACATAGATAAGGTAAACTTTTTGTGAGTGTGATATTTATTTCCCTATAAGTATTCCCATTAATGTTTAAGTGGTGCAACTAAACGTCATACACATGGAAGAATTATCTAGATTCATACATGGAAGAATCCGCCTTAATGAGGGTTATTAACTAAAGGGGTTGAAAATCTCCACTCAAATGTTTACTTCATCAAATCATGTGAAAAGCAAATTCTTGTTTACTTTGATTACCCAATTATATGCAGAAATTTTATATGATTGGATAATTATTGTTATTATTAACACCATTTTTAGGAGAAGATTCTAGTAAATCAGCTACCCTATTGCAGTGATATGGGTTATCGGAGACATAGGGCCTGATTTATGAAGGCTTTCCAAGGCTGGAGAGAATACACTTTCAAAAGTGAAGCTGGGTGATCCAGAAAACATGGAATGGATTTAAAAAAAATGGCTATTTGCTAGCAAACGTTTTGAGTCCTGGACCAGATCCATTCCAGATTTGCTGGATCACCCAGCTTCACTGATGAAAGTGTATTGTCTCCAGCCTTGGAGAGCTTTCATAAATCAGGCCTATAGAATGGGTTCTAATGACTCTTTAGGGTTTCCTTGTACTGTGACTGATTGACCTCCCTTCTGTTGGTACCTGCTTATTTTTGGGGCCAATAGCACTTGGTATTACCAGTTTCTTGAAACTAAGGATCAGTTTACCTGTCTGTAAAGGTGTCATTCCATCCGCTAATGTATAGGGCACATTCTTCCCACTGGCAACCAATGCGATTAGCATTTTCCCATTGACTGAAGAATTCCCAGACACCTGAAAATAAATGTAAGGGTTCTTCAGGGATAAATAAATTGGGAAAGACTGCCTTAGAGAGACTCCATACTACCAATACAATTCTAAAACTATTTCTAAAGACATTCCATTTTCCTTTAGGATAAATTAGGGAAAGCACAAAACAACAAGCAAGAGGGAATCCATCCGAAATGAGGAAATTACATTCTTAGACATTTGTCACTGGAACAAGTGTCCCCTTTTTAAGTTTTCCACTCTATTATTATGTTTATATAAAACAGTGAATATTATAAACATTTGGCAACTGAACGTTTTAATGTAGAGAGGACAGGTGAACATATATTGAATAATCAGCAAAGAACTACAGCGCATTGGAACATTTTATCAATTGCAACACTAAATCTTCTTTCTTTTCCAGCACACAAACCCAGAAAAGGAACTTGAGAGGAGATGATTTTGCCGTTAAAATCATGTTCCTCAATCTGTCATTTCAGGGCCCATTTTCCTTATATGGGTTCTTACAGTGAAGACAAACATTAATTAAACTGGATTCTAGGTTTTTATCTTGATCAGAACTCTACATACAAGGACTTTGCTGTATTCTCTCTGTGTTCTCATGGGTTTCCTCCAGGCCAAACCTCCAAAAACACATAATTGCGTTAAAAGTCTCAGGGAACCCCTGCTAAAATAAATTAATTTGGGGTTAGAAGGGGAAACACGACCCCTACAGACAGCAACAAATATCAGTGTCATGTGGGTGGCTCTGCAAAGTGCCCTTGGATCCAGAACTAGGAAGATACCATCAGATGGAGGTCATTTTGGCACAGCTAAAGGAACCCTCTACCAACCTCTGGAGGAACCCTGGTATAGAATGGCTGGTCTTGGTAATGCTGGATGTCCCTCAAGCAGTCCATCTGATTTGCTGCAGTGAAGACAGAATAAACTGATTTTATTGTACAAGACTGATGGGAAAATTGTTGTGAAGCGATTTGTCCCAAAAAGTATTTGTTGCCTTTCCCAGCAAATATTAAAAATGACTATGATGCCAGTTTGGAGCAGTGGGCATTCCTACCAGATTGTATTTTCACACAGACTGTCCTCAGCAATGCCCACATGTGATGCTCAGAGTTCATAAAATTCAATAAATCAGTGGGACAGGCCAGGGATAGCCGGGCTGGGCAGGAAAGGGCTTGGATAATGTCTTCCAGACAGGACATGAGATGGTTCTATCTGACTCGTTGCATTTTTTTATAATACATACTGGACCCAATATATTAAAGCTCCCCAAGACTGGAGAGGATACACTTTATTCTGTGAACCTGGGTGGCCCAGGAAACCTGGAATGGATCTGGTGCAGATTGAAAACATTTGCCAACTAATAACAATCCATTCCAAACTTGCTGGATCACCCAGATTCTCCCATGATAGTCCATCCTTTCCAGTCTTGGAGAGCCTAAATAAATCAGATCCACCGTGAGAAGCTTACAGTGTGCAATAAAATCACACTTTTGATTTTGTAGTACAGGAGAGAAGTCTGTAAAATTATACAAAACAGTAAAGTTGGGGTTCAGCTTTAACAAATGATCTTGTTATCTATAAGCGTGAGAAAACATCCCAAGAATTTGAGCATCATTTATGCATCCTGCTTCTATCATAAAAAAAATAAAAAATTGACACAAGATCTTCTCAAGTGCTGCAAAGACGATTGTTGCTGCTCATTATACTGTAAAACAATCTATGGTATTCGCTGGATTTTGCATTCCTTTATGCATCTCTGATACACAACTATTTATCCTATTCAGTCTTTCCATTTAGTGATAATTATGTTATAACAGCAGCTCTGCACATTCTGATGACTACCTGGCCTTGTTAGGGAAGACGGCATGAGAAAGAGTCTGAAACAAAAAGTCTGAATTGGCAGGACAGAAGGATCCAGACTGAACAGCATGCAAGATAAAACTTGTCCAATGTGATTTTGTATTAATTTAGGATTGAATGTAGAAGGCTCAGAAATACTGTGTGCTTTTTAATGCTGCGTGAGGCTTTCTTCTGCCCTCATTCTCAATATGGGGATGCTCAACTTCATTCTGTAGATATACTCACCCGGGTCATTTGTTTTTGTGGAAGACCCTTGAAGATGCTGTTCCATCCTTGCACATGCGATCAGACACCTATGCCACATGCAAGACAGAATATCGGGGAATCAAAAAACATGAAGTTAAAAGATAAGTAAAAGTAAAAGTAAAAAACATTTAAAACAAAAATCATAATCATTTTCTTTATGGCAACAAGTTGGGGTACTGGACACTTCTTCTTTAAATGGGTTTTCTAATGTAAATAAAATGCAGAAAAATGACATCCGCCCCTTAGCACTGTGCAGTAATGGAATCACACTAGGGATGAGCGAGCGAGTTTTTAAAACTCGATCTCGCGCTGAATTCGGGCGTTCCCGCTTACCGAAATTGTAAGCGAGAACAGTAAATTCGCCAAACGAGGTTGAATTAAAACAAAACAAAACATTTGTTTCAAAAAGAAAAAAAAAGATTGCGGGCTGTGCTGATCAATGAATGCAGCCACGGCTGATTGATTAGCTCAGTGTGCAATCCCTGGCACTAGAGGTTAAATGGGGACAAGTCTCCCCATTCAAAACCTCTAGTGCTCTCTGATTGGCTGAGGAAAGCTTTAAAAGTACAGCCCGGTGACCGTGGGAACTTTGCGGTCTCCGTTGATTGGAGGCACGCGAGTACTTATCAGCCCGGTGACAGTGGGAACTGAACTGCAGATGAACTCCCAATGGAGAAACTCTATTGAGAGTTCATCTGCAGTTCCACTGTGATCCCCGGGCACTAGAGGGTAATTAATCCCTATCGCGGTGGATTCTCAGGGCTGCATTCGTTCATGCAGCCCTGGGAATCCTCCTGTTTGCGATCACCGGGCACTAAAGGGTAATTAACCTCTAGTGCTAGGGATTGTATTGATTTCCTAGATCTTCCGATAGTTTCGCGAGATGGGTTCACCGAAGTTTCACAGACCCATCGTAAGTTCGAGGAAATTTTCGCGAGAATGCCGGGTCCTCCCTAAATCCCACTCATTTTCATGTTATACTGCTCTAATCACTGGGTCTCTGCACCAATAAACGGCTGCTTAAGAATCTCCTTGCAACTTCTGAAAGAACCCCAGATTTCCATGTGAATCCTAAGAGAGACTATCTTGGACATAAGGCCAAAATTACCTTATTCATTTAAAGCTGAACTAATTGGTGTGAATCAGTTTTTGCCATAATGTGTGCACTTCATGATTGCAGATGCTTTAACTTTTTGTGCACCATGCAGCATTGCAGGACAAGAATGGGGACAGAGTGGTATTTACCCCTCGCTCAAAAAAATTCCTATGCATTATATTGTGCTGGTGGCCTTGGGTGCAGAGACATCACCATTTAGACATCAATCAGAAGAGGATCGATTGTCAGTAACACCTACCGTGCATTATAAAGCTCTCTGTACAAACCTGCGATCACAACGCCTGGCAGGTGGTCTTCCAGTTCCAGCTTTCTTTGCAGCTCTGAGAGTACAAAGGTATATTGGACATCATATGATTTAATCCTGAGATAAACAAAGTAACCTGAGTTCAGACCTGAGGCAGGAACAGATATTCCCATGTAGCTCCTGGCATGGTGCCACACCCCAGGCCACCTCAACAGCAGGCAGTACTGAACCGCTCACTGCCAACTGCCATTCTCTATTGGCAGCTTTGGGAGAGGCACTACACCTCACCCAAGGAAGCAGTTCAGGGCAGTGAGGAAGCAATAACCGCCCCACAACTTCACCGGCAAATGCTTGTTCTTTCACCATACTCAACAATTATTAAGCCCCCATGGCACGCATTCTTTACCCCACAGAAACCATATTTAGGTTAATTGGTTCTCTTTGCCACCCAGGCTGAGGGTTCTCAGTCCTCCCCTGTCTGTAACATTTATAAAAGACATAAAAACAAATGAGTTTTACATAGGATTTGCCTTTCTCTTAGTTCCCATGCCAAAGTGCAGTTACGTCTTTTTTTGTAATATCGTCGTTCACATTACACAGTTGAAATTGTGAAGTACTTAACCTCTTGTGCCCTATTTGTGAACAGTGGAGCTGTCAGCATGGATTAATCCGATCCTAATTAAACTTGCTGATATTTGCAGGTTGGGTGGTAATGTGCTGCCAGGTACACGGAGGTAACCTGATCTGGATTATCTGTCAATATGAATTTATCTATTACAGGCTGACCATTCCTGGCCAGAAGAATGGAGAAATGATTAGTCTGTTACCTCATTTTATTACCAACTTTCCAACATGCTTCATTATTTCTAAATTAAAAGTTACACAAAATTATATTGTGTGGAAGAGAATCTGGCACACACGGTGCACATTCTTAGTTTTAAAGGGCAGATTGAAATTATGTAGAAATTATGTTTAAATTAAAATGAAAATAAATTAATTTAAAAGAAAAGTTAAAAAAGTAATGAGATGCTTGTGTGTCTTGGGTACTCTGAGTATTCAGCCCAAACCCCCACCATATCCACTGCACCTGACCCCCATCTTTCTCCCTTTGCCCCAACTCCCACCCTAACCACCGCACCTGACCCCCTCCATCTTCCTTTAAACCAATCTCCACCCTCACCTCTGCACCTAACCCCCATCCTTCTTCATTTGCACCAACCCCCACCCTCACCACTGCACCTGACCCCTCTCCTTCATCATTTGCACCAACCCCCACCCTTACCACCACACTTGATCCCCTTCCTTCTCCCTTTACCCCAACTCCCATCCTTACCACTGAACCTGACCCCCATCCTTCTTCATTTGCACCAACTTCCACCCTTACCACTGAACTTGACCCCCATCCTTCTTCATTTGCACCAACCCCCACCCTCACCACTGCACCTTACCCCCATTCTCCTTCCTTTTTAGGCCAGATACAGCCTAGCCAGTATTCCAGTCCAGCCTAACGCCCCCCAAATTTTTTATTGTTGGATCCGGCCTAATTGAATTGTCGCGTTATCGTGAGTTCCCTTGTTATCATCAAGTTCCCGCACAGTAACCCCAATTACTATGCCTAGCAGAAGCAACGCGGAGCTACCAGTCTCCGGAAAGTTGACCTCGAACGTTGTGTCTTCAACCCAGAAATATTCTTCGTCCAATGTGACAACAAAGCCCTGTGTTTAGTGTGCAACGACACCAACAGCACTTTCAAGCGGTCGAATCTCAGGGGGCATTTCGATGCCATCACACGCACACGTACAGACTACACCGCAGATGAGCGGAAGACTAAGGCTGCTCGCTTGCAGTCACGATTGGAAAAAACCTTTCCTTGGACACCTTGTTTCTTCTGGCCTAGTGTGCCTTCTTGACCTCCTGAAATGGCCTAGTAGTCCAAAAAGTTTGCCAACCCCTACCCTAGAGTATATTATTGTCATAGTCCATGTGATACAAACTATCATTGATGTATGTAGGAATACATACATCATATTTATCATGTTATTGCATTAAATCCCATCTATGGAGGTTTCAAGAGGATGCAGGATTTCAGTGAAGATTTGTTACATTTATAATCTTGTTAGCATTGTTATTTACATAATTTATTTAGTTAATAATGTATTATTAGTGATGTTTTGCCATTTCACAACATTTTCAACACCTATCCAAAGGTACGCTTATGTAAGATAAATAATTTTACATCACTTTCCACCTATTAAAATATTTTTTAAATGATGTTTTTTCTTTATTTTTCCAATTGTTTTTATTACAGTCTGTTGCTTATATTCACCTACTTTTTTAGCTGCTCTATTAAAAATATTAAATTTATGCTTGGCCAAAAAAATACAAAACAGTCGTGTCATAAAAAAGTCCTGCAAAACAGCATCCATATCCTAAAATCTTCCATGAAATATAATCCATTAGTACAT
>NC_092858.1:21118693-21126525 GCF_032062135.1 Pyxicephalus adspersus
GAAATTATGGGGATTCTCTAGGTGAAATTCTGCCATAAAATAACTGGAATTGAATTGTTGTTCTGTTGTGTTTTCAAAAACAATAATTTTCCTGTGCCCAGGAACTGCTTGGTGCAATATCACCCCGAGCTTAGAGGAATAGTTTGCTGCAAGCTCTTAATCTGTGCTTGGTGGCTGGCACTGAAGTGTTAAGATGTTCCAGTTTTTCCCTTTCATGTTTTTTTCCCTTCTCTGCTTCAAGGGGAAATCTTTTGCCTAATAAGTTAAGATCTCACAGCATGTGCTTAAATTGTTGTGAATGGTAATGGCAGAACCCAGAGGAGGAGATGGAAAATGCTACATGACAGGTGACACTTTGTATTTCAAAAAACACTTCAGTTCCCCCGAAACATACAAAGCTAAGTGATACTTGCATTATTGCCGGATAAATGTGCATTGTACAGGAACAGGAATCAAAAATGTTTGAGCCAAGTACAAAGACGGAATATTCTGTCTGTGGAATGGAACAATAAGTCAAAGCTCAGCAGGCTATGATTCTAAATTACTCCACCACTTCAGCTTTTAAACCTTTATACCCCTATGGGCCAGTGATTTTGTACATTTGCTCCATGGCCCTGTTTTTTTGGCAATAACTTTGTCATTTATATAGCAAGTAATATCTACATTGTTTTTTAGGGACACATCAGGTGTTTTTAGCAATATTGTTGTAAAAATTATTTTATCTTGTATTTGTATCAGTGTTTATGTTTTTTCTTTTTAAATAATTTTAAACCTGCCCCTGCACTGTGCGGTTTTGTGCAACTCCCTGTGGCCGGTAGCTTGCACGTGCATGGAAGTGTTTGTTCAAAAAGAATGTAACCAGTACCAGTACCACTCACTACAGCCCCCATTCATTCCCTATGGGGCTGCCACAGGGAGCTTATATAGCTGAATAGCAGCGTTTCCCGGTGCGAGGTTGCAGTAAACACACTGCAACCTCACTGCCAGTGTGAATTAGCTCTTACTGGTAAGAAAAGGTAAACATTGTACTAATTACAAATGACAAACCAGGTGTTTTTTTCTCAATTTTGCGTACTTTTGCCTGTTTGCATATCCTGTTATGTAGCACTGAAAATACAAATTAGTAAATATAGTAAAAAAAATGGTTAACAAAAAGTAAGACCCCTAATTAAGACAGATTAAGGTAAACAAGGGAGTTAAATTGTACTCTATGTACTCGAATATAAACTGAGGTACATGAAAAAACAGGAAACTGCATTTACTTGAGTATAAACCTAGGGCACAAAGTGTGGCCTAAACAATTAATGATAGAAATAGATTAAAACAATGTGCATTAATATATATATATATATATATATATATATAAAATAAGTGTGTTATTGTTTTTATATTTCATTTAAAAGGTTAAAACATTGAAATCATGTGGCCTTAATCTGTCTATCTTTTCCCCTCCTTTTACAGGTTTAAGGATTTTGTAGTTCTGAAGTACACAATTGCTGCTAGCTGTACTATCCAAGGGAGGCACTGCACATACTTATGAACAAAGCAATGTGCGGGCAAGGGATTCGACAAGGGAGCAGCTCTCAGCATAGTCAGACTTGTACCCTATTAGTTCTCCACTTAAGAGTTCTGATTTATTACAGCTTTTTATTTGTTAATATTTGGCCTTTTTTTTGAACCATTCCTGCACTGACAATATAATTGTACATATAATGACTCCTGAGACTGAGTTAAAAAAAAGTAGAGCTATCAGCATTTGGAGACAGTAAATCTTCTGTAAGAGAGAAATAATACTGTACATTATTACAGACAGAAGAATAAATCATTAGCTATGTATATGTTAGCTGTCACATTTACAAACATCAGAGATCAATCACAATGGCCCAGTGCAAAGCACAGATGTAGTTAGAGACCATGGACAGGAAACATTTCTGGACTGGTTCTACACGCAAACCATATATAGAATCTAATATAGAACGGTGTACAGAACAACCCAGATCATCTTAGCTAGAGTAAATAGAAAACTTCAAAATAAACTTATTTCTAGTAATATTTTATATAGGAGGCAAATTGCTATACGCTTTAACATGTTATGTAATTATTTTAGTTCTACAGTTTTTATTGGAATACTACCTGGTAATCATTCTGTGAAGTTTCTTTAGTAGGTATTTTTTATAGGGTGATTCTTGCATTGGGCTTGATTTATGAAAGCTCTCCAAGACCGAAGAGGATACACTTTCATCAGTGAAGCTGAGTGATCAAGCAAACCTGGAATGGATCTGTTCCAGGATTGAAAACATTTGCTAACAAATGGCTTTTAAGCAATCCATTCCAGGTTTGTTGGATTACCCAGCTTCACTGATGAAAGTGTATTGTCTGCAGCCTTGGAGAGCCTTAATAAATCAGGGCCAATGTCTCCATGTCACATTCAATCCTGATTAGAACCACAAGCAGCTATGTTGACCCACAATGTAGAGACATGTTCAATATCAGTTAACCATTTCAGAACAATGATCTGTAGCTGATGCTAGAGCGAGTGCATGTAGACAGATGGTGGTTGAAAAAGATTGGAAGAGATGGAGACAGCAGCAATGAGATGGAAAAAAAGGTGAAAATATAGTCATTCGTGTTTTAACACAAGGTGCTTTATCAAAGTAAATGTTGTCCAGTTAGAGATTAGATCAAGGGTTCCTAACTGGGGTGTGGGTCTTCTTGGGGGTATGGGATGCAAATGATAGAATAAAACATATAAACATATGGAGCTGGATCTCTAAATGATTTAAAGAAAATTAAAACAGGATTGGCTGAGTTAGTGAACCTGAAAAATGTGGAAAAATAGTCGTCACATTTCAAATAGCACACAGGTAACATTGTCAGTAACTTTACCACAATTCTATATAGTTATTGCAAATTAATAATAAAACCAATCATAACGGATGTCTTTTGGCTGTTCTGTCCCCAGTAAAACCAAATTAAATCTATGGGCATTCTTTGAAGTCATGCTGATGCCTATTAGGACTTGATTATTTTGACAGTGTTGTGAAAGGGTTATGAGAACATATCGGGCAAGCCATTGGAATCCGAAAAAGCATAAAAATGATGAACCCCTGATTATATCTAACATGATAAATACATTTTAAAAATAAAATTCTTAGATTGTAAGCTCTTTTGGGCAGGGTCCTCTCCTCCTCCTGTGTCATTGTTTGTATTTACCTGTCATTTGCAAACCCTAATATATATATTGGTACTTTATAAATATAATTTAATAATATTAATAATAATAATAACGCACATGCAATGAAAGAAAAACTACAATTGGTTTACGGTTTACCATTTTATTAGGAAACATCTTGGTTGCTTCAGTTTTCCTGAACCCCCAAGAATCTGTAGTTACATAGTTGATTCTAATACAAAATCAGCTAAGGACCTTCACTGTACAATATTACTACAAAATAAACTCACCTTTATTTATTTTCACACTTTGTTTATCTTACATAGTATTAGTTACTTTACATACAGTTTAAATACTTTCATTAAGAAAGGCACCAACTTTGAAAGGTCTAGGTATCCAGAAGTTATTCTATCAGTGTAAAGTGAACCTTTGCCCAGACTCTGCACAATAAAGGGTTTTTAAGCTGTTTGAAACATCCTAAAACCACACTCTATAGTTATGTGATTTATAAAATTAATTACTTCACAACACATGCAGCTACAGAGGTCAGGGGTAGCTTGATTTAAAGCCTTTTTACTACTTGTTGAGGATGTGTAAATCCTTTCACATCCATACTCTGTGCACAGGTGCACTTTAAAGTGAGAGAAACACGTATGGCATCCTGCTGAAATTGCTCAAAATCCCTGGCTGAGTCACAGAACTTCAATACAGAAATATGTCAAACTTCCTTAGCCTTGTGCCCAGCCAGTGAAAAGTGTCAAAATGTGATTGGCTTGGCTATTTTATTATTGTATTGTGTATTTGCTTTCATACCATATTGTGACTCAGAACCCAATGCCCTTAGCTGCTCATAGTTGGCTCTAAATTTTTAGCAGTTTAGGATCCCCAAAACCCACAGCACATTCAAGTATTGGCGTTTGCCAGATTGAACACTGACATACCTGCTTCTGCACATTCTATTGGAAAAGTCAGCTGCTCATCACAACCCATAGATATATGCTAAAGATTGTCTGGAAGTTGTAGTGTTTTTTGATGAATGTATTTGGAAAGCCTGGATTTGAAGGTAGCATTTAATCAAGGGCGGATATAGGGAATGCAAAGTGTGCCATTGCATAAGGGCCCCAGACACTCTTCAGCCATTAGGGGCCCCCACAGCAGCCCTGCCATTCGTTCACCTCTCTCAGTTGTGTCTCAGCTCAGCTTACTGATGGAGCAGATTGAAAGCTTTTTGAAAGGAGAAGTGCCAGGGATTTTAGGATTGGGGGACAGGGGACCAATTAATTTCTGCACAGCGGCCCATTACAAGTCCACCACTGAATTTAAATGTTCCTGCACTGCATTATAGAAACCACTGTACGCCATTTTACAAAAATAAAATATACATATAAGGGATGTTTAATACTGCTCCTCCACTTCATCGATAAATTTTTTAATATGACCGAACCAACTGAAAACAGTACCAGTTTTTGGGATAGCCTCTCCTGTAGCAGTGCTCTCCCCAGAAATGATTTCAGGCTGGGTTGGAAGAAGCTATAGGTAGGTGGAGGCCCAGTATTTTACCCAATTCTTCAGTAAGCTCCTAAAAACAACCAAGTGGATACTGAAAAGTGTCGGGTGGTGCCCCCGGCTAAAAGGGGCTGGGAAGATCACTGAGAACAAAATGGCAAAAGAGGATTGCAGTGGAAGAGTCAGCAGTGAAGATGGCGGCTTCAGGGAATGCAGAAGTGACAAGATCCTAGGGGCACAAAAAGAGTACTATATTGGCATGTATGCTGTGACTCCTCCCAAATATGGCAAAATCCATTCCCAACCTATATGGAACAAAATCTTTTCTGGTGTTCCAGTTCATGGTAAATCTGTCACCATAATTTCCTGCTTTGTGATAGAAACAAATTACAACTACCCAGAGTTGTCTGTACACACTTTAAGATATCTCTCTTCTGATTGGATGCTGGGGGTTGTCGTCACCTGGGTGCTTTATTGAATAAGCCTGTAGGTTGTACAGTAAGTGGTCTGCAATTCATACAGCTCCTGCCACATATCCATAAAAAATCTATGGAGAAATTAGAACTCTTCACACATTTACATTCTATGTATATAAAAATCAATATTTTACAAGTAAGAAACCTACAAAGTCTTTGTCTATGGCATATAAACCGAGCTATTCATTCCTAGGATTATCTACAATATACTCAGCATCGTAATACAGTGTGATTGTACTACGAGCGGGCTTGACTCAGAGATCAGATATAAAATTCTTCCTCTTCAGCGCCTGCAGTCTCTATCCCCTGCTTGTCCATCTCCGCAGTGTTCTGGCTGTCATTGTCCTTCTGGAATTCTGTCAGGGAATTGGAGCTGGATATACTTGGGAATGGTGAAGATATCAAAGAACAGGAAGACCTTTCTGAAGCAGAATGAAGAGATTGATATGAAAGCTCACAGAGCTTATTTCTTGCTGCTGGTCCACCTCCTCCATGGGAAGGTAGAGAAGGTTCTAAGTCACTGGATAAGCCATCTAGAGGTGAGTAGGCTGAAATGACAGAAAGGTCTGAGCTGGAGAGCTTCATTCCCGTGTCTACATCAGTCTCTTGAGCCCCCTCCAGGTCGTCAATGTTGATCCGCGGGCTGCTCCGCCATACAGGCATCTGGAATGTTTGGGATTCATTTCTATAAAATTGAGGCGGTTCACTAAAGGGAAAAGATTCACAAGAGGGGAAGGAGCTCAGTGTTGGCAAACATAACAGCGACTTACTGCGCTGGAACCACTGTGCCGTGTTTCTGTTCTTAGAACAAGGTGGCTCCACTTGGGTTTTACCGAAGTCTTGGTTGGAGCCATCGAGGCCTGGAACCCGCCCGTTGCTCAGGGGTGTCTTAGCTTTCTCTGTTATGTATCCATGTTTAGTACTTTATAGATAGCTGTAAGATGACACAAATAATAACACCAATAAAATACAATAATAGAATATGTATGTAAGCTCTACTGGGCAGAGTCCTCTCCTCCTCCTGTGTCATTGCTTGCGCTTGTCAAGTATGCAGGTTTGCCATCTGCAAGCCCTACTTATGTTACAGCTCTGCATAATAGGTTGGTGCTTTATAAATAAAAGATAATAATAATCTGTAGGCCCCAGAGGATGCATGACGTGCCCAATATGTGCCTATTACGTGATGTCTGCTCCATCTAGTGGCTGCAAC
Source organism: Pyxicephalus adspersus (assembly GCF_032062135.1). Taxonomy (NCBI): domain Eukaryota; kingdom Metazoa; phylum Chordata; class Amphibia; order Anura; family Pyxicephalidae; genus Pyxicephalus; species Pyxicephalus adspersus. The sequence continues at coordinate 21,125,058 of NC_092858.1, forward strand.
TAAATGCCCGATGTAATCATTAGCATCGTTGTAAATGTAACCCTGAGAACATAAAAGTCTTCAAGTAATGCAGCTTGCTAGTCCTAAAATGCATTGACTGCCTTAGTTATCCTTTCTAACATTTTTTTTTCTTATTAGTAGCTGCTGGTTCTGGCAGTATAGGGCCTATTTATTAAAAAGTAGAAACCAGAAATTTTGTTTCCACCTTTAGAAAGCTGAGCGTCACATTAATAATCAATAAATCAAAGTGGTAACAGGTTTTGTTACTGGAAAACAGTATTCCAATATTAAAGCAGACCTAAACTCAGAATTTTTACTTTACATAGAAAGGTGAATATTTTGTTTGTTGGTGTTTTTAAAGAAAAAAAGGGTGCAGCACCATCCCCTAATTCTCGATCGCCAGGCCGATCAAGAATGAATGCGAGTGCAAAGCCTCCTGGGATACCTACGTCATGCATCCATGGAGGCTCTTGGCTGCTCCTTCTGCACATGCCCGAGCATCTCAAGCATGCGCAGAAGGAGGCCTTTTTATCAATAGGGAAAAAAATTGTGCATGCATAAGATTGGCACGTTTTTCCCAATCTATGTTACCCCATCTCATGCCTGCGCAGTGCGAGTTTGGGTTACGTAAGAAGAAGAACGCGGATGAAGAGAAGATGGCGGTGCTGGGCTAAAGACAGATACCGGGGAGATGCAGGACCCAGTGGAAGAAACCTCCTGAGGGATAGACTGATCTGCAGGATTAAAGGAAAGTGTGATTTTATTGTGTTTGGGTTTACTTTCGCTTTAAGGAGTTGGGTACCATTATACCATTATTCTAGAGATCAGAAACTCTATTCACTTAAAGTGGACATATCACCACAATTTTTACATTATTCAAAAGGGCAGATTAAGCAAAACTGTGTTTGTATTTTTTTTCTCCTACCTTTTTTTAAAAAAAAAATAAAGTGTAAGCCCTTCCCCTACAGCAGTAAAGACAGAATGGGAGAATGGAAGCCAAGAGCCTCCTGGGATACATACGTGACATATGCCAGGATGCTTTGGGCTGCTCAGTCTTGATCTCCGGCATGCACAGAAGGTGCTTATTCTGCAATAACAAAAAAGTGCTGATATGAAGCATGCGCAGTGGGATCAGCATTTTTTTTTACATTCACAGGATGAAACGTCACCCAATCTCATGCTTGCACAGTACGAGATTCGGTGATGTAGACAGAAGCTGGAAAAAGAAGGAAGAATATGGCTGCAATTGGACGAAAGAAGAATCCAGGACAGCACAGGACCAAATGGAAGTCAGGTGTGGAGGGATTGGGAGCTCTACGGAAGACAGGGTAAGTGTAATTGTTTATTTTAATGAAAGTTCCATTTTACCTGGAATAACTAATCGCCCCTTCTGATGTAGCAGCGGTATGGAGCTGTCAGGGGCTGCTGCTGTTAGCTTTTTCTGGTGCTAGCAATAAAAGTCAATGGG
>NC_092858.1:21127434-21152600 GCF_032062135.1 Pyxicephalus adspersus
TTCCCTTGTGTTTAACAACCCAACAATGTAAATTGGCATTGCACAGAACGTCCAGCAGGTGGTGCCATGTAATAAAGATCACATTGCACATGATGCAATACAAGGCTGAGAGTCTGGAAAATAGATTTAGGATTTACCAATACAGGTTTATAGGCAGATCTATAACTATATAATTATATGCAATACATAAAGATTAAAAGCAAATCTGGGAGGGGGAATACAAATATAAAAAATGTTATAAAAATAGTGTTATCATTTAGCTGGTGTCAGCACCCACTCCCATTTGCCACTGCAGCACTGTATAAGTAAAAATAAGTTTTTACTGCAATCATACTAAAGTACAGGCAAGTTTTGCAAGTTTAGAGCTACATACACACTGTGGAAATACATGTACAGGTATGATTAGCTGTCATAGGATTTATATTTCTGCACAACAAGTCCTGATTTTCCAAGACATAGCACAGAACAGCCAAGTTAGTAAACTGAGTGCTGTCTAGAAACACAAGCTATGTGTATTCCCTTCTTCCAGCCTTTGATTAGACAGAAAAGCAACAGTAACACATAAATCAACTAATCTTAACAGTCAATTCATAGAAAACATTAGTGAAAGTGTATAATCAAAACACAATTTTGGTGAGGCATTCCCATGCTCTCTTCTCTTGTCAGCACATGTGCACTTCTGAACAACTGATTGGCCTCAAGCACTGCTTCCCCCTTTCCTAGATTGAGCTCCAATGGACCAGGGATTGCAAGATACTGATACCAAGACAAATTTAAATTCGTACACCATTACCGTCAAACTATTAGCCACGAATAATTGCTGATTTTATTTATATTTGCCTGAAATTCATAATATAATTGTTTAACTGCCAAATCTGCAATAAAATCTTTTTTATTTGGCATCACACCACTGATAATAATGATAATGAATGCTGGGGCTGTTTATTAAAGGGATTTGGTGAGATTAGTGTCACTCAGTACGTGTTAGCTGTCATTATGCACAGAAGATTATATATTAGTGCAGTAAGCACAGCTGATGGCGGCCTGTTGGAGGCTGTGATGTTAGAAATAAAAAATATAGATTTTTTTATCTGCAGGTTTATTGAATTAATGAGTCAATGAAAGGATATTTTCAGCTTCATTGGTTGCTTTTTTTTACATGTATTAAATGTTAGCTCTGCCAGTATGTTGTATATGTTGATAGAGTGATTCAGATGTAGGCAGTATATGACATTTCTATATTAGAAATATAAAAAATATAGCTGCTCAGCAAAAGTGACAACTGCAGGGTTGCTTTGGTCAAAGGGCCAACATTTTTTAAGGGGCAGCACCGTGGTTTAGTGGTTAGCACTCTTTGCCTTTGCAGTGCTAGGTCCTAGGTTTGAATCTCGGCCTGGGCACTATCTGTATGGAGTTTGCAGGTTCTCCCTGTGTCTGTGTGAGTTTCCTCCCACATCCCCAAAACTATGCAGTTAGGTTAATTGGCTTTAGACTGCATTAATTACATATGACCATAGTAGGGACGTTAGATTGTGAGCCCTTTTGAGGGACAGTTAGTGACATGATTATGGACTTTGTACAGCGCTGTGTTTTATGATGGCGCTATATAAATACTTGGTAATAATAATATTATAAAGGGCCAATAGGAAAGTGAGGGGGCAGAAGGCAACACAAGGTCTGACACTACAAAGAAGTGTCAGAACTTTACTGCTGAAATGTTCACCCAACATTTAGCTGTGAGTGCAAAAAAAATTGGGGACAATTCACACTTGTCTGCATTGGTGCCTTGCATGAACCCGCGTGTTATGTAATGCATAAACATATGTTGTATTTGTAAATGACATTTGCTAACACATAGCAAATTACTTTTAAGAAATCCATTCCAAGTTTGCTGGATCACCCAGCTTCACTGAAGCTGTAGCTGGTGCCAATGTACAAGCAACAACTGCATGACCGAAAAGGAAACCGTTCTGAGATTTCCTGCGGCGTGCAAAAAAAAAAACGGTTCCCATGCTCTCCTATTCATTTAAATGGGAAAGGGTTGGGACTGCTGTAGGGTCCGTGGCAGAACGCTACGGTAGGTTTAAATTGTCCCTAGTCCAAATGTCAGCAGCAGACACTGTACATGGACTCTAACTGCCAGGAGTTTCAACCTGAAGCAGTTTCTTTTCATGACAGGCTCTCTTTAAATTCTGCTTTATCCATTATTTTGTATTTAAATATACCCTAAGGCGGAAAAACAAAGCAATCATAATCATATGCATCTAATTACATTTTAATTGACTGAAAGATGTTTTCTAACCACTTCTATGAGTTAATGTACTTTGCACATTTTGTATTCGGCTTTAAAGAACCCAACCCCACCACATTCACCTATACTGTGTGAAAAATGTGCAGCTAGAAGAATGATTTTTCTTACCGTAACACAGAGGATATGACTTATAATAAGTATTTTTTCAGTATGCTGTCAATATATTTAGCACATTCTAGATGTCTTTTGAACCGGGAAGGTAATTTCTCTAGCAGCCCTCACATAAATATAAAAAGATTTGCAAAGACTGAACAATTTCCTGTATAATACATTCAGCAGGTGGCTTAGTCATACTTGTTCAGTTCAGATAAAAATCCATGAAGGGTTAATCAAATATTATGTACATGGAAAGTAGACATCGGTTACCAATACCGGGACAGGGGATGTGTCAGCCTTATCACATAGGAGCTTAAAATAATCTTAAAATTATCTGTAGTTACAGTATATTTCCAGTATGAAGACCACGTTAGTATAATCTTTTTTATGTGGCTCAACTCAAACTGTAATGAGTAACAAAAAAAAGTGGGAAATCAAAACGGATCATCAAGCAGCGTAGTAGACAAAAACGAGAGAATGTTGTCTATTCCCACGTTTCGCCTTATAGCTTCCCCGGGGGAGTGCAGAAGCTTTCAGTATGCTGCGAATAGGTGACCAATGAGACGGTCCAAAAATGTGGGGATGCTTGACTGTAAGCAGGTAGGGAGGGAAGGATGGCTAGTGAGTTAGGCTTAAATTAGAAATTAGGCGGTTTTGGCTGTGGATAGATAATGAAGACAGTTGGGTGAGGTTAGATGGAGAATTTTCCAAATAAGGATCGATATATATAATTAAGTTGTGGAATGTTTATTGGAACGAATAAATTTTGAGATAAAGTTCCAAAGAGTGTCAGCCCCGAAAAGATTATTACATGGGAGGAAAAGAATTCAATATCAAGAATGGGAGTTTGGTATAGCTTGGCTATCAAATGTCCAGGAATTATCCAGTGGGCAGAACCATCTTTTTGCACAAAGTATGTACCGTAAGTAAAGAACACATTTCACCCACAGAAGAAGTTTGGGCATCAGGAAAAACTGGTAAGGTCTTCTGAAAAATAAGTTATGCAGAGCCTGACAGTGCAGCAAAATTAGAATGTTGGGCTTTTAATATAGAAAAACAAACAGATCTGTTTTAAAGCCCAACTAAATCCAGAACTGGAGAAAATAAATTCCAAAAGAAATAAGAACGGTGACTATAACCAGTGTTTAGATTTGGTGATAGAATATCTGTTTTTTGGGTCAAATGCTCTTGCACATCCACTAAATTTAATTCTTTCTCATTTAATAATTCAGCCAGTGGAGAGTCAATTATGTGTGACCACCCAAAGTAGAAAGAATATGTCAAATGCATATACCAGACTACATTTCCCAGCCGCTTTGCATTACAGTAGAACCCATACATCTTCATGAGAATGTGGGACCTTTAATTTACAGTAAGTCGTGGTAAGCAATTGTAGGACCTCGGTCTGTTAACAGGAACCTAAAAGACCAGAGAGGTCTTCCATCTATATAATTCCAGGAACTTGGAAGAGGACCAGGCTAAGATGCTGACCATGATGGAGTGAGGAGAGGAGAGTGAAAATTGGGAATAAGTAGGTAAATTTGTTTTATTGCAGAAGGGACTTTACCTGTCCCTTGAGCAATAAAGAACCTAACAAACCTGCAATTTTTTATTATTGAAGTCTGTAAAGTTGGAAAATATCTGAGCTTCCACCATGGGCCTTTGTATTTTTTCCTATATTACAATAAACATTTGTAGCTCAATTCTGCTATTCAGTGCTACCATGTTGTTAGGTCAATTCTTCTTTGTCATTGTCCAGTGTTCTCCCCAAGCCCTTTTAGCTGGGCGCACCACCTGGAACTGGGTTGCTATACAGGGGCTGCCATCCACCTTCAATTTGTTCCCATCCAGTTTAAAAATAATCTGGGTTGAACAATGTAGTCAAACATGACTTGTGACCCCTTTGTTAGGAAGTTGTGGTGAAGCAAGTTATCTTTGACTAAGCGCATTTATTTTATGTAAAAATAACATTAAAAAGACCCCATGCTAAAAAAAGAGCCGCCATCACATAATTGTGGCACACCTGAGCTGCATCCTCATTCTGGGTCATTGACCCAGAAAATATTAGGGATTATTCACAGTCACATGCTAACGCCTGTACAAGTATTGTGAACTGTTGGGCAAGCTTTGGTTATAATCAGCAAGTATGCACAGCAGGTTATGGCACGCATATTCCTTTTCTCTCTGTGCCCTCCAGTGATGACGGGTCAAGAATGCTGTACCACTGCATCCCCCACCCCATCCTCATCTTCCATCTCTGCTGCAAACCTCTTTGGCAATTTGGTGGCCATTGATAATATAACTTCAGCATGTGCAGGAGCTACAATGTCTCCGGCAGCCCAATCTATTCTTGGCAGTGCAGAGAATAGAGCCCGGCTTCACGCTGCATAGTGCATGCTATTCTATTGTCCCTTTTCTATACATATTACAATGATAATTAGGACATAAAAGTTAATTTCGGACTTGATTTGCAGGTTCTCAGCTCACAAAGAGCAAATGAATAATCCTCTCTCTTGTTATCTAATCTTAGATTCTTAGATACTCTAATCTAGAGTATTTGTACTGATACTGAACATTGGCGGTGGTGCTAGATTTTTTTATCTGTCCATTCATGGTCAAAACAGTGCTGATTTTTACATGTATTGCTTAAAGCAGACTTTTAATGACAGATCGAAAGTTCCCTGTCCTTCAACAAAAATGGCTTTAAAAATCATGTGCTGGAGCCTAAAATCCTGCAAGTCCCTTTGCAATGGGATAGAGTGCATTTTTATGGGAATTTGAGCCCCCCAGGTCTCCTGCAAGATCAGGTCACTTGTGTCACCAGAAAAGCTGTAGTAAATGATTTTTTTTGGAGGGGGAACTATTTTAAACAGTTTGCATTAGGAGACGGGGGTTGCTACTAAAAAAGCAGATCGTGCACTTGCTGTGGATCTGCTTTAAAATATAATGGTGGCAATCTGTGTAACTTTAGGTTATGTGACATCAGGAGATTGAGATGTAATCAGCATAGACAAGCCTGACAATGTGAGCTCTGGAAGGTATTTTCACTCTGTCTTCTCACTTTCCTATGGCTCAGTGTGATCTGCCCTGGGCTGTATAACAGTGTGAAGTAGGATAAAAACGAGTGCTTTGTAAAAATCTGTCAGCGACATTAGTATTCTGAGGGAACATCTGATTGTGTCATCAGGCTAGATGGTAAAACAAATAGCTTAAGAAGACCACCGCAGAACTGTACAAAGCCATCATTAGAAGCTAGAGTTACATAGACAGCACAGAAAATCTCCTTTTGTTGAGCCCTGGCAAAGCTGAGCTTGGAGCCAAGAATAAAGATCAGCATAGCTAATCAGTTCGTTAAGTAGAGTACTGTACACTTCACAACATCGCAGCCACTCCTCTCGTGTTTTATTTTCCTACCTGCAATTAAATGGCTTCTATAAGCTTTGTTCAATTCATGTGCAAGTTGTAATTAAGGGGCCGAGCATATCATCCACATCTTTATATTCTGGATGTTTACAAATTGGTTGATGTTCTGAAGCTTTAAAAATGTCCACATTATGGATTCTGTCTGATTATAATGAAACTTTTCATTGCGTCTTTCCCTTGTTACACATAAACGTTGCATCTGACTTCTAATTACAGTTACGTAAATACTGTTTATTAGCTAACTCAGTTTATGAAGTTTAAAGACACCCATGGATATAAGATAATTGTCAATTGATCCAGATAACTTCAAATGTAATGTTGCCCAAGCTGGAATCATTTAATGCATCATCAAAATCTCCACCTTTTGCATGAACATGGATAGTTGAAAAATATGAGCATGCATATGGAGTTGAAACAGTCAATTAAAAGAACAACTGCTTGTGACAAAATGACTTTAACTATTCATTAATCAATTGTAATTGCTGCTGGTTAATGAGACACGTATCAAAGTTTTCTGGATAACATCTCATGGGTTGAGACCAATAAAGAGGACCTTAGTATTTTCACTGTTCAAGACCAACATTTGTAATCATTTCAGCAACAAAACTATCATCTGTCCAGCTGTTCCCCAGATCAGAGTTTTTTTCTACAATTCTTTTTAAAACAGGTGGAGTTCTTCTTCAGGTGTTGACATCACTGCATGTGTGAAGTGGACGTTTCCTATTGACTGATGAAGCATGTGGTTAATGTCCAAATAAACACAATATTTGACCAGGCCCTTACAAGGGCAAAATGGGTTAGAGGATGTTGGAAGGCGGCGAGGGTGTCAAAAGGCTTTAACACATCACAGTGCAGTTACTAACAGTTTCCTCTTCTAAATAAAGTTTGTATCAGCTAAGCTTCAAGCTAAGAAAAGACAGAACCATTAAACATCACAAACCAGAGCCGCTCCCAACTTCCTGAAGATATGTCCATTCATTCTCACAAGCCTTCAATGGATTTTAAATGATGTTAAGTTTTTCCAAAACTGAACATTTAGTAAATCAACATGGAAATACAATGAAAAATTGTGATTTAAAGCCATAGACCTAATATATATTTTACTATTGTAGTGAACAGGGACACTGATCAGTAGAACAGGAGGATTTGTATAGTGTAGGTCAGTGGTCCCCAACCTTTTGGACCCCAGAGTGATGTCATGATGCCAGAACCTGTCCACTCTCCCATCGCAGGTCCGAGCCTGAAACACAACCCACCCACTGCCCTGAGCCTACGATCTATATGAGAGACGAGGTCCTCGGCTCTGGCAGGTGCGCCCCCCCAGTTGGGTCCTTCTCCTGATCACCAAAATGTTCTTGCGGACCACCAGTTGGCGACAGCTGGTGTAGATGACTATCAGAAAATAAAGTTTTTCGGCACAGGAGTTTACCAGTAACTGCCTAATGGATTTTAGGTGCCATTTCACATATCCCTTCTCATGGAACCAAGATCCCCTTCCAACTCAATTAGGAAGAGGGTACTTTCAGCAGCACTGTCTAGTTTACTCAATATGCCTCAACATAACCATAAGCAGGCATCATATACTGCTAATTGGCAAGTGGTAGAATGTTGTGTGAAGTAGGCAGGGGAGGATGGTCCAAAGAACTGTCAAGAGAACTGGGTGGTCCAGAGATCTGGGTTGACAGGGACAATGTTGGTGCTAGTCTGCTATGTAAATGCAAAGTTAAGGAAGTGGTGAACAATAGTTAGTCAGACTAGGTGTCCTGGGCCCCAAGTTGGACAGCACTTTTAGATTCAGATCCACTTTGGTGTTTTGCCTCAGAACTCTTCTCTTCTCCTGTGCAACTGCTTTCTGCTTATAAAGATTGCAAGGCTGCTAATTCACTACTGCAAGGAGAAGCATACTTTACAGAACTGCTGAATGAAGTGCAAGTGTTTCGGATGTAACATTGAGCATTAATTACACAACAGTGTATGCAGCTAGTGGTCATTGAAGGCCTATGTTTCTAAAGCTGAGGTGAAGCCAACTTAGAAAAAAAAAAAAAAGTTTTTATGCCAATAGACTATTGAGCCTCTCCTGAGTGAGATACTAACTTCAGCACTTATTTGTTTTGTTTACTTGGACCTGTACATGCACCAGCTAGGCATAATAAAGTAGCATGTGTGACAGATACAACATACCCACCTGGGTAATGAAGATGGCCAAAGACTTAAAAACTATCATAGATGACAGTGGCTGAAATGGTGAGACATGAAGGCACTTACAGCAAAGTTTGCCATAATGTGCCAATATGCCTGTGCCTGCACAGCATGCACCAATTAGCACGATTAGTGGGAATCACCCCATCTATGCTATAATGAAACCTGAACATGATGGGCCTGATTTTTTAAAGCTCTCCAAGACTGATGAAGATAGACTATCATGGGTGAACCTGGTCCAGCAAACCTGGAAGGGATTTCTTAAAAATCATTGGTATTTGGCAAATGTTTTTAGTCCTGGACCAGATCCATTGCAGTTTTTCTGGATCATCCATGTTCTCCCATGATATTTTATCTTCTCCAGTCTTGCAGACCTTTGATAAATCAGACCCAATGCCTGGGAAATGAAAGGATGGAAAAGCTAGTCAAAGGCTTAAGCTACGTACACACGTCAGATGATTCTCATCCGTATATCGCCGCAGGGCTAGTATCAGATGAGAATATGGAGTGTGTACAGCAATCGTCCAATCGTCCGTTGTTCATGAATCCGTGCTCGCGGATCCACGAACGACGAATCATAGTAATGCAAGTGAAGGGGAGAGAGTGCAGCAGGGTGCCGCTCGCTCGTTCTTCCCCTCCCCTCTCCATAAAGCAGAACGGCTATGTACAGAGCATGTTCCTGCATCTTTTAGTTTTTTATCTTTGGAAAGGATCGTGAAAGACCCTTCCAATGACAAAAATCCAACATGTGTACGTAGCCTTAGTTGTCAGAGCACACAGTCCTTCCACCACTTTCCCAGCATTTGGCTAGATAAGCCTTAGTCGTTTCCTATCATCACTGGCTCAAAACCTTTCTATACAATGTTTAATAAACAATGTCAAGTGTCTGGAACTAAACTTATCACAGTGCAATACACTTTCAAATGACAAAAAAACTCTAGCTATCTGTTTTGTGTGGGAAAATGACTAATTTCCTGAGGCTATGGAAAAGTGTCTGTTATCCGTGCATGGTACAACAGTGTAACAGACAAACACATGATTAATGCCATGTTATATACCCGCTGGCCAAGGGAATGTGCCCATTTAGAAACAAATGGCATGCCACTGTTTAAATTACCATTTAAGTTAATTAAAACAATTTGTCCTTTCAGAGTTTCTCTTTTAAGTGTCAGAACTCAAGAAGATATATTTACTGCTGAGAAGTCTGCAACATCCCAATTTAACCTAACATGTGAACCCCCCATACCACTATGGCTAATTCATTTTATTTGCACAGTTAATTCAATGGGCACTGTGAATCTGTTTGGCAGCATTCTCACAAAGTCTTGAAACACTTAACTCCTTAGAGATTTTTTAACAGGCATTTAGAAAGGCTTTTCTCTTCTGACTAATGGCCGTGGCAATTTTCCCATAGATTAATAGGTTACAACTACGGGCAAAGAGCAATGGTGGACAGTAAGTCAAAGAAACAAAATTAATTTTAACTTTTATCAGTTTTCATAGGTCAGAACAATGGCATTTGATATCTGCTTTTGTGTTAGATGATGAAAGTGGTATATAGTATTGCTAAAAAACCTACAAAGAAAAGCATGGATCATGGGGATTACTATTGACTATTACAACAGCTGTTGAATCATAAAACATCAGAAATAATTTTTCGATTGAGGGAATATGCAACACTAATGACCCTATCAGTAGTGCCCATTCAAAGGAAAACAATATAAAGAGAGATTCACCCTCAAGATGTGGAATAGTCTCTCAATTGATGTACCATTTTTTATTTCTCTAGTCTATTACTGATGGTTTTCCAACACATGGAATAGTTTATTGGATGATTTGAATAATAACTTTTGTTTCCTCCTAATAATTCTAGCATAGCTGATGTCTACAAAGTAGGAGCACATGCCACGTGCATGTATGGTTGCCTGATAGGGGTGTATGAGAATATGCTACATGAGAATGTGCCATGAGCATGCAGCCTGCCTGAGAGGGGCGTAGGAGTGTATCCCATATGAGTATGTGCCATGAGCATGCACAATTGGCTGACAGGGGCGTATGGGTATTTGCAACATAAGTATGTGCCATGAGCATGCATGGTTGGCTGATAGAGGCGTATGAGTAAATGCAACATAAGTATGTGGCATGACCATGTATGCTTGCTCTACAGGGGGGCGTATGAGTATATGCTACACGAGAATGTGCCAGGAGCATGCAAGCCTGCCTGAGAGGGGCATATAAATGTATCCCATATGAGTATGTGCCAGGAGCATGCATAATAGGCTGACATGAGCATGTGCCATGAGAATGCAAGCCTGCCTGAGAGGGGCGTATGAGTGTATCCCATATGAGAATGTGCCATGAGAATGCATGCTTGGCTGACAGGAGCGTATGAGTATATGCAACATAAGTATGTGGCATGAGCATGTATGCTTGCTCTATAGGGGCGTAGGAGTATATGCTACATGAGAATGTGCCATGAGCATGCAAGCCTGCCTGAGAGGGGCATATGAGTGTATCCCATATGAGAATGTGCCATGAGCATGCATGATTGGCTGACAGGGGAATATGAGTATATGCAACATAAGTATGTGCTATGAGCATATATGCTTGTCTGATAGGGGCATATGAGGTTGCGTTGCATCATTATATGCCATGGACATGCATGATCGATCGATAGGGGCATACATGATAAGAAACAAATCATTTAAAAAAAATAGGAAAGATCCTCCCACAGTTGTATTGTGCCTGGTATGTCTGATTTTTGACTGTTGGCAGCTTAAGCCTGTAATATCCCTAAATAGGAGGTATTTTCATTGTCTCAGTGTATTTAGCTTCAGTCAGTGAGCAGTATAGACACTTATAGGGATCAGCTTACAGCCCTGCTGGAATTATACTCTTTTGTCTTTGACAGCCTGGCTTTTGTAGAAAACTGCATCTCTATTTAATCCAGACAAACGATTTGATGAGGAAGTACTAAAATAATTCCTACTGTAGAAAATCATAGGAGTCAGCACAGCACCGAGCGCAGCCTGCCAGCCTTACGCCACATGTGCCTTAATCATCCCTATTCATGTAAGGCCAGACATAAACTACAGAACATTACCACACTGGTCAGTAACTCTTACCTAGCTGCAGGCCACACAATAAGAAGAATCCATTGTGGAAAAAAGCATTTTCTCAATGTAGTAAAAGCAGCACAGAGATTTCTACCATTCATGGTTTTCAATTAATGAGCATTGGATTGAAGAAAAATGAAGCAAGCAGACAGTTTCCACAAAGGTTCATTTGTAAAAACTAAAGTAATTTGATCGGTCGTATCAAAATAAAGAATGACGACTAAAACTTGGCAAAACCTTTAGTTAGATCTGGTGGTTATTGGTAAATCTTGGTTAATATAATAGGAAACAGAGTTTACCTTGGTAAACTCCCTGTAGCTTTATATGTATGTATACAAAAACTATAAAGGACATTTTACTATGATTTATTAGAATTACCAGCTTTTCTTGGTGCTTAGCAGCAAGACTTTAAACAGAAGTCCCCTCGATTTATTTCTGTTTCTTTTATATGGACAACAAATATCTGGTCTTTAGATGATCCTGGGGTTTAAATAGCTCACCATCTTTACGTTTTACACCTACAACATGCAACAGCAAATAATTAATAGCAACATATGGACTGGACAGGGGCTGGCATTTAGAAGGGAGGATTGAGTGATATAGGTGTGGGTCACATTTATTCAGCAGCTTCCCCTGCATTAAAAGCTACCAAATCTGGGAAAACACATCACAATCATTCCGGCTCTAATACACCAAACCACAATATCGTTTTGGTTCTTCTTGCCCTGTATATTTTCATCAATAAAGATGTAATTGTCTCCAAATGAGTGGCATAAATAATACTTTTATTCTTGCTACCTTTTGGCAATAAGTACAACAAAAAAGCTGACTGATTACATGCTTCCATTATAGAAATGAATTTGGAAACAAGGGGAGAACATCATGTTTCATATGTTTACTATAACTATTATTTAATTCACCTGCAGGAGAACACTACTGCTCATTTATATTTCAAGAGAAATCCAACTTGCAATCATGGGTGTGTGCCTATTAATTGCATTGCCTAAGGACTCCATTGAGGTCCTAACCATTGCATATAAATTATTATGAAGATTTTAAAACACACAGACTTTAAAGGTTGATTTACTAAAGGAGTTTATAGTGTACCCCGAACAAATTGAATGCAAGATTTTTCAGATAGTTTAGATAATGTGATGAAAATACATTTTGTAAATATATACCCAATCAAATGCAATATTTTTTTTTTTAAAGCACACCTTCATTTCATTTACTAAGCAAGTAAATTACCTGTTGCAGATTGATAGTTTATTAACTTTGGTAAATGAACATTACTCCTTTAGAAAGACAGCTCCTTTCTATCAAGCCTCTACCTTAAATAGGAAAAGTGAGGCAGCTCCTCACAATGGCCACTGAATACGTTGGTCAGAATGGTCCTTTGAGCAAGCACTCTTGCCTTTCAGCACTAGTTTCCAAAATTGGAAAACCTGAAGACAATACTTTCCTCATAGATGTTTTTATGTTTTTTTCAGCTTTTTAATGGGTTATCTCTAAGCACTCCACTTTCATCCCAAAACTCCACTGGTGGGGTAATTGGCTTCCCCACAAAATTGGCCTTTACTATGATATGGACAATAGACTGTTAGCGGCATGACTATGCTCTCTGTAAAGTTCCCCATATTATGTTAGTACTGTATACATACATAATAATTTTACTGGAAGACATTCCAGGTTATGGCTACATCCTCGCGTAATCCTCATTATGGCTACATCCTCGCATAAGAAAGAACAAATTTCAGCTTTAATGGCTCAGTCAACTCTGGACACATCAAATCGTTTTTTTAACGGATGTGCTCCTTACAGAACTGAAGGGGATGATAAAAATAATGATGAAGATATTTTAGTGCGTAAAATGTGCAGAAGAGAAGAGGGAGTATGGACTATGGACATAGTGTGTACAGGAGAGAATGGATAAGGGTATGATGGTGGGTATGTATTATGTGACCAAAACAACCTCTCAGCTCAGCCATCTATAGCCTACTAAATCTCCCACACACACAGACTTCCAAGCTAAAATATACCCTGTGCGGTTTGCTGGTCCCTTGTGTTGTCTTAGGGACAACCCAGCTTCCTGCCGGGGAAGACTTACTGCAGGAAAGCTTGAGGACGTAAACCCAACCTGAGAGATCTCAAGCTCTCCTGCATTGGGTCTCAGACAGTAGTCAGGTACATCAGCTTGGGAAATCTGTGGGTGCAAGCTAGTAAGTTTAGCAGCGTTCAGTCAAGAGGTTCTTGAGATAAAAGGAGTCAGAGCTAAGAAGTGCTATTAATGGCATGATGCCTTGGGGATTTCATGTACTTTCAGGTATGCATGTGGGGGATCTGGATAGGGTAGGCTGAAAAGTCATTTGGAAAGATGATGCCCTTGTAAGAAGTAATCTTGCATGGAGGGGTGGTGCCTTTGGGGGCTTGATATTTCGGGATGGTGAGGTGGAGAAATGTGAAGCTGCAGCAATGGCGGTATAGTTTAGGGAGCCAAGGAGGGCTGGATTGGGAAATTGAGGTGAAATGGGGAACAGAAGAAGGATAAGGAGAAATATATACTTTAGACAGAATCAACCCAGGCAAAAAGAAACAAGACTTAGACATTATCCTCAATAAGAAAGCAAAAACTGTGCTCTAAAAAGAAACCCAGACTTAGGTATTATAATATTAAGAATTCCTAATGCTACAAATACACTTTTTAGATATACCAGTTTATATATTTTAGATGAACCATTCTGCAATATTGTTCTAACAGTGTTATGGGACATAAATGAGAAAACCTTTACTTGGAATCAGCTATAGCCACATCACAGTATATACAGTCCATACACGTGACCGTTTATCCCTTCTGCCACTGCCCATATGTCTGATATCACACATGTGTCCTGCTGCCTAAAGCACTAAGCGTTAAGTCAGGCTTCCCAACCGGGTACACAAGTCAGACTCTATTTAAGTGGCATTTATTATTTTAATGACAATTTCTCCATAAGCAGATTTGCCTATCTTTACTCATTAACTCACAGACCGTATTAGGAATTAGCAAGTGAAAACACAAGGCCTGCTTTACTACTTATACAAAACGGGGATTATAATGGTTCATCTGCAGTGGGGAATTCTGGGTAATGTCATGTGCTAGGTCAAAAAAGCCATCTGCTTATTTGCTAACCTGTTAAAACACTGTGGTTTAAATGATTTGATGGAAAACAAAGTTACATCCAGTGATAAAATATGGCTAAAAACATTCATAAATAGTAGGACCTATTTTATAGAAATGTGAGAGAGTTAAGACAGTGACTTAAATGATAGAATACTGGGCTGTAGAGAGCATATATCATATGCATGATTAAAGAAAAAAAAAGAGGCTTCCTATTGTATGAAACTGCAAACTATGCATAGCATAAGGAATCGTATAAATGGGGATCATGGTTGAACATGTCATGTGCTCACCAGACCTTAAGTCCGAACCTCTATTTATCTTCAGTACGTCGGGAATGGTAAAAATCCTTGTATTTTTTTTTTTTTTAGGCATTAGGAAATCTTGTTTTAAATGGACATTTTTTTTAGTGTTTTAGAACTCAAGGAAGATGAAAGCCTTATCTTACTGCTCTATCATTGAAACGATTTAAAACATTGATAGAGGTGGTTTGCTCCAACCAACACAATGGATTCTAAGTTTGCAGATCCTGCTTTCATTATCTGGTGAACGGTTGTGTCTTTTCAGCTTAACAAAATGCCTGTGCTTGTCAAGTGCTATGGACAAACGTGGCTGTAGGTGGCTGAAACAGAAAATATTTTACAGTCATCCATCTGAATCAAGGCTATGGAAATATTCCTCTTAGACCAGTGTTTCTCAACCGTGGAACCCTTAAGGTTCCTCCAGAGATTGCCAGGGGTTCCTTGAGCAATGAGCACTTTTTGCCTCTCAGAATAATCATTACTGAGACCAATGACGCTTTTGGAGGCTATATGTAGGGGGTGACATTCTTCCCAGTGGCCAGCAATGTAAGAGACATTCTTCCCAATGATCACCATGCCATTGTACTGTGAATGGTGGATATAGTCATTTTAGTAGGGGTTCTATGATTGTTTCAATGGTTTCTCCATTCTAAAAAGGCTTTTTTTGAATATTGGAATATGTAAGCCCATTGCAAGATTTCCCTATGGCAACTTAAAAACTTTGGAGATTTGCCAGTTTTATTACTGGTGACAGTGGTCATTAGGACAAATGGAGAGGAGGAAATTCCCTAATTCTCTAACCCTGCACCACTCCCTATTTCAAAGTAAATTTTACAAAAACCTTCCACATGCAAATGCTGACTGGATATAGGTATAAGTTAATAATGTGATGAATAAAACAAATGTAATACAAAGTTTTCTCTGTTTTTTTTGTCTTATCAAAATACAAATAATATACTTACTACTTGTGGAGGACATGCGGCTGTAGTCAGACCTGCAAGGAAAGCAATGAAATCTATCAGAATGTATGGTTTTCACTAAATTATTTAGCTAAAATCACACTTACATTTTGGAATTATATTGTTCCAGTGATACAATATTCACCATGGGTACATTTAGGGTAAAAGTTGGGTGAAATTTGGATAAAAGCATTTATAAATAGACCCCTAAGTGTTGAAGCTTACATAGAGTTAAACAATTTCTGCCATGGCAATTTCAGTGGGCCTGATTTATTAAAGCTCTCTAAGGCTGAGGAGGCTATATTTTTATCAGTAAAGCTGGGTGATCGAGCACACCTAGAATGGATCTGGTCCAGGCTTTAAAACATTTGCTAGCAAATAGTAAATTACTTTGAAGAAATCTATTTCAGGTTTGCTGGATCACCCTGATAAAAGTGTATTCTTTCCAGCCTTGGAGAGCTTTAAGTCAGGCCCAGTGTGTATCTGTCAGGCTCAGGCCTGATCAGTCCATCCTGGGCAGAAGATGGCACACACCACATTTACATAGTATTGAGTATTTCCAAGGTTCCTTTAGAAGGAACATAGCAGTAGGGTAGACATATCTGTATTACCCCCCATGCCTCCTATTGCTCCTTTAACACCATAGACAGCCACTGACCAATGGAAAATTTTAGAAGTGGCCAAACCCAATTTTTTTATTGGTCAAGATTGGTTTAAGTTATCAACGTTTGTGGTTCATTTTAAAGCATTTGCATACCAATAGCTTTTATAAATATACAGATATTTTATATTGTTGTATGTTTTCTTTGTTTAATAAAAGCTCTTCAGTTCCCTGTTCAGATGGTATCTTTAAGCTTAAATGCATTCAAAGCTGGCTGAGAGAGCAGTAATCCCGGTTTTGTATTGCTCGCTAGTCACTGTACTTCATCTCAGAGGAATGTAACTTTTGTCAATGTACTTCACTTTCAATAGATGTCTGTTGGCACATCAGTTTTAGACTTTCACTCTGAAACAATGGTTTGCCCGAAAGACATTTCAAAGCCTCGGTCGCCTTGCTTTATCTGGCTCTCTTTTTATGTTGTGTTCTCATTCTAGAAAGAGCCTGTATTTCAGTGAACAATAGAAAGTGACATAACCCATCCAATCCCATCATTTCTTCAATCTTCTGCCTAAGCACATGGAAATATAAAAATTAATTCAAGGCAATGCTATATCCGTCATCTGTGGAAGAAGAGCTCAGTCACTACATGCTGTAGACATCAAGTCAAAAATACTGAAGAAATGAACACTTAATAGTTTAGATGAGAACCACAAAATGTTTGCTGATTTTTTTTTTATTAGCAAGGCAATTTGTGTTTCAATAACTTTAGAATCCAAAGCCAGTATCTGTTTTGTCAATGTCAAACCTGACTCATCCCTGCATTAGTGCTGTAACGTCTGTTGGGAATTTTCCACCATGGGCTGTGATGGTGTTTACATTTTGTTTTATTGGAAAAGACAAAATGCTTCATATTCAGTAACTGTCTTCTGTATACATATATAGAAAAGAGCCCGGATAAAAATATAAGGTAGTTTCAGAAAAGGTTATAAGAAATATCATGGTATTATATTATATAATGATATGATAGAAGATATCAGCATTAGGTAACACCAGCAAGGACAATAACTTAAATTAAACTGGTTTACAGAGTGCAATGCAGGGTAAGAACCAGCAGTGATCAGAGAAGTGGAACTAAATAATCATACTCAGAAGTAAGTAGTAAGGGAACATATCAGGGAAGGAATGAGTATATCCCCAGAAGTAGGGATTGAAGCCATTTGCTTGGTCAGAATACAGAGTGTAGCTTGTTAGAGTCTTCTTTTAGGTCTAGTACACGTAGGCCAATAAGGTTTTCAATCCGATAAAACCATATAGGTAAATTAGTAGCCAACCAATTGTAAGCAACTGATCTCTAGGTTACCAACCGACGTTGAATAATTGGTGGTATAATATCGATCAAAAGTAAACAAGTCATGTTGTGTGTACTAACAATTGTCAAATCCAATTGGCAATCTGATCTCTTTCTAAAAATGATTTTAGGGGTAGAGTATTATACACAAGAGAGCAATGTTTTGTGACTTCCAACTGATCATATACCCATTGGATAGGTCATCTAAGTGAAAAAAGTATCAGCATATCTACTACATCTACATATCTACTACATGTAGTATCTACTACATAGTCTAAACTTCCTTTTTCTGAAATCTTTAAAAATTCCCTAATCTTACCGAAGCAGCAAGGGCCTAGAAGTACAGGTATCTAATATTTTATATCAGTGATACACTTGTCACAACAGAAACAACCACCCCTTGAACTTTCATGAGACGGGAAGAAGTCAACACTGAGTCAGGTCCTTTGGGATGATATGGATTGTGCAGTTCCGTTGATGACAAATTCAGCTTGTCCTTTGAAAGACCCAAGTAGACAAAAAACAGAACTGATGGCTGACCAGGCATATAAAGCAATTGATCAATGTCTATTTCTAATAATAGAGGGGACAGTATTAAAAAATTTTCTAACGTGGCCTTGGATCTGTCCACAACCTATCCAATTTTTTCACCAATTTAATTTCGTGTTATAAGTTATAACTTTGTTTTAAAGATGTAGACATGTAACTACACATTGAGTATATTAAATGGTGATTTGTATCCTCAGAGCAGTTCATCCTTATTTGTCTAGCCTGCAAAAATGAAAATCTAACGCATGGCTGTCTATTACACAGAACACTGAATACTTAGATTTAGGATCAATGGGACATAAATGACAGCCAGTGTTCGTCGATTGTTGGAGGAAACAGTGTTCTCCCTGGCCCCTTTTAGCCGGCACTTGTCAGTAACCACCCGGCTGTTTTTGGATGTTCACTGAAGAGCTGGGTCACAATACAGGGGCTGCCACCTGCCTAAAGCTTCTTCCCACCCAGCTTAGAAAAAATTCTGGGGAATAGACTGGGAAGTCCATTAAAAAAAAACAGATAATCGCTGCATGCATTCAGGACTCTGGTGGGAATAAGTATCCCAATGTTACAAATACCATGTTTGATACAGAACCTATTCCCACACATTGATAAAGCAGTAAAACTAGATAATGTGTAATATATGTAGTCAGGACATGGAAAGGTGCTGTGTAGATAAATGTTTATTAGGTTATTTAAAGCCAACAAGTTCACAATTCACCATGGACCCTCCTTATAACAAGATGGTCACCATTGCTCAACTATAAACCCTGCTACCCACTTTAAAAAACTGCAGGTGAAAGCAGAGAGAATTAGTTTTTTTAATGTTTAATTGCAGAAATTTCCTTTTTAAAAACCATAGTTTATTATTTTGCAGTGTACCACTGAATTGCAAATGTGAGTATTAAAAGAAAGTCAATTCTTAAGTACTGCCCTCCCCTTCCTTGTACATCATAACCCTCTACTCGTCTGTCAATATCTAATAACTGTCTGTGCTGGTCCAGCAACTTCGTCCCTTCACCAAACTGCCTAAGTCTACATGGACGTATTCACCAGCGTTTAACATGAGCGTTTGAAGTCCATTGTTCGAAAATTCCTATTTATTCCAATGGGCCATTCCACACCAGAGCGTTTTCTTGATGGGCTTAAAAAAAAAGGAATCCTGAAGTGTTTGGAGAGAGATAAAACGCCCATAAATGCCTCCCAAACGCCCAAAAACATTCAAAAATTCTTCACAAAATTCTAAATACCCCATTTAACATAAATAGGCATTTTACCATATTCTTACACTTCTTTGCCACATCTTTATAAATGCATACAAAATCTGTATGGGCATGTAAAAGCATTTATAAATTTTAATCAGAGCAGACTTAGCCTTAATGTGGCTCTCATAAACAGAACCGGGTGTTTTTACTTGTATGGTGTCATTAACTGTCCACTGCTGTACCAGTGAAACCAGGTAGATAATTTCAAGGTTTTAATAATCACTGCAGGTACACAAACATACAAATGTACATGCATACATGTTGTGTGCTCTCAGATCTGCCTTTCCCCATTGATTTCCATTTTCGTACATTCACATTGCCGAGACATAAAGTGAACCCCTCACATGCATGCACCATTTTCTATATTTTCATACTGACGTACCTACCTTTTATTTCCTTTAGAGTTCAATGAAAATATTTACACCTCCAAAAATCCCATTTTATTACCTTCTTTTCTTTTTCTCCTTTCTTCTGCTGCCTCAGGTCAGGTACCACGCCATTATCTTCTTCCTCGTCTCTCCTGCCCTATTCATGACATGGTGGTGCTGCTCTACATCATTCTGTGCATGTGCCAGATTGGGTACCATGTCATCAGGAGTTGTTCCACAAAACCAAATAAATTGGTGACCGATCACACTTAAAAGTCCTCATTTATTAAAGCATACCTATACTTAGAAGTTTCTTCTTCTAAAAAAAAAAAAAAAAAAGGTGCAGCACCGCCTCCTAATTCCCAGCCACCTAGGCGGTCGAGAATGGCTGGGAGCGCAAAGCCTCCTGGGATCCTATGTCACCCGATCTCGCTCCTGGGTTGGGTGATATAGGATGGAGAACCAGGAACAGAAGACGAGGATGGCGGAGCCCGGAGCGCCGTCTCCGGGACGAATGTCGGGATGACGTGGAACCAGATGCTAAACACCCCTGGAGTGATTGGTCTGCCCTGCAGGATTGAAGGTGTGTTTTTGTTTTTTGATTATAGTTCCCCTTAAAAGCTCTCCAAGACTGGAGAAGACAGACTACCATGGGGAAAGCTGAGTGATCAAGCAAAAACATTGAATGGATTTTTTTAAATCATTATTTGGCAAATGCTTTTAATCCTTGACCCAATCCATTGCAGGTTTGCTAAATTACCCAGGTTCTCCCATGACAATCTATCTTCTCCAGGCTGTGAGTAAGATTAAACATCAGATGGTGAAATAAATACATTTATATATTGTTTTTTTCAGTTCTTGGTATTATACTACTACACTTAAATGAACAGATGTTATAAACTTTCAGACCAGGTTAAAAAATAGAGCAATAAGCCAATAATCCGCTGTCTATTTTTTTTTACCAATTTTAAGTGATAATAAATGTCCCATGTGTTTTCCTTGAAGCTGTACGTGCAGAGCTGAACGATGTAAACTAATTGGCTTATTTGTACTTCTTTGTTGCCAGTGTTAGAGCCTCTGCTCATTATTCGGGCACTATTTTGGTCCGGTAATCTGTCTTTGGGTTTCACCAGCCGAAGGGCATGTGGCAGCTTGAGAGTATTTTTTAATGAATGCAGAGTAAGAGGCCGCGCATTTAAATGAATCATTGTCACTAAATAATGGCGAGTTGAAAATCCCCGTTCCAAAGAGATGAATGATGTAGTGTCTGTTGAAATTAAACCGGCAACATACATTCATTGCTTTCAAATTGAACTATTTACACTTTTCTAACATTTATTTCTGCTTTACATTTTAACATTTTTTCTGTTTAACACTAAAAAAATGTATTTTATTGTTGGTTGTACACCTGAAAATAAGAAAAAAGGATAAGGATTTGAAGCCTACTGGAAATAAATAATGTATGTAAATGTATGTATGATCCCTGTTGTTTATCTGATTCTAATATACTGTTGTAGCCAAATGTCACAGGTCATCCATAGGTGCCATTTGTGTCAGTGTGTTACTTTGTCCACTTTTCCCTTAATTAGTAGCAGATGGTTGGCAGATCAGTGCCTCAATGAAACTTTAACATTTCGCAGGTTCAGAACAAAGAAATATCTCTAGTCACTCCAATCAAAAAAAAAAAATATTTAAAACATAATCCTGTAAGTCAAACTTTTTTTTTGCAGTTGCTGCACTTAAACTAGTTACATACCAATCTTTAAATTTTCAAATCTTTCCAATTTTTTTCAAACACTTTTATAATAAAATTAAAAATATTATTATAATAAAAACAATCGCTTTCCAAGAAACTGATGATAGTTGGTTGGTCCTTATGGCAATATTTTTTTATGCGTTTCACAGACATTATAAGAATGATTTTTATCAATGCGTTCTCAACCAATATTTCTCATAAAGATTATACATTACTCAATTAGGAAAAAACAACTTACACTTGCACAACCAATTTTCTTTTAAAGTGTAGCTGATTAGCATTTCCTCCTTTTCAGCACACCATTGGGGCTCATACAAAACAAAGAACTTTGAAGGAAGCAGACTTGCACCGAAGTAGCGCAGCTTATCAACGACCAAACTATGGACAAAAAGTTTTCCTTATGAGGATCTTTTATCATTAACTAGGCTTTTCAATATATCCAATTATTATCTTATCCAAATACTCCTTATCATTCCAAATGTCTATTAACTTTAGTTTATGAACATATATAATATGAAAAAGAACATTTTCTAGTTTCTAGTTCTCACAGTGTACAGGATTTCAAAAAGGTTTTTATATAGGAGTGTAGCCTCCAACAAAATCAAAAGAGGAAAAGACTATTTTCTATATACAAAATTATCTTTATCTATAATGTTAATACAAGATTTTAGTAAGAGACTACCAATACTGGGTGCTTCCATACATATGACCCATGATATTACCCCTAACACCCCATTTAATGTGTAATAACACAGAAGGAGGGCTTGGGGCAACCATATTTGTTTATTACATATTTACGCTCAGCTTCCTTCTTAGTACTATTGCACAATTATGTTAAGCTGATTCTAGTCACACACAAAGTTTCCTACAGATGCCGAATAACTGTTGTTAGTGATCGTTTCCAGCAACAAGTAAACAGACTCTGTAGGGGTAGTGCTTCTCTATTTTATGGAGAAGGGAATCGGAGGCATCATACTACACTGTCTCCTTTAGAAAACGATTGTAGTCATTTGTGTAAGTTTTTGATCCGGCATAGGGAAAAGCTAGGGGGAAGGTGTATAGGTGATAGATTTTTGCCATGATGGGGCAACTATGGTTGCATGCACACTGCGTTGCTGGAAACAATTTAATGAGATCAGATGAACTGCTGGATCACCCAGGTTCTCCCATGATAGTCTATCTTCTCCAGTCTTAGAGAACTTTAATAAATCAGGTCCAATGTAAGACAATGAGGGATAAAGGGGCATTAGTAACATAGGTGGCAAGAAGCAGGCTGTAAAGCAAGGACCAAGACCAACTGTGACACTCAGGTGACATTAGTTAGAGGGGCACAGGTGGCAAGTTGCTGGCTGAAAAAGGGTATGAGAAAAGTTGCATGACACACAAGTAGCAGGAGAAAGGATCAGCTTTTGCTGTCCTAGGTTATTAGCCCACTAAATTCGTTTTTCTTGGTTTCTCAGCTATAAATAAGCACCTTGGCTTATACTGAGATAGGTTTATACTCAGATATATCTAGTATGTGCTTAAAGCGTACCTAAACTCAGAATTTTCACTTTATATAAAAAGGTAGATAACGCTTTAATGTAGAGTAAAAATTACGTTTTTTTTTTTTTTTTCAGTGCACACCCTTAAAAAGAAAGGTACAGCACAGCCCTTAATAAATGAATGGGCACGTAAAGCCTCCTGGGATACCTACATCACGCATCCCGGGTGGCTCTTGGGTGCTCTTGGTATGCTTGGGGCGTGTGCAAAAGGAGACTTTTCGTGGAAAGAGGAAAAAATTGCTGATCTCACGCACGAGCAGTGTTATTGACAAGTTTCTTCCAACCTACGTCACCTGATCTCCTGCCTTGGTCGGGCGACGTAGAAAGAAGAACCCGGAAGAAGAGGCGAAGATCAAAGATGGCGGCAGCCCAGAGCACTGGCTCGAAGACGAATGCCGGGATGACGTGGGACCTGATGGAAGAGACCTCCGGATGGATCGGACTGCCCTGCGGGATTTAGGCTAAATGTATTTTTGGTGTTTTGTGGGATTTTGAGTTTAGATCCTCTTTAATGCAGAAGAAGAAAAAAACAAATGTAATATGGGATCTTGCAGGCTGGAGTAAAATTACAGAGTGGGTAATCCATCGCATGCATCTCACCATAATGGCATTTCATAGAGTGAGGTTTTGTGGTTTACAGAGGTCAGCTGGTCCACACTGATCATTTACAAGATGGTTTTCTAGAGACATCAACCAGTATTTTTTACTAACAAACCAAAAAAGGAGCCTTCACATACCCTTTAAAAACACAGCCTCTGTGTACACGTCAGATGACCGTCGTCTGAATATCGTCTCAGGGCTGGTATTGGACAAGAATCTGACGTGTGTAGCGCTCCTACGATGTCGTTCATGGATTTTTCCTGGGGGATCCATGAGCGATTGCAATACAAGTGAAAAAGAGAGAGTGCAACGAGGTCCCGCTCCGTGGTTCTCCCCCTCCCTTCTCCATAGAGCAGAACGGCAAGGTATGTACAGAGCTCATTCATGCATTCTGCAGTCTTTTCTCATCTCAAAAGATCCTGAAAGATCCAACGACAAAAGTCCAGCCTGTGTATGCAGCCTAATACTTGATCACCAGTCTTGTCCATATAGAACAATTGCATAGCAAACTGAACTTCAGCTTCAACAATTGCTGCGTCACTTGTTACATGGTCTTCAAGAATGATCCCTTTCTGGTTACAAACCCTTTCATTAGATGGCAATGCAGAATGTAGCTCTACACATGTAAATGATAAGACTGTTACCTAAAGGTTGTGCTGCTTCCAGTGTAAGAAAATGACAAAGGATTATGGGATTATATTACCTCGGGTTTGATTTGACTGTTCAGCATGGTAATCCCAAACCAATTCCCAGATGGGATCATTAGCTAGAAAATACATCAGGACTAAAACAGAAATAGTAATCTCTGTAAATTTAGGGACTAATGATTGTTAGATGTGCACAATACTCTGCAGGATTGTTAAATTATATTTACAGCTAAATCCTTTTTTCCTGGTTGTGAGTGGTTCACTGAGCATAATAATAAATTATTTTGTAGTACAAGGCGGTGGGATATAAAAAACACTCTGCCATGGGAAACAAATATGACCATTTTACCAAAATACTCATTTATTCTTTAATTTACAATCTCTAAAACCTGATTAAACTAACATAGCGTATCCTGTAAGTATAATCATTAGTCCCTTCACACTTCAGCCATGGATTACGATTCTCCTTGGGCTTGCCTTACTTCCCAATGCTAGTCAGGACAATGTCAGGACTGCACATGGTTCACCTTCTTCACTCACATACACACATAGGACCTGATTTATTAAAGTTCTCCAAGACTGAAGAGGATACACTTTCATCAGTGCAGCTGGGTGATCCAGCAAACCTGGAAAAGATTTGCTAGTAAATGTTTTGAATCCTGGATCAAATCCATTCCAGGTTTGCTGAATCACTCAGCTTTTGGACAGTTTATCCTTTCCAGCCTTGGATAGATTTAAAAAAACAGGCCCATTTTCTTGACTACCACTGAAGGTGATATGGCCTATTCCCCAACAGACCTGCAAATGGTGCTCTGGGTACTCTTTGAGTATACCATATTCTATATATAATAATACAAAAAATGTAATGTTTTGCTATTCTATATAAATACCAGTAATAAACAATTTCTTGACTGATGGTCCCAGGTTTAAA